>NW_027141545.1:0-328333 GCF_036365525.1 Heterodontus francisci
TGGGGATGTGTGAGATCGAGGGGATGTGTGAGATCGAGGGGATGTGTGAGATAGAGTGGGAGAGTGAGATAGAGGGGGGAGAGTGAGATAGAGGGGGGAGAGTGAGATAGAGGGGGTGAGGGAGATAGAGAGGGGTGAGGTAGAGAGAGCGGGAGAGGGAGAGAGAGGGTGATTGGGAGATAGAGGGGGAGAGGGAAATAGAGCGGGGAGAGGGAGATAGAGGGGGAGTGGGAGATAGAGGGGGAGAGGGAGATAGAGGGTGGAGACGGAGATAGAGGGGGAGAGATGGATGGGGTAGAGGGTGGTGAACCTGTGGAATTCTCTACCGCAGAAGGCAGTGGAGGCCCAGTCATTAAATATATTCATGGAGGAGAGAGATATATTTCTTAATGTCAAAGGGATCAAGGGGTATGGGGAGAAAGTGGGAACAGGGTACTGAATTAGACCATCGGTTATGATCTTTATTGAATTTAAAAGAGTGTTTAAAGAGGGCATTTCGCCCTTTCTGCGGACTGAAATCTAGCTATTATCACATTGCTGCTCGTGGGATCTTGCTGTGCATATAGTGCCCAGCAGCATTTCCTGCAGAGCAATGAGGACACTTTAAAATTCAGCTTCCTGAGGGTCAGATTGTGGATTTCTCTGTGTTTTCTCTCCATCTTCCTCTGCTTATCTCTCCCCCGCACTTTCTCTATTTTAACCATTAATCAATAGGTGCCACAATGTGTGCACAGCAAGATCCCACAGGCAGCAATATGATAATATGCAGATAATGTGTTTTCAGTGATGGAAGTTTCGGGATCGCAGAGGGAGGGACTTTCCTGCAGCGGCTAAGTGGTTAGTGCCGCAGCCTCACAGCTCCAGCAACCCAGGTTGGGTTCTGGGTACTGCCTGTGCGGAGTTTGCAAGTTCTCCGTGTGGGTTTCCTCCGGGTGCTCTGGTTTCCTACCACATGCCAAAGACTTGCGGGTTGATAGGTAAATTGGCCATTATAAAAATTGCCCCTCGTTTAGGTAGGTGGTCGGTGAATTGAGGGAAGGTGGGGATGTGAGAGGGGGAAAAATGGCATGAATGTAGGATTAGCATAAATGGATGGCTGATGGTCAGCGTTGGGCCGAAGGGCCTGTTTTAGTGCTGTATCTCTCTATGAATCGAATGTGATGTGTGGTTATTTTAAACGTTGACAGAAACATTTCAGCGGACGTTTCAATCTAGATTAAATCCCAGATCGAGAGAGGAAGAAACAGATGTGGAGGAGTTCGGGGAGGGAGGGAACAGGAGAAAGACAGGGAGAGGGGTGTTTGAGATTTTCAAACTGCAGGAATGTCCCTCCCTCTGGGATCTCGAAACCTACGTCACTAAAAACAGATTATCTGCATATTCGCATATTGTTGCCTTTGGGATCTTGCTGTGCACAGATTGCCTGCAGGTTTCCTGCATTGCAACAGTGAGGACCACTTTAAAAATTAGTTCATTGATTCTCAACTGCTCCTGAGGGCCAATAATTACAAGAGCTGAACGTGAAGCTGTATAAAGGCTTGTGAAAAGTTTAAAGATGGAGTTCAGCATTTTCAGAGGACTGTGATAGGATATCTGGCTATGATCACATTGTGGGATCCTGCTGTGCATACATTCCCTGCATCAATTCTTACATTACAACAGGTGGAGAGAGAGAAACAGCTGGAGGTGGCAGGTAAATGAGAGAGAGAGAGAGAGAGAGAGAGACAGGCGGAGTGTGGATGAGGGAGGGAAGGCAGAGAAAGATGGAGAAAGACAGAGAGAGAGAGAAATCCACACTCAAAATCTTGGGAAACTGAATTTTGAAGTGTCACCATTGCTGGGAGCTTGCTGTACACAGCTTGCCTGCAGAATTCCCTGCATTGTAACAGTGACTGCATTTTAGAAGTGAATTCATTGTGTGTAAAGCTCTCCTGAAGGCCTGGAATTTAAGTCCGGAGCTTGAAGCCGGTATAATTCCCAAATAATGCTGGTGTTTTGGGCAGTGACGTGAATTTCTCTCTCTCTCTCCATCTGTCTCTCTGAATGAGAGTAACAGGAGGGAGAGAGATGCAGGAGAGTGAGGGAATCAGAGGGGGAGAGAGGGGTAGCCGGCTGCAAGCACACTGCTGCTTGTGGGATCTTGCTGTGCATCAATGGCCGACAGCATTTCCAACGTTGCAACAGTGACGACCACTTTAAAAATTAATTCATTGAGTGTCAAATACTTCTGTGAATCAGCAATGAAATGGGTGATGAATGTGAAGGTTTGTAAAGGCTTGTTCTCATTCCCGAATATTGCTGGTGTTTGAGGCTGTGGGCTGAATTTGACAGTGAAATGAAACACCGGGGGACCATTTGAATTCAGATTTTCAGGGATGGGAATGTGGATTTCTCTCTCTCTCCTTCTACAGGAGAGGGGATGGGGGTCACCAGTGTTTGTGTGTTTTTACAATGAGGTAGAAACAGATGTAGAGAGACACACAGAGAAATAGAGAGAGAGAGAGAGGAGGAAATGACAGGGTCAACACATCGACACTTCCCAGTCTCTGGCTCTGTGTTGGGGGATGTGCTTGTAAGTCACTGAGAGATTGTTTTATGTCAGTGAGTTTGAGAGAGAGTCCTGGGCTCTTGCTGTGTTTTATTTCTGTGCAAAAATGCTTTGCTTTGTTTGAATCAATTTTATTACTCTTATTCCCAAGGAGAATCTTTTCGGAAGCTGCAGCTGTGATGATGCAGAGGGAGAATCTTTTGTCCACGTGGAATTCTCCGACAAGAGCTTTCACCGGGGAGGGAAAGTAATAATAAAAATATATTTGTCATTGTCAAATTAATTTCTAGATCCAGAAAAGAAAACTGTGTGATTTCGGGACTGATAGAAAAACAAAGTGCTGGAAATGCTCAGTATTTCCAGCACGGTTTTTATTTCAGATATCCAGCATCCTCAGTATTTTGATTTTGTGTTTTCGGGGGTCTGTGGATTTTATTTTAACCACAAGGGAGGGGGCTGGATGGTGCTCCAAAGGGAATAGTTTGGGAATCGCTGCTCCAGAACAGTCAATGTAATCCCATAGATTTCCCTCTCTCCATCTCTTGCTGCAACTTGTTCCCTGCACCTTCCTCTTTGTTCCTAACTCTGTTTCTTCACATCTTTAAATCCCTATCTCTGTATCTCTCAACATCCTTTCGATCTTTGCCTCTCTCTGGAGTCTCACAAGTTTCCATTGTCACTCTATTTCTGCAACTCTCTGTATCTTTATCTGTCTCTCTCTCAGTCCATTTCTTCTCTCACTCACTTCCAAATCCCTGAATCTTTCCATCTCTGCTCATCCGTTCCTGCAAGATTATCTCTGCATTTCCCTCCGACCTATCCCGGGACACCCCTCTCTATTCTGTGAACACATCTTACTTTGTATCTCTGCCCCTCCAACTCTTTCTGTCTCTGCATATTCAGATGGTATTTAGATGGGGGTCTGTCCCCGGAGTGGGGTATTTAGATGGCGGTCTGTCCCCGGGGGGGGGGGGGGGGTATTTAGATGGGGGACTGCGACCGGGGGGGATGGTGTTTAGATGGGGGTCTGTTCCAGTCAGGTATTTGTAATAGGGGCATTATAAGGTTATATTTAGATGGGGGTCTGTCACCGGGGATGTATTTAGATGGGGGTCTGTCCCCAGGGATGTATTTAGATGGCGGTCTGTCCCCGGGGATGTATTTAGATGGGGGTCTGTCCCCAGGGATAGTATTTAGATGGGGGTCTGTCCCCGGGGTTAGTATTTAGATGGGGGTCTGTCCCCGGGGTTGGTATTTAGATGGGGGTCTGTCCCGGGGTTGGTATTTACATGGGGGTCTGTCCCCGGGGATGGTATTAAGGTGGGGGTCTGTCCCTGGGGTTAGTATTAAGATGGGGGTCTGCCCCGGGGTTAGTATTTAGATGGGGGTCTGTCACCGTGGTTGGTATTTAGATGGGGGTCTGTCCCCGGGGTTGGTATTTTGATGGGGGTCTGTCCCCGGGGTTAGTATTTGGATGGGGGTCTGTCCCCGGGGTTAGTATTCAGATGGCGGTCTGTCCCCGGGGTCGGTATTTAGATGGGTGTCTGTCCACGGGGTTAGTATTTAGATGGGGGTCTGTCCCCGGGGTTAGTATTTAGATGGGGGTCTGTCCCTGGGGGGGATGGTATTTAGATGGGGGTCTGTCCCCGGGGTTAGTATTTAGATGGGGGTCTGTCCCCTTGGTTGGTATTTAGATGGGGGTCTGTCCCCGGGGTTGGTATTTAGATGGGGGTCTGTCCCCGGGGTTAGTATTAAGATGGGGGTCTGTCCCCGGGGTTAGTATTTAGATGGGGGTCTGTCCCCGGGGTTAGTATTTAGATGGCAGTCTGTCCCCGGGTTCGTATTTAGATGGGGGTCTATCCCCGGGGTTAGTGTTTAGATGGGGGTCTGTCCCCGGGGTTAGTGTTTAGATGGGGTTCTGTCCCCGGGGTTAGTATTTAAATGGGGGTATGTCCCCGGGGTTAGTAGTTAGATGGGGGTCTGTCCCTGGGGGGGATAGTTAGATGGGGTTCTCTTCCGGGGTGGGGTATCAAAATGGGGGTCTGTCCCCGGGGATGTATTTAGATCGGGGTTTGTCCCCAGGGTTAGTATTTAGATGGCGGTCTGTCCCCGGGGATCTATTTAGATCGGGGTCTGTCCCCAGAGTTAGTATTTAGATGGAGGTCTGTCCCCGGGGATCTATTTAGATCGGGGTCTGTCCCCAGGGATAGTACTTGGATGGTGGTCTGTCCCCGGAGGGGGGTATTTAGATGGCGGTCTGTCCCCGGGGGGGGGGGGGGGGTATTTAGATGGGGGACTGCGACCGGGGGGGATGGTGTTTAGATGGGGGTCTGTTCCAGTCAGGTATTTGTAATAGGGGCATTATAAGGTTATATTTAGATGGGGGTCTGTCACCGGGGATGTATTTAGATGGGGGTCTGTCCCCAGGGATGTATTTAGATGGCGGTCTGTCCCCGGGGATGTATTTAGATGGGGGTCTGTCCCCAGGGATAGTATTTAGATGGGGGTCTGTCCCCGGGGTTAGTATTTAGATGGGGGTCTGTCCCGGTGGTGCTATTTAGATGGGGGTCTGTCCCTGGGGTTAGTATTTAGATGGGGGTCTGTCTCGGGGATGTATTTAGATGGGGGTCTGTCCCCGGGGATGTATTTAGATGGGGGTCTGTCCGCGGGGTTGGTATTTAGATGGGGGTCTGTCCCCGGGGTTGGTATTTAGATGGGGGTCTGTCCCCAGGTGGGGGTATTTAGATGGGGATCTGTCCCCGGGGTTAGTATTTAGATGGGGGTCTGTCCCCGGGTGGGTATTTAGATGGGGGTCTGTCCCCGGGGTTAGTATTTAGATGGGGGTCTGTCCCGGGGGGGGTATTTCGATGGGGGTCTGTCACCGGGGATGTATTTAGATGGGGGTCTGTCCCCAGGGATGTATTTAGATGGCGGTCTGTCCCCGGGGATGTATTTAGATGGGGGTCTGTCCCCAGGGATAGTATTTAGATGGGGGTCTGTCCCCGGGGTTAGTATTTAGATGGGGGTCTGTCCCGGTGGTGCTATTTAGATGGGGGTCTGTCCCTGGGGTTAGTATTTAGATGGGGGTCTGTCTCGGGGATGTATTTAGATGGGGGTCTGTCCCCGGGGATGTATTTAGATGGGGGTCTGTCCGCGGGGTTGGTATTTAGATGGGGGTCTGTCCCCGGGGTTGGTATTTAGATGGGGGTCTGTCCCCAGGTGGGGGTATTTAGATGGGGATCTGTCCCCGGGGTTAGTATTTAGATGGGGGTCTGTCCCCGGGTGGGTATTTAGATGGGGGTCTGTCCCGGGGGGGGGGGGGTATTTCGATGGGGGTCTGTCCCCGGTGGGGGTATTTCGATGGTGGTCTGTCCCCGGGGGGGAATTTCGATGGGGGTCTGTCCCCGGTGGGGGTATTTCGATGGGGGTCTGTCCCCGGGGTTAGTAATTAGATGGGGGTGTGTCCCCGGGGTTCTATTTAGATGGGGGTCTGTCCCGGGGGTTCGTATTTAGATGGGGGTCTGTCCCGGGGGGCGGTATTTAGATGGGGGTCTGTCCCCGGGGATGTATTTAGATGGGGGTCTGTCCCCAGGGATGTATCTAGATGGGGGTCTGTCCCCGGGGATGTATTTAGATGGGGGTCTGTCCCCAGGGATGTATCTAGATGGGGGTCTGTCCCCGGGGATGTATTTAGATGGGGGTCTGTCCCCGGGGATGTATCTAGATGGGAGTCTGTCCCTGGGAGGGGGGTATTTTAGATGGGACTCGGTCCTGGGGAGGTATCTAGATGAGACTTGGTCCTGGGGGGGTATTTAGATGGGACTCGGTCCTGGAGGGGGGGGGCGTTATCTTGATGGATTGTCTTGTAACAGGGGGAAGGGGATAATTAGATGGGCGCCTGTTCCTGGGTCTGTTGATAGTGAGGGTATTAGATGGGTGTCAGTTAACTCGAGATATCAGATAGGGGTCTGTAGATGAGGATTATTTAGATTGGGTGGGGGTCTGTACAAAAGGGGAATGTTATCCGATGGGGGGGGAGGAATATTGCAGGGGATAAAATTTACATCGTGGATATAAATTGCGGTTGGAGGAAATTTTGCCGGGGGGGGGATAATTGCGGGGGGGAAAATAATTGCGGGGGGGATAAATTGCGGGGGGGATAAATTGCGGGGGGGGGTTATATTGCGGGGTGGAATAATTGCGGGGGGGGAATAATTGCGGGGGGGATAATTGCGGGGGGGATAATTGCGGGGGGGAATAATTGAGGGGGGGAATAATTGCGGGGTGGGAATAATTGCGGGGGGGAATAATTGCGGGGGGGGAATAATTGTTGGGGGGGATATAATTGCGGGGGGGAAATAATTGCGTGGGGGGAAATAATTGTGGGGGGGATAATTGCGGGGGGGACAAATTGCGTGGGGGGGACAAATTGCGGGGGGGAGGGACAAATTGCGGGGGGGACAAATTGCCGGGGCGGGAAATAATTGCCGGGGGGCGAAATAATTGCGGGGGGGGAAGTAATTGCGGAGGGGGGGAAATAATTGCGGGGGGGAAATAATTGCGGGGGGGAATTATTGCGGGGGGGAATTATTGCGGGGGGGGGAATAATTGCCGGGGGGGGAATAAATTGCGGGGGGGGAAATATTTGCGGGGGGTGGAAATAATTGCGGGGGTGGGGAAATAATTGAATGGGGGAATAATTGCGGGGGGGGAATTATTGCGGGGGGGAATTATTGCGGGGGGTGGAAATAATTGCGGGGGGGAATAGTTGCGGGGGGGAATAATTGCGGGGGGAATAATTGCGGGGGGGAATTATTGCGGGGGGGAATTATGGGCGGCACAGTGGGGCAGTGGTGAGCACTGCAGCCTCACAGCTCCAGGGACCCGGGTTCGATTCCAGGTACTGCCTGTGTGGAGTTTGCAAGTTCTCCCTGTGTCTGCGTGGGTTTTCTTCGGGTGCTCCGGTTTCCTCCCAAAAGCCAAAAGACTTGCAGGTTGATAGGTAAATTGGCCATTATAAATTGTCACTAGTATAGGTAGGTGGTAGGGAAATATAGGGACAGGTGGGGATGTTTGGTAGGAATATGGGATCAGTGTAGGATTAGTATAAATGGGTGGTTGATGGTCGGCACAGACTCGGTTGGCCGAAGGGCCTGTTTCAGTGCTGTATCTCTAATCTAATCTAATCTTATCTAATTATTGCGGTGGGGGAAATTATTGCGGGGGGGAGAAATTGCGGGGGGGGGATAAATTGCGGGGGGGATAAATTGCGGGGGGGAAATAATTGCGGGGGGGGAAATAATTGCGGGGGGGAAATAATTGCAGGGGGGAATAATTGCGGGGGGGAATAATTGCTGGGGGGGAATTATTGCGGGGGGTAATTATTGCGGGGGGGAATTATTGCGGGGGGTGGAAATAATTGTGGGGGGAATAATTGCGGGGTGGGAATAATTGCGGGGGGGATTTATTGCGGGGGGGGGAAATTATTGCGGGGGGGAAATAATTGCGGGGGGGAATAATTGCGGGGGGGGCAATAATTGCGGGGGGGGGAAATAATTGCGGGGGGGAAATAATTGCGGGGGGGGAATTATTGCGGGGGGGGAATAATTGCGGGGGGGGATAATTGCGGGGGGGGGATAATTGCGGGGGGGAATAATTGCAGGAGGAATATTTGGAAAAAGCACAAGAGAAAAGATAGAATGGGCGAGAAAGAAGGAGCGAACAGATAGAGAAAGAAAGAGACAAAGAAGGGATAGAAAAAGAATGAGAGAAAAGATAGAGTCAGAAGATAGAAATAGAGAAAAGACAGAGAAAAGACAGAGAGTCAGAAATAGAGAAAAGACAAAGTCAGAAAAAGACAGAAAGTCAGAAATAGAGAAAAGACAAAGTCAGAAAAAGACAGAGTCAGAAATAGAGAAAAGACAAAGTCAGAAAAAGACAGAGTCAGAAATAGAGATAAGACAGAGAGTCAGCAATAGAGAAAAGACAAAGTCAGAAATAAAGAAAAGACAGAGTCAGAAAGAGAGAAAAGACAGAGTCAGAAAGAGAGAAAAGACAGAGTCAGAAAGAGACAGAGTCAGAAATAGAGAAAAGACAAAGTCAGAAAAAGACAGAGTCAGAAATAGAGAAAAGACAGAGAGTCAGAAATAGAGAAAAGACAAAGTCAGAAAAAGACAGAGTCAGAAATAGAGAAAAGACAGAGAGTCAGAAATAGAGAAAAGACAAAGTCAGAAAAAGACAGAAAGTCAGAAATAGAGAAAAGACAAAGTCGGAAAAAGACAGAAAGTCAGAAATAGAGATAAGACAGAAAGTCAGCAATAGAGAAAAGACAAAGTCAGAAATAAAGAAAAGACAGAGTCAGAAAGAGAGAAAAGACGGAGTCAGAAAAAGACAGAGTCAGAAAGAGAGAAAAGACAGAGTCAGAAAGAGAGAAAAGACAGAGTCAGAAATAGAGAAAAGACAGAGTCAGAAAGAGACAGAGTCAGAAATAGAGAAAGGACAAAGTCAGAAAAAGACAGAGTCAGAAATAGAGAAAAGACAGAGAGTCAGAAATAGAGAAAAGACAAAGTCAGAAAAAGACAGAAAGTCAGAAATAGAGAAAAGACAAAGTCAGAAAAAGACAGAAAGTCAGAAATAGAGAAAAGACAGAGTCAGAAATAGAGAAAAGACAGAAGGTCAGAAATACAGAAAAGACAAAGTCAGAAATTGCGGGGGGGGGGGGGTTGGATAAAACACGAGAGAAAAGAGAGAATGAGCGAGAAAGAAGGAGCGAAAAGATAGAGAAATAAAGAGAGAAGGAAGGAGAGAAAAGATAAAAGAAAGAGACAAAGAAGGGAGAGAAAAAGAATGAGAGAAAAGATAGAAACAGAAGTCAGAAATAGAGAAAAGACAAACTCAGAGAAATAGAGAAAAGACAGAAGGTCAGAAATAGAGAAAAGAGAGTCAGAAATGGAGAAAAGACAGAAAGTCAGAAATAGAGAAAAGACAGAGAGTCAGAAATACAGACAAGACAGAGAGTCAGAAATAGAGAAAAGACAAAGTCAGAAATAGAGAAAAGACAAAGTCAGAAAAAGACAGAAAGTCAGAAATAGAGAAAAGACAGAAAGTCAGAAATAGAGAAAGGACAGAGAGTCAGAAACAGAGAAAAGAGAGTCAGAAATGGAGAAAAGACAGAAAGTCAGAAATAGAGAAAAGACAGAGAGTCAGAAATACAGAAAAGACAGAGAGTCAGAAGTACAGGAAAGACAGAGTCAGAAATACAGAAAAGACAGAGTCAGAAATACAGAAAAGACAAAGTCAGAAATACAGAAAAGACATACTCAGAGAAATAGAGAAAAGACAGATAGTCAGAAATACAGAAAAGACAGAGAGTCAGAAAAGACAGAAATAGAGAAAAGACAGAAAGTCAGATATAGAGAAAAGACAAAGTCAGAAATACAGTAGAAAGAAAGTCAGAGGAATAGAGAATAGGCCGAAAGAGACACAGAAAAAGAGGAGGGAAAAAAGTGGAGGGAAAGAACTGTGACACAAAGAAATTGCAGGCAGCAAAGAGACAGACAGAAAGCCAGTGAGAAAGGCACACAGAGAATCACAAAGAGATTGAGAGAGAGAGAGAGACACAGAAGACAACCCCGGCATCTCCAATCTATCCACTTAATTGAAGCCCTTCATCCCTGGAACCATTCTGGTGCATTATTTCTGCACCCTCTCTCATGCCCCCACATTCTTCATAAAGTACGTTGTCCAGAATTGGACAATGATCCAGTTGAAGACAAACGAGCGTTTTACAAAGGTCACATTTTCCTTGCTTTTGTATTCAATGTCTCTATTTATAATCTCAGGACCCCTTATGCCGTTTAACCACTTTCTGATCCTGCCCTGCCACCTTCAGTGATTGGTGCACAAAAATCCGCAAAATGTGTCTGTTCCTGCACCTCCTTTAGAATTGCATCATTTACTTTATATCGTCTCTCCTCCTTTTTCCGAACCCTGGTGGCGGAAGATGCGGGCATGTTTCTTAATGGATACATTGCGACTGTGTTCACAAAAGAGGGTACGACACAGATATTGTAGCCAATGAGGAGGGGTTTGAAATATTGAATTGGATAAACAGTGAGAGAGGAAATATTCAGGGGTTTAGCATCTTCAAAAGCTTATAATTCAACAGGCTCAGACTGTTTAGAGGTGCGAGGGAGGAAATAGCAGAGGTTCTGACCATCATTTTCCAATCGCCTCTGGTTCTAATCGTGCTGCCAGAGGACTGGAGGACTGCACGTGTTGTGCTATCGATTAATAAGGGGAAAAAGTAATAGACTGAGTAATTACAGGCCACTCAGCCTAATCACAGTGGAGGGCAAATTATTGGCAAATTATTATGAAGTTAATACCCCGTGAGATGTCTCATTGTCAATCGCTGAAAAAAAATCATTAAAATATTCCAGGACCGGTTAGATCCACATCATGAAATTGTTGAAAACTCCTGATCGTCTGGTTATTAATCCTCACTGAAACATCTACTTCCAATACATTCAATGCACAGAATAATCCAGTAACAATGCCACAGTTACTTAAAACAATACCATTAAATACATAATACAGCTCCTGCAAGAATGAACGAGTAGACAATGAGGAGATTCCATCAGTCAATTGCTGAAAAAGAACAGGTGGCTGTGTAACACACACAGTGAGAATTAATACCGAGCACAGTAGCACAGTTAACATTGATTTACACCATTAACAGCTGAGATACTGCTCACCAGGAACTCCAATTGCTGCAAGTACAGGATAATAAATGTCTTCTATCTGATAGATTACTGGATATCCCATTTCTGTGAGAAGCAGAGACTTCTATTCGCCTGGAACCCACAGCTCCACCAGGCACTCTGAGCTGATCCATTCCAATGGGTCCTGATTTATACAGGGGATAAGTCTCCACTGACACGGTTATACCCCTGATAATTGCTATTAGTTACACTCACCTGAACAAACACATTACATCAGCAGCTTTAACTCTGAAGTAGAAATGTGGTGGATAACGCACAATCATTGCTCCAGTTGCTCTAAACAGGCTCCAGAAGATGGCCGAGCGTGTCTACCCTGAGGCACAGTGTGGCGTTCATGCAGAGAGATCGACCGTTGACATGCTGTTCTCCCTTCGTCAGATACAGGAGAAATGCCGTGAAAAACAGGTGCCCCTCTACGTTGCTTTCATTGATCTCACCAAAGCCTTTGACCTCGTCAGCAGACGTGGTCTCTTCAGACGACAAGAAAAGATTGGATGTCCACCAAAGCTACTAAGTATCATCACCTCATTCCATGACAATATGAAAGGCACAATTCAACATGGCGGCACCTCATCAGACCCCTTTCCTATCCTGAGTGGCGTGAAACAGGGCTGTGTTATCGCACCCACACTATTTGGGATTTTCTTCTCTCTGCGGCTTTCACATGCGTTCAAGTCCTCTGCAGACGGAATTTTCCTCCACACAAGATCAGATGGCTGGTTGTTCAACCTTGCCCGTCGAAGAGCGAAGTCCAAAGTATGGAAAGTCCTCATCAGGGAACTCCTCTTTGCTGACTATGCTGCTTTAACATCTCACACTGCAGAGTGTCTGCAGAGTCCCATGACATGTTTGCGTCTGCCTGCAATGAATTTGGCCTAACCATCAGCCTCAAGAAAACGAACATCATGGGGCAGGACGTCAGAAATGCTCCATCCATCAATATTGGCGACCACGCTCTGGAAGTGGTTCAAGAGTTCACCTACCTAGGCTCAACTATCACCAGTAACCTGTCTCTTGATGCAGAAATCAGCAAGCGCATGGGAAAGGCTTCCACTGCTATGTCCAGACTGGCCAAGAGAGTGTGGGAAGATGGCGCACTGACACAGAACACAAATGTCCGAGTGTATCACGCCTGTGTCCTCAGTACCTTGCTCTACGGCAGCAAGGCCTGGACAACGTACGTCAGCCAAGAGTGACGTCTCAATTCATTCCATCTTCGCTGCCTCCGGAGAATACTTGGCATCAGGTGGCAGGACCGTATCTCCAACACAGAAGTCCTCGAGGCGGCCAACATCCCCAGCTTATACACACTGCTGAGTCAGCGGCCCTTGAGATGGCTTGGCCATGTGAGCCGCATGGAAGATGGCAGGATTCCCAAAAACACATTGTGCAGCGAGCACACCACTCGTATCAGACCCACTGGCGGTCCATGTCCCCGCTTTAAAGACGTCTGCAAAAGCGACATGAAGTCCTGTGACATTGATCACAAGTCGTGGGAGTCAGTTGCCAGCATTCGCCAGAGCTGGCAGGCAGCCATAAAGGCGGGGCTAAAGTGTGGCGAGTCGAACTGACTAAGCAGTTGGCAGGAAAAAAGACAGAGGTGCAAGGGGAGAGCCAACTGTGTAACAGACAGACAAATTTTTCTGCAACACCTGTGGAAGAGCCTGTCACTCTAGAATTGGCCTTCATAGCAACTCCAGGCGCTGCTCCACAAACCACTTACCACCTCCAGGCGCTTACCCATTGTCTCTCGAGATAAGGAGTCCAAAGAGATTTCAATGTCAATGACATTTTCTGAGTAAGACCTCTCTCGGGAATAAACCTGAAATCTGTACTCACACTGGACGGATGGCAATTATGAGAGGCGTCATTTACATTTTCCATATTATTGCATTGACCTTGTTCACTCCTGGCTTTTCTATTGTAAATGTAACTGATCTGTATGCAGTGGTCACTCAATCCAGGGACAAAAGCAATCCCGTTTCAATCTGTTCCTGCATTTTCCCAGTTAAAATGTGAACTTTGAGTCTCTAATTCCGGACCATGATCAGGGTTGCAGTCCAGAAACTACTGTGAGTGACATTACAGACACTGTACGCATCCATTTGGGAGGCAGTTGGGTCATGATAATATCACTGGTCATGTAATCCAGAGGCCCAACCTGATGGCCTGGGGACAGGGGTTCAAATCCCACCACGGCAGCTACATAAAACAGAGGGAGCTCCCTTTCTCGTTTGGCAGGGGGATGGGAACCGGAGCTACGGATCAGTGGATGGGGTAGCTGTTGAACAGGCAGATACAGAGTGCAGAGAGTCTGTGAGGAAGGTTAGACAGCTGACAGGGCAAAGTTGCAGCCAGTATGATGGGTTGAAGTGTGTCTATTTTAACGCAAGAAGTGTCAGGAATAAGGGTGATGAACTTAGAGCATGGATCAGTACTTGGAGCTACGATGTTGTGGCCATTACGGAGACATGGATATCACAGGGGCAGGAATGGATGTTGGATGTTGCAGGGTTTAGATGTTTCAAAAGGAATAGGGAGGGAGGTAAAAGAGGTGAGGGAGCGGCATTGCTAATCAGGGATAGTATCACAGCTGCAGAAAGGGAGGTCGTCGAGGAGGTTTTGTCTCCTGAGTCATTATGGGTGGAAGTCAGAAACAGGAAAGGAGCAGTCACTTTGTTGGGAGTTTTCTATAGACCCCTCAATAGCAGCAGAGACATGGAGAAACAGATTGGGAGGCAGATTTTGGAAAGGTGCAGAAGTAACAGGGTTGTTGTCATGGGTGACTTCAACTTCCCTTCTTTTGATTGGAACCTCCTTAGTGCAAATAGTTTGGATGGAGCAGATTTTGTCAGGTGTGTCCAGGAAGATTTCCTGACTCAATATGTGGATAGGCCGACGAGAGGGGAGACTATTTTGGACTTGGTGCTTGGCAACGAACCAGGCCAGGTGGCAGATCTCTCGGTGGGAGTGCATTTCGGTGATAGTGATCATAACTCCCTGACCTTTACGATAGTCATGGAGAGGGACAGGAGCAGATGGGATGGGAAAATATTTAATTGGGGGAGGGGGAATTACAATGCTATTCGGAAGGAACTGGGGAGCATAAATTGGGAACAGATGTTCTCAGGGAAATGCACGACAGAAATGTGGAGGTTGTTCAGGGAGCACTTGCTGCAACTGCTGGATAGGTTTGTCCCGATGAGGCAGGGAAGGGATGGTAGGGTAAAGGAACGTTGGATGACAAGAGATGTGGAACAGCTAGTCAAGAGGAAGAAGGAAGCTTACTTAAGGTTGAGGAAGCAAGGGTCAGACAGGGCTCTGGAGGGTTACAAGGTAGCCAGGAAGGAACTGAAGAATGGACTTAGGAGAGCTAGAAGGGGACATGAAAAAGTCTTGGCGGGTAGGATTAAGGAATATCCCAAGGCGTTCTGCACTTATGTGAGGAACAAGAGGATGGCCAGAGTGAGGGTAGGGCCGATCAGGGATAGTGGAGGGAACATGTGCCTGGATTCGGAGTAGGTAGGGGAGGTCCTAAATGAATACTTTGCTTCAGTATTCACTAGTGAGAGGAACCTGGTCGTTTGTGGGGACAGCGTGGAACAGGCTGATATGCTTGAACAGGTTGAGGTTCAGAGGGAGGATGTGCTGGAAATTTTGAATGATATGAGGACAGATAAGTCCCCGGGGCCAGACGGGATATACACAAGGATATTATGGGAATCGCCGGAAGAGATTGCTGCGCATTTGGCGATGATCTCTGCGTCTTCACTGTCCACTGGAGTCGTACCGGATGATTGCAGGGTGGCAAATGTTGATCCCTTCTTCAAGAAATGGAATAGGGATAACCCTGGGAATTATAGACCAGTTAGTCTTACGTCGGTAGTGGGCAAATTACTGGAGAGGATTCTGAGAGACAGGATTTATGATTACTTGGAAAAGCATGGTTTGATTAGAGACAGTCAGCATGGCTTTGTGAGGGGCAGGTCATGCCTCACAAGCCTTATTGAATTCTTTGAAGATGTGACAAAACACATTGATGAAGGAAGAGCAGTGGATGTGGTGTATATGGATTTAGCAAGGCGTTTGATAAGGTTCCCCATGGTAGGCTCATTCAGAAAGTGAGGAGGCATGGGATACAGGGAAAGTTGGCTGTCTGGATACAAAATTGGCTGCCCATCGAAGTCAGAGTGTGGTAGTGGCCCTTGTGATTTTTATAAATGACTTGGTTGAGGAAGTGAAAGGCTGGGTTGGCAAGTTTGCCGATGACACGAAGGTTGCTGGAGTTGTGGATAGTGTGGAAGGCGGTTGTAGGTTGCAACGGGACATTGACAGGATGCAGAGCTGGGCTGAGAAGTGACAGATGGAGTTCAACCTGGAAAAGTGTGAAGTGATTCATTTTGGAAGGTTGAATTTGAATGCGGAATACAGGCTTAAAGATAGGATTCTTGGTAGTGTGGAGGAACCGAGGGATCTTGGGGTCCATGTCCATAGATCGCTCAAAGTTGCCACCCAATTTGATAGGTTTGTTAAGAAGGCGTATTGTGTGTTGGCTTTCATTAACAGGGGGATTGAGTTTAAGAGCCGCGAGGTTATGCTGCAGCTCTATAAAGACCTGGTTAGACCACACTTGGAATATTTTGTTCAGTTCTGGTCGCCTCATTATAGGAAGGATGTGGAACCTTTAGAGAGAGTGCAGAGGAGATTTACCAGGATGCTGCCTGGACTGGAGGGCATGTCCTACGAAGGAAGATTGAGGGAGCTCGGGCTTTTCTCATTGGAGCGAAGAAGGATGAGAGGTGACTTGATAGAGGGGTACAAGATGATGAGAGGCATAGATAGAGTGGATAGTAAGAGACTTTTTCCCAGGGTGGAAAGGGCTATCACCAGGGGGCATAATTTTAAGGTGATTGGAGGAATGTTTCGGGGAGATGTCAGAGGTATGTTCTTTTTACAAAGAGTGGTGGGTGCGTGGAATGCGCCAACTGCGGTGGTTGCAGAAGCAGATACATTTGGGGCATTTAAGCGACTCTTGGATAGGCACATGGATGATAGTAGAATGAAGGGTAGGTAATTAGTTTGATCTTAGATTAGGTTAAAGGTTCGGCACAATATCGTAGGCCAAACTGCCTGTACTGCTCGATGTTCTTGGTTGAGGGAAGGGCATGATTGGCAACTAAATATCCCAGGATATCGATGCTTCAGGCGGGATAGAGAGGGAGGTAAAAGGGGAGGAGGAGTTGCATTACTGGTCAAAGAGGATATCACAGCTGTGCTGAAGGAGGGCACTATGGAGGACTCGAGCAGTGAGGCAATATGGACAGAACTCAGAAATAGGAAAGGTGCGGTAACAATGTTGGGGCTGTACTACAGGCCTCCCAACAGCGAGCGTGAGATAGAGGTACAAATATGTAAACAGATTATGGAAAGATGTAGGAGCAACAGGGTGGTGGTGATAGGAGATTTAAATTTTCCCAACATTGACTGGGATTCGCTTAATGTTCGAGGTCCAGATGGAGCAGAATTTGTAAGGAGCATCCAGGAGGGTTTTCGAGAGCAGTATGTAAATAGTCCAACTCGGGAAGGGGCCATACTGGACCTGGTGTTGGGTGAATGAGCCCGGCCAGGTGGTTGAAGTTTCAGTAGGGGACTACTTTGGGAATAGTGATCACAATTCCGTAAGCTTTAAAATACTCATGGACAAAGACGAGAATGGTCCTAAAGGAAGAGTGCTAAATTGGGGGAAGGCCAACTACACCAAAATTCGGCAGGAGCTGGGAAATGTAGATTGGGAGCAGCTGTTTGAAGGTAAATCCACATGTGATATGTGGGAGGCTTTTAAAGAGAGGTTGATTAGCGTGCAGGAGAGACATGTTCCTGTGAAAATGAGGGATAGAAATGGCAAGATTAGGGAACCATGGATGACAGGTGAAATTGTGAGACTAGCTAAGAGGAAAAAGGAAGCATACATAAGGTCTAGGCGGCTGATGAAAGACGAAGCTTTGAAAGAATATCGGGAATGGAGGACCAATCTGAAACGAGGAATTAAGAGGGCTAAAAGGGGTCATGAAATATCTTTAGCAAACAGGGTTAAGGAAAATCCCAAAGCCTTTTATTCATATATAAGGAGAAAGAGGGTATCTAGAGAAAGGATTGGCCCACTAAAGGACAAAGGAGGAATGTTATGCTTGGACTCAGAGAAAATGGGTGAGATTCTAAACGAGTACTTTGCATCGGTATTCACCGAGGAGAGGGACATGACGGATGTTGAGGTTAGGAACAGATGTTTGATTACTCTAGGTCAAGTCGGCAAAAGGAGGGAGGAAGTGTTGGGTATTCTAAAGGGCATTAAGGTGGACAAGTCCCCAGGTCCGGATGGGATCTATCCCAGGTTACTGAGGGAAGCGAGAGATGAAATAGCTGGGGCCTTAACAGATATCTTTGCAGCATCCTTAAACACGGGTGAGGTCCCGGAGGACTGGCGAATTGCTAATGTTGTCCCCTTGTTTAAGAAGGGTAGCAGGGATAATCCAGGTAATTATAGACCGGTGAGCCTGACGTCAGTGGTAGGGAAGCTGCTGGAGAAGATACTGAGGGAGAGGATCTATTCCCATTTGGAAGAAAATGGGCTCATCAGTGATAGGCAACATGGTTTTGTGCAGGGAAGGTCATGTCTTACCAACTTAATAGAATTCTTTGAGGAAGTGACAAAGTTGATTGATGACGGAAGGGCTGTCGATGTCAAATACATGGACTTCAGTAAGGCGTTTGATAAGGTTCCCCATGGCAGGCTGATGGAGAAAGTGAAGGCGCTTGGGGTCCAAGGTGTACTAGCTAGATGGATAAAGAACTGGCTGGGCAACAGGAGACAGAGAGTAGCAGTAGAAGGGAGTTTCTCAAAATGGAGACGTGTGACCAGTGGTGTTCCACAGGGATCCGTGCTGGGACCACTGTTGTTTGTGATATACATTAATGATTTGGAGGAAAGTATAGGTGGACTGATTAGTAAATTTGCAGATGACACTAAGATTGGTGGAGTAGCAGATAGTGAAGGGGACTGTCAGAGAATACAGCAGAATATAGATAGGTTGGAGAGTTGGGCAGAGAAATGGCAGATGGAGTTCAATCAGGGCAAATGCGAGGTGATGCATTTTGGAAGATCCAATTCAAGAGTGAACTATACAGTAAATGGAAAAGTCCTGGGGAAAATTGATGTCCAGAGAGATTTGGGTGTTCAGGTCCACTGTTCCCTGAAGGTGGCAACGCAGGTAAATAGAGTGGTCAAGAAGGCATACGGCATGCTTTCCTTCATCGGACGGGGCATTGAGTACAAGAGTTGGCAGGTCATGTTACAGTTGTATAGGACTTTGGTTCGGCCACATTTGGAATACTGCGTACAGTTCTGGTCGCCACATTATCAAAAGGATGTGGATGCTTTGGAAAGGGTGCAGAGGAGGTTCACCAGGATGTTGCCTGGTATGGAGGGCGCTAGCTATGAAGAGAGGTTGAGTAGATTAGGATTATTTTCATTAGAAAGACGGAGGTTGAGGGGGGACCTGATTGAGGTGTACAAAATCATGAGAGGTATAGACAGGGTGGATAGCAAGAAGCTTTTTCCCAGAGTGGGGGTTTCAATTACTAGAGGACACGAGTTCAAAGTGAAAGGGGAAAAGTTTAGGGGGGATATGCGTGGAAAGTTCTTTACGCAGAGGGTGGTGGGCACCTGGAACGCATTGCCAGCGGAGGTGGCAGATGCGGGCACGATGGAGTCTTTTAAGACGTATCTAGACAGATACATGAATGGGCAGGAAGAAAAGAGATACAGAAGCTTAGAAAATAGGCGACATGTTCAGAGAGGATCTGGATCGGCGCAGGCTTGGAGGGCCGAAGGGCCTGTTCCTGTGCTGTAATTATCTTTGTTCTTTGTTTTTTGTTCTTTGTTCTATATTCTTTCTGAGTGACAGTTTTTCCTGTCTCTCAGAATATATTCCAATCATTTGCCCACTACTGAGGTTACACTGACTGGTTTGCAATCCTTCGCTCCCTTTTTGAACAGAGGTACAATGTCAGCTGTTCTCCAATCCTACAGCACCACACCTGTGTCCAGTGAGCACCCAATCTTCCCATCTCTGTCACCTCCTCCAACCCATAAACCCTCCCTATTTCTGTAACCTCCTCCATACCCTACAACCCTCCTCGCTCTGTTACCTCCTCGGCACCCCAACTCTCCCTACGGCTTTTACCTCCTCAGCCCCTACAACACTCCCTATGTCTATGACCTCCTCCAGCCCCTACTAACTTCCCTATCTCTGTCACCTCCTCCAGTCGCTGCAACCCTCCCCATCTCTGTTACCTTCTCAGCACCTCAACACTCACTACCTCTGTCACCTCCTCCAGCCCAGACAGCACTCCCTTATCTCTGCAACCTGCTCCAGACGCTACAACCATCCCTTGCTCTGTTACCGCCGTAGCCCCCCAACACTCGCCATCTTTGTAACCTCCTCAGCAGCTACAACCTCCCATACGTCTGAAAACTCCTCCCTCCCCTCTAACCCTCCTTATCTTTATCACTTCCTCTAGTCCCTACAACTATCCCTATCTTGTCACATCCTCCAGCCCCGACAACCCTCCCTATCTCTATGACCTCTTCCTGCACCTACAAACCTCCCTACCCCTGTAACCTCCTCCAGCCCCGACAGCCCTCTCCAGCTCTATCACCTTCTCAAAGTCTGGCAACACTCTCTAACTCTGTAACCTTCTCATCCCCAACAAACCTCCCTCACCCTGATACATCTTCCAGCCCCTGCAACCCTCCCTAGCTCTGTCATATCCTCCAGCCCCTACAACCCTCCTTATATCTGTAATCTCCTCCACCCCATCAACACTCCCCATCCCTGTAACATCGTCCATCCCCTAGAACCCTCCCGGGCTCTGTCACATTCCCCAGCCCCGACAACCCTCCTTATCTCTGAAATCTCCTCCAGCCCCTACAACCCTCCTTATCTCTGTAATCTCCTCCACCCCATCAACACTCCCCATCCCTGTAACATCGTCCATCCCCTAGAACCCTCCCGGGCTCTGTCACATTTCCCAGCTCTGTGACATTCCCCAGCCACTGCAACTCTCCCTACGTCTGCAACCCCCTCCAGCCCATACAACCCTCCCTTGCTCTGTAACCTCCTCCACCCCATCAGCACTCCCCATCCCTGTAAAATCGTCCATCCCCTCGAACCCTCCCGGGATCTGTCACATTCCCCAGCCCCTACAACCCTCCTTATCTCTGTAATCTCCTCCAGCCACTACAACCCTCCCTAACTCTGTAACCTCCTCCACCCCATCAACACTCCCCATCCCTGTAACATCGTCCATCCCCTAGAACCCTCCCGGGCTCTGTCACATTCCCCAGCCCCTACAACTCTCCCTACTTCTGCAACCCCCTCCAGCCCATACATCTCTTTGAAACTTTGTGACCTCCTGCAGGCCCTCCAAACCTCCCTATCTCTGCAACCTCTCTCAACCGCACAACCCTCCCGAGCTCTGTCACCTACTCCAGCCTCGGCAATCCTCCGTATCTCTGTACTCTCCTCAGCTCCTGCAACCCTCCCTAACTCTGTCGCATCTTCCAGCCCAACAGCCCTCCCCAGGTCTATCACCTTCTCCCGCCTCTGCAGCTCTCCCTATGTCTCAACACCGCAAGCCCCGACAACACTCCAAATCTTTGTAACCTCTTCCATCCCCTACAACCCTCCATATCTATGTAACCTCCTCAGCCCCTACAACGCTCCCAATTTCTCTAAACCCCTCCAGCCACGTCAACACTCCCTATCTCTGTAATCTCCTCCAGCCGTGACAGCACAACCTTTCTCTGTAACCTCCTCCGGGCCCTACAATCCTCCCTATCTCTGTCACCTCCTCCAGCACCACAATCTTCCCCATCTCTGTAACCACCTCCAACCCTACAGCCCTCCCTATCTCTGCTGCCTCCTCCAGCCCCGATAACTTGTCCGATCTCTGTCACCTCCTCCAGGCCCGACAACCTTCCCCAAATCTGTCACCTACTCCAGGCTCTACAACCCTCCCTCTCTCTGTAACGTCCTAAGCCCTACAACCCTCCTGATCTCTGTAACCTCCTCCACCCCTACAACCCTCCCTGTCTCATGCTTCAGGTCAATGATGAAGGTTCTGATGATGGGTCACTGTCATGCAAAGTTAACTCTGCTTCTCTCTCCACAGATACTGCCAGACCTGCTGAGTATTTCCTGCATTTCCTGTTTTTGTTTCACTTTACATCTATGACACCTAGTCACTGACCTCTCTGCGAAGTTAAATAGGCCCATCATGTCCACTCTAGCCGGGCCCCTCAAAACTTTGTAAATTTCAATCAAACCTCACCTCAGACTTCTCTGTTCCAGCATAACAGTCCCAGCCTATCCAATATTTCCGCATCGCAGCATTTTTCCAGACCTGGCAACATCCTCGTAAATTTGCTCTGTACAATCTCTAGTGCAATTAAATCCTTTCTGTAATGTGGTGACCGGAACTGCACAAAGTACTCACGGTTCAGCCGAACTAGTGACTTATATAGTTAGAGCATAACCTCTTTCCTATTCTGCACCTCGGCTAATAAAGGAACCGTATTCCCTATACTTCTTAACTCTCTTAGCGAGCTGCCCTGCTATCTTCATGGATCTGTGAACATCCACTCCAAGATCCCACACTTCTTCTACACCTGGAAGGATTCTACCATTAATTGTGTATTACTTTGCCGAGCTCGACCTCCCCAAATTCATCACCTCATACGTCTCTGCATTGAATACCATTTGCCACTTGTCTGCCCACCTGGCTAGTCCATTAACATCTTCCTGCAGTCCACAGGTATTCTTCTGTCCATCAACCAATGTGCCATTTTTTTTGTATCGCCTGAAATCGTTTTGATCATTTCCCCTACATTTACATCCAAAATCCTATATATATCGCACAAAAAGCAATGGATCTATTAGCGAGCCCTGTGGAACGTCACTGGAAACAGCCTAACAGTCGATATATCAGCATGAAAAGAGGATTAGCTAAATAACAGGAAGCAGAGAGTCGGGATGAATGGATTATTTTCAGGGTGCAAAGCTGTAACTAGTGGAGTACAACAGGGATCAGTGCTGGAGCCTCAAAGTTTGTACAGTCAATAATAATGACTTGGATGAAGTCCTGTAGCCATATTTGTTGAGGAGGCGAAGATTGGTAGGAAGGCAAGTTGTGATGAGGGTAAACATAGTCTGCAAAGGGAAATATATAAGTTAAGTGAGTGGAGAAAAAGTGGCAGATGGAGTATAACGTGGAGTACGATGTGAGGTTACCACTTCGGTGGGAATCACAGAAGAGAGGACTATTATTTATGTGGTGGGACACGGCAGAATGCTGCGGTATGAGGAACCTGGGTGTCCATGTACAGGAATCAGAAAATGTCAGCATGCAAGTACAGCAAGTAATTCGGATGGGAAATGGATTGTTGGTATTCTTTGCAAAGGGATGAAGTATAAAAGTAGTGAAGCATTGCTCCAATTGTACAGGCCATATGTGAGAAGGCAGCTAGAGCATTGTCTGCAGTTTTGGTCACCTTATTTAAGGAGCGATATACTTGTAATGGAATCAGATCAGAGAAGGTTCATTGGGTTAAATCCTGGGATGAGAGGTTTCTCTAATGAGGAAATGTTAGACCAGTTGTCTCCATACTCAACGGAGTTTGAAGATTGAGAGTTGATCTTACTGCGAAGTAAAGGATTCTGAGGAGACCTGACAGGGTAGAAGTTGAGAGGAAGCTTCTTCTCGTGGGGAAATCTAGAACTAGGGAGCACAGTTTCATATTAATGTGTCTTCCATTTAAGTCAGACGTGAGGAGGAATTTCTTCTCTCAGACTGTTGTTAATATTTGAAATTCTCCACCCGAGCGAGCAGTGGAGCTGAGTCATTGAATATATTCAAGGCTGAGATCGACAAATATCCATTAACATGAGAGACAATGGTTATGTTGTGGGGGAGAGTGCGGGTGGGGGTTGCAAGGAGGGAAGTGGACTCAAGGTCGCGATGAGATCATGCATGATCTTATTGAATGGAGGAGCAGGTTCGAAGGGCCGAATGGCCTACTCCTTCTGCCAAAGGGAGCTGTGCAGAAGAACTACTGTACTATTGGAGGGAGCAGTACTGAGGGAGTGCTGCACTGTTGGATGGGCAGTACTGAGAGAGTGATTCACTGTTGAAGGGGCAGTATTGAGGAATCACTGCATCGCCAGTGGGGCAATAGGGTGGGAAACCACACTGCTGGAGGGGCAGCAATGTGGGAGTGATGCCCTGTTTGAGGTGAATTACTAATAGCATGCTGCACAGTTGTTGGGTAAGTACAGAGACAGAACTGTAATGTGGGAAAGTCAGTATTGAAGAGGTACCGGACTGTCGGTGGGATATTAATGGGGAACTCGGCCCTGTCAGCAGAGACAGTACTGGAGGAATGCTGCACTGTCAGAGGGGCAGTACCTTTGGGGCCCTGCACTGTCAGCAGGGCAATATTAGTGGAGGGCTGCATTATCCGATCTTCAATACTACGGGAGCGCTGCACTGTTGAAGGGCCAGTACTGATGAAGTGCTGCACTATCAAAGGTGCATTTTTGGGGATGACACGTTACATTGAACCCCCTTTGCCTTCTTTTTGCAGATAAAAGATCAGAAAGTACTATTTGGAAGGAGAGCGGGACCTTATCTGCTGTGTCCCAGCCAATATTTTGCCCTCAATGATGATCTGTGATGATCTGTTTATTATCACCTTGCTGTTTGTGATATATTACTGTGTGTCAATTAACTGCTCTGTTTTCCACATTCCAGCAGTGATCCCACATCAGAAACATTTACATGGCTGTAAGGCACTTCGAAACGTCCCGTGGTGCTCAACAACGCAATGCAAGTGCAAGCCTTTCGTTCTTTTCTTTGCTTCATGCCACTAAAGATAACTGCAGCAAATATCACTTCAACTGACCACCGCAAATATCTCTTAAAATTGCCACAGCAAACATCAAAATATGATTTTAAATTACCAATAGGCATATCACATAAAATGGACTCAGGGCACATCACTGAAAATTGCCAGAGCAAATATCTTGTCATTTCATTGACCGATATATAATGAAAACAGTCACAGAAAATATCACTTTAAATGACCTCAGCATATTTCACTTAAAATGACCACTATACCTGTCAATTGAAATGGCTACAGGTGATATCACTTAAAATGGCCGCAGTGCTTATCACTTAATATATGTACCTTGTATGCCACTTAAAATGGCTGCAACGCATATAACATAAAATGGCAGCCATACAAGAAACTTAAATAACAACTGTGCTTGTCATTTAAAAGAACCAATCGGCATATCACATAAAATCACAGCTGTAGTCAAAAATCACTTAAAATGGTACGGTGGATCAAACGAATTTAAAATGGCTGCTGTGCATTTCACTTAACCATGGAATTCATTGCATTGCCCGGATAACAGGCATTGTCCTGGAATTATCAGAAATATTCGCACTTCTCATTGATCGCTCATAGGATTACAGGAAATAGGAGCAGGAGTATGCAATTCGGCTGGCGAGCCTGCTCTGTCATTCTAACAGTGTCGTTCAAACAGATCATGGCTGACCATCTACCTCTACACCATTTTTACCCACTATCTCCATATCCCTAAATGTCATTAATATCCAGAAATCTATAGATTTCTGTCTTGAACATGCTCAGTGATTGAGCTTCGTCATCCCTACGGGGTTCGGAATTCAACAAATTCACCACCATCTGAGGAAAGAAATACCTCCTCATCTCAGTCTCAAATGGCCTGTCCCTTATTCTGAGACTGTGTCGCTTGGTTCCAGACTCACCAGCCAGAGAAACATCCGACCCACATCTGCCCTGTCACACCCTGTAAGAATGCAGTAACTTTCAATGAGATCAACTTTCATTCTTCAAAACTCTAGCGAATACAGGCCCAGTTTCTGCAATATCTCCCAATAAGATAATCCCGCCATTCCAGGGTGAAATTGCTGAACCTCTATTGCACTCTCATCTTAACATCAGGAGACCACAACTGTATAGATTACTCCAAGTGAGTCTCACCAAGGCTTTTTACAATTGCAGCAACATATCTTGAAAACCTGTATTCAAATGCCGTTGCAATGAAGGCAAGCATACCATTTGACTTCCTAAATGCTTATTGCATCTGCGCACTAGCTTTTAGTGACTGATGAACCAGGACACCCAGATCCCTTTGGACATCAACACTTCACAGCCTCTCACCATTTAAGAAATAATCTGCCTTTCTGTTTTTCTACCAAAGTAGATCACTCTCTGGAACTGGTTCAAGAGTTCACCTACCGAGGCTCAACTATCACCGGTAACCTGTCTCTCGATGCAGAAGTCAAGAAGCGCATTGGAAAGGCGCCCGCAGCTATGTACAGACTCGGCATGAGAGTGTCGGAAAATGGTGCACTGACACGGAACACAAAAGTCCGAGTGCATCAAGCCTGTGTCCTCAATACCTTGCTCTATGGCAGCCAGGCCTGGACAACTTATGTCAGCCAAGAGTGACGTCTCAATTCATTCCATCTTCGCTGCCTCCAAAGAATCCTAGACATCAGGCGGCAGGACCGTATCTCCAATGCAGAAGTCCTCGAGGCAGCCAACATCCCCAGCATATACACCCTACTGAGCCAGTGGTGCTTGAGATGGCTTGGCCATGTGAGCCACATGGAAGATGGTAGGATCCCCAAGGACACATTGTACAGCGAGCTCGTCACTGTTATCAGACACACAGGCCGTCCATGTCTCCGCTTTAAAGACGACTGCAAATGCGACATGAAGTCCTGTGACATTGATCACAAGTCGTGGGAGTCAGTTGCTGGTGATCGCCAGAGCTAGGGGACAGCAATAAAGGTGGGGCTAAAGTGTTGCGAGTGGAAGAGACTTAGCAGTTGGCAGGAAAAAAGACAAAAGCGCAAGGGGAGAGCCAACTGTGTAACAGCCCCGACAACCAGCGCCGGTGGAAGAGTCTGTCACTCTGGAATCGGACTTTAGAGCCACACCAGGAGCTGCTTCACAAACCACTGACCACCTCCAGGCACTTATCCATTGTCTCTCGAGACAAGGAGACGAAAGAAAGAAAGAACGAGAAAGAAAGAAAGAAGGAAGGATCACTCCACACTTACTCACATTATATTCCATCTGCCATGTTCTTGCACATTCACGAAGCCTGTCCAAACCCCCTTAAAGCCTCCTTGCATCCTCCTGACAACTTAATTTCCCAGCTAGTTTTGTGTCATCAGCAAATTTGGAAATATTCCCTTTGACCCCCACGTCCAAACCATTTTATTTTATATTTGTTTAGAGATACAGCACTGAGTCAGGCCCTTCGGTCCACCGAGTCTGTGCCGAGCAACAACCACCCATTTATACTAATCCTACATTAACCCCATATTCCCTACCACATCCCCACGATTATAATGGCCAATTTACCTATCAACCTTCAAGTCTTTGGCTGTGGGAGGAAAGCGGAGCACCCAGTGGAAAACCACATGGTCATTGGGAGAACTTGCAAATCTCGGACAGGCAGTACCCAGAACTGAACCCGGGTCGTTGCAGCTGTAAGGCGAACCACTGAGCCACTGTGCCACCCATTTAGATAGATTGTGAACAGCTGTGGCTAAAGCACTGATCCTTGTGGTACCCTATTACTAACAGACTGCCATCTTGGCAATGTCTCATTTATTCCTACCCTCTGCTTTCTTTCTGTTAACCAGTTCTCAATCCATAGTAGTATGTTATTCGCAATCCCATGTGCTCTGATTCTGTTTATTCATCTCCTGTGCAGCATCTTATCAAAAGCCGTCTTAAAATCCAAAGACAGCACATCCACTGGTTTTCCTTTCTCTATGCTACAAGGAACATCCTCAAAAAATAAACTCCAACAGGTTTGTCAAACATGATTTCCGTTTCATAAATCCACATTGACTGAGCCCGATCATATCATTTGTTCCAAGTGCTGTGATATCTCATTCTTCTTCATAGATTCTGACATTTTCACTACTACTGACATCAAATTAACAGGTTTATAGTTCTCTGTTTCTCTTTCGCTCTCTTCTTAAAAATTGGGATGACATTTGTTAATTTGCAGTGTGCAGGAACCCTTCCAGAATCGATAGAATTTTGAAAGATAACCTACTATTTTATAGCCACTTCCTTCAATACTCTGGGATGTAGCTCATCTAGTCCAGGGGATTTATTCATTTACAATACAATTATTTTTTTAATAACTACCTCTTTATTTATACTAATTGATTTCAGTTCCTCATTTTTACAAGTCCCATGTTTCCCTAGAATTACTTGAGGATTTTCTGTATCTTCCTCCGTGAAGATAGATACAAAGTAATTGTTTAGTCTCTCCGTCATTTCCTCATTCTCCATCACAAACTCTCCGATCACCGCTTGCAATGGACCCACATCCGTCCTTGCTAATCTATTCCTTTTCAAATACATAAAGAAGCATTAAGTTTCTAGCTAGTTTACATTCCAGATTTATTTTCCCTTTCCCGATTAGTTTATTGGTTCTCCTTTGTTGGTTTCTAAATCGCTCCCAATCCTCGGGCTTGCCACGTTTCCTGGTGACATTGCAAGGCTTACAAGTTTGACCGAATGCAATCTTGTTTCGCCAGGGATGATTCACCTTTCCTGTTGGGTTTTTGGTCCTTCGAGGAATGTACATTTCTTGTCAACCGTGAAATAACATCTTTAACTGCAGCCATTGTCTTTCAACTGTCAAATCGTTCAATGCATTTTCCCAATACACCAGAGGCAATTTGCCATTCATATCTTCATAGTTTCCTTTGTTCAGATTTACAAGCCTCGTTTCAGAATGAACTATAACATTTTTTCAAATGTAAATTACTATCATATTGCGGTCACGATTTCATAATGGCTCCTTTACAGAAAGGTTATTAATTAGCCCTTTCTCATTACAAAATGCAAAACCTGAAATAGCTCAATCCCGAGTTGGTTCTTCAACAGACTGCTCCAGTCATCCATCTCATACACATACTAGGAATTCATCCTCCACAGAATTAGTGCCAATTAGCATGAGGCAATCTATCTGTAAATTGAAGATGCCCATTGTTACTGAATTGCCCATGTTACATACAGCTGTAATTTCCTAATGTTTCCCATGTCCAACATTACCACTGTAGTTTGGTGGTCTACAAAACATCTCCCACCAATGTTCGCTGCCTCTTGCTGTTTCTTAACTCCACCCAAACTGATTCTATATCTTGCCCCTTTGATCTAAGATGCTGTCTCACTAATGTACTGTCTCGTCCTGCATTAACAGCACTATCACACCTCCTTTTCCCCTCCACCTATCCTTCCAAAATGACTGCATCGAGGATTAACATGTTCGTGTCGTAATGACGGGCCAGGCCTAAATTAACCAAAACTTTAATCCATTTTAAAAATCAAGGACCACAATCCAACAGGCGCATGTTGAAATGAGGGATCAAAAGACTGACACAAATGTAGGTAGACACATTGAATCCTGCCTCTGGGTGAAGGACACTGTCCAAGGCGGATGGACAGTCTGTCCAATAATATTCCTCATCCCAAAACTCTCTGGGACTCCTTTCCACCCAGACACAACCCAGCTCAGCAGTTTGCTTCACCAGTGAATATGTTTTAATTTAAAGCTAGTCTAATGATGGCCATGAAACCATTGTCAATTGTTGTACAAACCCATCTGATTCACAAATGTCCTTTAGGGAAGGAAATATGCTGTCCTTACCTGGTCTGGCCTACATGTAACTCCAGATCCACAGCAATGTGGTTAACTCTTACATGCCCTTGAAATGGCCTCGCAAGCCACTCAGTTCAAGGGCAATTAGGGAAGGACAATAAATGCTGGCCTGGCCTGCGACGTTCACATCCTATGAAAGAATTTTTAGAATGTTACCGTTGGGATGTTGTTCAATATGTTCCTTGGGGTCCTGTCCATTGACATGTTAATTCAGCACAATGAGGACAGAACCAGTTTGACCAATGGACCTGTTTTCTTGATGTGAAACATTTAACTCAAAGCCCTTGTCGGGAACATTACTGGAGTTTGAAAATGTCTGATCCCCCTTAAAGGTCCCACACAGGGATTGAAAAATGTTCGGGAGGCAGTGACACATGTCAATTCCAACCTCAGCTCAAAACTCACGTTGAACAAATTCAGATCCATCTGTCTGACTTTCTCTCTGTGTCTGTCTGTCTCTCTCCCCTGCTCTGTCTGTCTCACTGTCACTCCCCCTCTCTCTCACTCATTCTATGTCTGTCTCTCTCCGTGTCTGATTTACTCTCTCATTCCACGTCAGTCTCTTTCTCTTCATTTCATGCTGTACCTGTCCAACTTTCGTTCGCCCTCTTTCTCTCCCTCTCATTCTCTCACTCTTTCTCTCTCTCTTTTTCTCATTTTATTTGCCAACCTGTCTCTCTCAAACTATGATTCTCCCTACTGTCTGTCTGTGTGATTCCAAGTAAGCCCCTCTCTTTCTCTGTCTCATTCTCTCTCACTTTCCATCTTTCTCTGTCACATTCTCTCTCACCCGCCTTCTCTTTCTCTCCAGCACTCTATCTATCTCTCGAGCCTACTGGCTCTTGCTCTCTCTCTCTCGGATTTTGCTCTTTATGACTCTCTCTCACTTCCGTTCTCGTTTTTTCTCTCTCTCTCTCTCATTCCCTGTCTGTCTCTCGTGCACATTCCGTCTGCCTAACTGTCTTTTTCATTCCTCTCCCCACGTCTCTACCTCACTCTGTTTGGTGCTCTGTACTTTTCTTTTCTCTCTCTCTCTTCAATCCTTTTTCTCACTCCCTGTCTGTATTTCTGTATCAATCTGTCTGCTTCCTTTATCTCACTCTCTGTCACCTCGTCTCTTTCATTCATGTGGTCTGGCAACCTGTCTCCTTCGTCCAGACAGTCTGCAACCCGGCTCTTTCGTCTCTCTGTCTCTCTGTCTCTCTAATTTGTTTTGTTATCCATACTTTGCCACATTGTAGCTCTGCCTTTTATCTGGGCCAGCGACAGGATCTCCCATTGTACAATACACACTGTAGAATTTCGTCATTCACCTTTTGGAACTGCGTGTTTTCTGGGCCAGAGAGAGCAGGTTGCATTGTTAAATGGAGTTCTGAAATATATTCATTCACACATTGCAGAATTGCTATGTTACTGGACAAGATAAAGAGACAGAGAGAGTGAGAGAGAAGCTGGGGTTGATCTTTGGAATTCGATGCTGCGTTTATTGTAGCAAAGATATTATTCTGGCTGGAGGGCTAAATATTAATCAGATCGTCAGTTCTTGGCTAATTGTAATGAAACGTTATATCATAGAAAGAGAAACATAGAACGTTTAACGCACAGAAAGAGGCCACTTGGCCCATTGTGTCTGTGCCAGCCCAAAAACGATCCACCGATTCTCATCCCACCTTCCAGCATTTGGTCCGGTGCCCTGCAGATTATAGCACTTGAGGTGCATATCCAGAGTCCTTTTGAATGAGTTGAGGGTCTCTGCCTCAACTACCCTTTCAGGCAGCGAGTTCCAGACCCACATCAGCCTCTGGGTGAAAACATTTTGCCTCATCTCCCCTCTGATTATTTTGACAATCACTTAACATCTATTCTCCCGAGTCACTGAACTCTTTGCTCAGGACAATAGAACCTTCACCTCCACTCTATCCAGGCACCTCAACATTTTATACATTTCAATCAGATCTGTTCCAAGGAGAATAAACCCAGACTTTCCAATCTTTCCTCATAGCTGCATTTTCCTGTCCTGGCATAATCCTCGTAAATTCCCTCTGTACTCTCTCCAGTGCAGTTACATCCTTTCTTAGTGACGTGACCAGAACTGCACACAGTACTCAAGTTGTGACCGAACTAATGAATTATACTGTTCCAGCATAACCACCCTGCTCTTATATTCTATACCTCGGTTAATAAAGGAAAGGATTCCATATGCCTTCTTAACCACCTTATCGATCTGTCCTTCTACCTTCAGGGATCTGTGAACATTCACTCCAAGGTCCCTTGATACTTCTCAGTATTTTCCCAAAAACCGTACATTCAGTTGTCTTGTTTGACCTCCCCAAATGCATCGCCTCACAATTCTCTGAGTTGAACTCCATTTGCCACTTTTCTGCCCATCTTACCAGATCATCAATATCTTCCTGCAGCCGACAACTATACTCCTCGCTATCTACTACAAGGCCAATCTTTGTGTTGTCTGCAAACTTCTTGATCATGCCCCCTTTACATTTCCATCCAAAACTTTAATATATACCACAAAAAGCAGGGGACTCAGTACTGAGGCCTGCAGAATGCCACTGGAAACATCCCTCCATTCACTAAAACACCCGTCAACAATTACCCTTTGTGTCCTGCCACTGAGACACTTCTGTATCCACATTGCTGCATTTCCCTCAATCCCATGGGATTTTAATTTTTTAACCAGTCTGTCCTGTGGGACCTTAACAAAAGCCTTGCTAAAATTCTTGTAGACCACATCAACTGCACTACCCTCATCTATCTTTCTTGTTATTTCTTCAAAACATTCAATCAGGTTGGTCAAACAAGATCTTCCCTTAATGAATCAATGCTGACTATCTGTGATTAAGCTATACCTTTCGAAGTGACAGTTTATCCTGTCTCAGAAAATATTCCAATTATTTGCCCACTACTGAGGTTATACCGACCGGCCTGTAATTAATCGGTCTATCCTTCGCTCCCTTTTTAAACAGAGGTACAATGTCAGCTGTTCTCCAATACTCCAGTTCTACACCTGTGTCCAGTGAGCACCCAAACTCCCCATCTCTGTCAACTCCGCCAGCCCCTACAACCCTTACTATCTCTGTAACCTGCTCCAGCCCATACAATCCTCCCAACCCTGGTAACTTCCTCCAGCCCCTAAAACCCTCCCTATTTCTGTAACCGCCTCCATCCTCTACAGCCCTCCCAATCTCTGTTAACTCCTCAGCCGCAGAACAATCCCTATTACTGTGGTCTCCTCCAGCTCCTAAAACCCTCCCAGCTCTGTTACCACCTCAGCACCCCAATTCTCCCTATCTCTGTAACCTCCTCCAGACTGCATAAACCTCCCCATCTCTGCCATGTCCTTCAGTCCCCACAACTATCCCTATCTTGTCACATCCTCCAGTCCCTACAACACTCCCTATCTCTGTGACCTCCACCAGTGCGCACAACACCCCTCCCGCTTATCTGTGTAACCTCCTCCAGCACTTACAACTCTCCCGATCTCTGTCACCTACTGCAAACCTGATAACCCTGCCTATCTCTGTAACCTACTCAGCCCCGACAACACTACCTAACTCTGTTATGTCTTCCAGCCCCTCGAAGAATCCCTATCTCTGTCATTTCCTCAAGCCCTTACAACATTCCCTAGCTCTGTAATCTCCTCTAGCCCCAACAGCCATTCCGATCTGTGCAGCCTCCTCCAATCCTCCCTATCTCCCTAACCCCCTCCAGCCCCTCCAACCCTCCCTATCTTTGTAATCTCCTCTCGCCCCTACAGCCCTCCCGATCTGTGCAGCCTCCTACAATCCTCCCTATCATCGTAACCTCCTCCAGCCCCTCCAACTCTCCCTATCTCTGGCACCTATTCAAGCCCCTACAACGCTCCCTATCGCTGTAACCTCCTCCAGAGCGACAACCCTCCCTAACTCTGCCAACTCCACCAGCCCCTACAATCCTCCCTATAAATGCAACCTCCTCCAACCTCTAAAACCAACCCTATCTCTGGAACCTCGTCCAGAGCTACAACCCTCCCTAACTCTGCCACCTCCTCCAGCCCCTACAATCCTCCCTATCTCTGTCACATCCTCCAGCCTCCACATCCCTTCCTATCTCTCCAAACTCCACCAGCCCTACAACACTCAATTTTTCTGTAACCTCCACTAACCCAACAACTGCCCCTGTCTCTGTAACGTCCTCCATCCCCCAGAAGCTTCCCTAAATCTGTCACCACCTCCAGTGCCGATAACTCTCCCTATCACTGGACTCCCCTCCAGCACATACAACCCTCCCGATCTCTCTAACATCCTGCAGCCCCTCCAAGCTCCCTATCTCTGTAAACTCCCCCAGCGCCCACAACACACCCTATCTCTGTGACCTACTCCTGACCGTCCAACACACCCTATCTCTGTCACCTCCTCCAGCCCCTACAACCCTCCCTATATGTGTAACTTCCTCCAGCCCCTACAGCACTCCCTATCTCTGTAACCTCCTCCTGACCGTCCAACCCTCCCTATCTCTGTCACCTACTCCAGCCCCTACAACCCTCCCCATATGTGAAACCTCCTCCAGCCCCCACAACACTCCCTATCTCTGTAACCTCCTCCAGCCCGTACAATCCTCCCTATCTCTGTAACCTTATCCAGCCCTGACAACCCTCCCTATCTCGGTAACCTCCTCCAGCCCCTACAACCCTCCCTATCGCTATTACTTCCTCAGCTCCTACAACCCTCCCTATCTCTGTAACCTCCTCCAGTCCCTACAACGCTCCCTATCTCTGTAACCTCCTCCAACCCCTACAACCCTCCCTATCTCTGTAACCTGCTCCAGCCCGTACAACCCTCCCTATCTCAATAACCTCCTCCAGCCCCAACAGTCCTCCGTAGAACTGTCAACCCTTCCAGCCCCTAAATCGATCCCTATCTCTCTAATTCCTCGCAGCCCCTAGAACACCACCCGCCCCGCCATGTCTGCACCCTCCTCCAGCCCCTACAAACCTCCCGATCTCTGTAACCTCCTCCACCACGACAACCCTCCCTACCTCTTTAACCTACTTCATCCCCTACAATCCTCCCTATCTCTGTTACCTCTTCAGCCCACGACACTCCCGACCTCTGTGACCTCCTTCACCCCCTACAACACTCTGTGTTTCTGTAACCTCCTCCCCATCTCTGTAACCTCTTCCAGCCCCTACAACCCACCCTAGCTCTTTAACATCCTCTTGCCCCTGCAACACTCCCTTTCGCTATTGCTTCCACAGCTCCTACAACCCTCCCTCTCTTTGTAACCTCCTAAGCCCCTACAACCCTGCCAAGCTCTGGAGCCCCCACCAGTCCCTAATACCATCCATATCTCTGTAACCTCCTCCAGCTTCTATATTCCTTCCTATCTCTCTAACCTCCTCCAGCCTCTACAACCCTCAACATCTCTGTAAACTCCTCCACCAGCTACAACCCTCCGAATCTCTAACCTCCTCCAGCCCCTACAGCCTTCCCAATCTCTACAACGTCCTCCAGCCCCGACAAACCTCCCTATCTCTGAAACCTTCTCCACCAAGACAACCCTCTCGATCTCTGTAGCCTCCTCCACCAAGACAACCCTCCCTATCTCTGTCACCTCCTCCAGGCACGACAACCTTCCCTAACTCTCTAACGTCCTCAGCCCTACAACCCTCCCGATCTCTGTAACCTCCTCCACCCCAACAACCTTCCCTGTCTCATGTTTCAGGTCAGTGATGAAGGTTCTGATGAGGGGTCACCGTCATGCAAAGTTAACTCTGCTTCTCTCTCCACAGATGCTGCCAGACCTGCTGAGTATTTCCAGCATTTCCTGTTTTTGTTTCACTTCAGATCGATGCCCCCTTGTCACTGACCTCTCTGCGAAGGTAAATAGGCCCATCACGTACACTCTATCCGGGCCCCTCAAAACTTACGACATTTCAATCTAACCTCACCTCAGACTTCTCTGTTCCAAGCACAACAGTCCCAGCCTATCCAATATTTCCTCACAGCAAAATTATTTTCCAGACCTGGCAACACCCTCGTAAATGTGCTCTGTACCCTCTCTAGTGCAATTAAATCATTTCTGTAATGTGGTGACCGGAACTGCACAAAGTACTCACGGTTCAGCCCAACCAATGACTTATATAGTTCGAGCATAACCTCTCTCCTATTCTACACCTCAGCTAATAAAGGAAACGTATTCCCTATGTCTTCTTAATTCTCTTAGCGACCTGTCCTGCTATCTTCATGGATCTGTGAACATTCACTCCAAGGTCCCACACTTCTTCTACACCTGGAAGGATTCTCCCATTAATTGTGCATTCCTTTGCCGAGCTCGACCTCCCCAAATTCATCACCTCACAGGTCTCTGCGTTGAATACCATTTACCACTTGTCTGCCCACCTGACTAGGGCATTAACATCTTCCTGCAGTCTACAGCTACTCTGCTCTCTCTCAACCACACGGCCATTATTTTGTTTCACCTGCAATCTTTTTGATCATGCCCACTGCAGGGGATAAGTCTCCACTGACACGGTTATACCCCTGATCATTGCTATTAGTGACACTCAACAGAACAAACACATTAGACCAGCAGTTTTCACTTTGATGTAAATAACGTGGTGGATAAAACACAATAATTTCAATTTCAATGATATTTTCTGAGGAAGACCTCTCTCGGAATAAACTTGTACTCATACTGGATAGATGGCAATTCTGAGAGGCGTCATTTACATTTTCCATATTATTGCATTGACCTTGTTCACTCCTGGCATTTCTATTGTAAATGTAACTGATCTGTCTGCAGTGGACACTGAATCCAGGGACAAAAGCAATCCCGCTTCACTCTGTTCCTGCCTTTTCCCAGTTAAAATGTGAACTTTGAGTCTCTGATTCGGGACCATGTTCAGGGTTACAGCCCAGAAACTACTGTGAGTGATATTACGGGACAGACAGTGTCCGCATCCATTTGAGAGGCAGTTGGATAGTGATAATATCACCGGTCACGTAATCCAGAGGCCCAACCTGATGGCCTGGGGACAGGGGCTCAAATCACCCCTTAACCTTCTACATTCCAGGGATACAGAGTAAAGCTCCATCTACACTGTCCCATGAAACACTCCCAAGCCAAGCACAGTGTGGGGTGAGACACAGAGTAAATTTCCCTCTGTACTGTCCCATCACACACTTCCAGGGCAGGGGCAGCATGGGGTGAGATACAGAGGAAAGACAGGGCCTATTGTATTATAAACAGAGAAATGGTCTTCTGCAGTACAAACTGAGACCGGGTGAAACGCAGCATAAGCAGAGACGACTCCCAGGGCAGGAACATCATGGTGTGGATACAGAGTGAATCTCGCTCTGCGCTCTCCGAAACAGACAGAGAGAGAGAGATGGAAAGAGAGAAATAGAGAGACATACAAAGACAGGGTGACTGAGAGTGAAAGAAGGATATTTAACATCGGACATAGGAAGCGTGGAGGGCAATTTAACCCCTCAACCCTCTTCCTGCATTCAGTGAGATCAGGGCTGATCTGTGATCTAACTAACACCATTTACCCCACCTTTGCCCCTTATCTCTCAATACCTTTGGTTAAGAAGAATCTTATCAATCCCAGATTTAAAAATTAATTAAGTCATCCTGCAGTGATGTCGTGAGACTGAGATGATTGACCTCCAACAACCACAACCATCTTCCTTTGTGCTCGGTATGACTCCAACCAGCGGATTCCTACTGACTTCAGTTTTACTCGGGCTCCTTGATGGCACACTCAGTCAAACGCTGCCTTGATGTTAAGGTCATTCTCTCTTCCCAGTAGCAGACAGGAGTAAATCGTTCCCTTTGGCCCGTCGTGTACTGGGACATTTATTTCAGAGACTGACTCCTCACTGATGTAAGGTTAGTGCTTTAAACTTGACAGAGAAACTGATCCTGGGATTCATCTGAATGCAGCTTCTCATCCTGAAAAGTGTTTGCAAACGTGTTGGGAAATGTGTCAAAAGCTGTTTCCATTCAGACATTCCTGCATTGTGGAAGTGTGGAGGAAGAGAGGGATCTTGGGGTCCGTGTCCATAGATCGCTCAAAGTTGCCACCCAAGTTGATAGGGTTGTTAAGAAGGCGTATGGTGTGTTGGCTTTCATTAACGGGGGATTGAGTTTAAGAGCCGCGAGGTGATGCTGCAGCTCTATAAAGCCCTGGTTAGACCACACTTGGAATATTGTGTTCAGTTCTGGTCGCCTCATTATCGGAAGGATGTGGAAGCTTTAGAGAGGGTGCAGAGGAGATTTACCAGGATGCTGCCTGGACTGGAAGGCATGTCTTACGAAGAAAGGTTGAGGGAGCGAGGGCTTTTCTCATTGGAGCGAAGAAGGATGAGAGGTGACTTGAAAGAGGGGTACAAGATGATAAGAGGCATAGATAGAGTGGATAGCCAGAGACTTTTTCCCAGGTCGGAAAGGGCTATCACCAGGGGGCATAATTTTAAGGTGATTGGAGGAAGGTTTCGGGGAGATGTCAGAGGTAGGTTCTTTACACAGAGAGTGGTGGGTGCGTGGAATGCGCTGCCAGCGGTGGTAGTAGAAGCAGATACATTAGGGACATTTAAGCGGCTCTTGGATAGGTACATGGATGATAGTAGAATGAAGGGTTTGTAGGTAGTTTGATCCGAGAGTAGGTTAAAGGTTCGGCACAGCATCGTGGGCCGAACGGCCTGTACTGTGCTGTACTGTTCTATGTTCTATGTTCTAAAAAGAGAATGTGTGTATGGAGGTGGGAGATGTGGGCCTGGTTCCCCTTAAAATCTCAACAATTTGATCAAATCACCTTGATACTCCTAAATTCCAGGGAATAAATCCCTATTTTGTGTACTACCACCTCGTAATTTAACCCTTGGAGTCCAGTTATCATTCTGGTAAATTTACACTGCAAAAAAATGGACAAGGACCCCCCAAGTCTCTTTGGACCTCCAGTGCTTCTAGTTTTTTTTAATTATTTATAAAGTACTCTGTCCTTGTCTTTTTTTTACTGACATTGAAATCTATCAACCACAGTTTTGCCCATTTGTTTAAGATATTAATATCTCTCTGTAATTTGATGCTTCCAGCTACACTGCTTACAATGCTGCCTATTTTTGTGTCATTGGAAAACTTGGGTATGTTGCATTCTACCCCATCATCTTAAATCGTTAATAAATACAGCAAAACTGAGACACACAGGAACTTTGCACTAGTAGGCAGGAGTGAATCATTCCATCCTAGAGGTTTTTTAATTCCAGATTTAAGTTTTTCTTAAGAAAAAAACAGTTCAAATTCACAACCGCCCAGTGTGGGATTTGAATTCCTGCTGTTTCAATCATCAGCTCAGGCCTTCAGATTAAAACCCATAAAGAGATTCATGTTCCTACTGCTGTTGTCTGACTGTCTCAGGTTTTGGATATTGTTCCCTTCTCCTCTTCTTCCATGTGTCTGATGTCTTTGAAGTTTGTCAGACATTGGTAAACTACTTCATGTGGTGTTCTGTAAATACCTTCAATTCTGTGTATGTGCAAGGGACACAATTCAAATTCTTACCTTACTGCATCAACCAAAACCTGCAGGTCCAATCAAACACCCCTATTTCCTGTCTCTGCAAAGATAGCTCACACTTCCACAATGCAGGAATGTCTGAATGGAAACAGCTTTTGATACATTTCCCAGCACGTTTCTAACACTTTTCAGGATGAGAAGCTGCATTCAGCTGAATCCCAGGATCAGTTTCTCTGTCAAGTTTAAAGCACTAACCTTACATCAGTGAGGAGTCAGTCTCTGAAATAAATGTCCCAGTGCTGTGGTAACATAAAATGGCCACTGAAAACAAACTGGAAATAGCTGACTGATGTTCTGAGAGAGGAGGGAAAGAGAGACAGACAGAAATACAAAGAGGGAGACACAGACCGAGAGGGTGTCTCAAACACAGAGAGTGATCGCAGGATATTTGTCAGACGACAGAGGAAGAGGAGGAGGCCATTTGGCCCCTCAACCCTGTTCTGTCATTCAAAGTGATCATGGCTGATCTGTGATCTAACTCCATGTACTCGTCTTTACCCCATATCACTTAATATCTTTTGTTCGCAAAAATCTATCAAACTGAGATTTAAAAATTAACAAATATCTCAGGATCAATTGTTGTTTGTTGAAGAGTGTTCCAGAGTGAAACCACCCCTGGTGTGTTGAATTGTTTATCCATTTTACTCCTGAAAGGTTTTTAGACTATGTTTAGATTTTTAGACTATGTCCCCAAGTTCTGGACTCTGCAGCCAATGGGAATAGTTTCTCTCTGTCTACCCTATCAGTTTCCCTTAATGCTCTTAAAACTTTCATCAAATCACCCTTAATCTTCTAAATTTCAGGGGTTAAGAGTAAAGCTCCATTTACACTGTCCCATTAAACACTCCCAAGAATAGCACAGTGTTGGGTTCGACACAGAGTAAATTTCCCTCTGCACTGTCCCATCACAAACTCCCAGCACACGGGCAGCATGGGGGGAAGATACAGAATAAAGACAGGGCCAATTGTATTATAAAGAGAGAAATGGTCTTGTGCAGGAAAAAACTGAGATCGGGTGAAACGCAGCACAAGCAGAGACACACACACAGATACAGACACTGATGCTCACACAAACCGACACACAGAGACTGCACAATCTGCACATCGGTAAAAATCAACCAACAGAACCTTCATAAAATATCCCCATGTTCTGTCCAATCCTATGTTGGGCGTTTTGTGTTCTTGTGTGTTCCATTTCACCAGACTACCTCTATCCTCCTGAAGTTTGCTCCCAGTCCCTTCCATGTTTATTACATTGCAGATGCCACAAACATTGGCAAACTTTGAAGTTATGCCCTGTAAACACAAGTCCAAGTCATTACTATATATTGAAAAGATCAGTGGTCCTAATATGATCCTCCACTGTATACCTCCCTCCAGTCTGAAACAACCATTGTCCACTCTCTCAGCCAATGTTGTATCCACTCAGCCACAGCCCCTTTCATCCATGGAGCACCAATATTGCTAACTAGTCAATTAGGTGGCACCATTAAGTCCTCCCCATGAGGACACTGGTCCCAGACCTCTCTGTTTGCACTCTCCCATCAAAGTTTCCTGGACAGGTACAGCATGGATTAGATACAGAGTAATGCTCCTTCTACACTGTCCCATCCAACACTCCCGGGACAGGTACAGCACGGGGATTGGCTGGTCAATTTGGAGCATTTCCTGCCAGCAATCAGGGGGAGCAGCTGCACCTGTGTTGCTGCATCTGCAACTGGAGAGGAGAGAGGAGACTGGAGTTACTGCAGAGAGGTGACTGCAGACAGCTGTATTTACTGTGGAACTGTTGCACTTTTTCAAGACTAAGAAGACCTGAGAGTCATTTTGGAGACGTGGGTGTTGGAGCACCAGAGAACTGTTGGTTGTTTGGACTGTTGGGGGAGGGAGAAGGCACCGGAAGATCCAGGGGTGGGGCTGCCAAATTCTATAGGGAGCCCCTGCACAAGCTCTTGTGTTTATCTGCCATCCTGCACAAAAGGGGCTCCCTCCCCACCCCCAACTGTGTGGCTCGGGACGGCTGGAGCTGCCCGGCTGAAGAAAATCCTTATACAACAACAGAAAAGGGAGAGAACTGGGCGGCTCTAACCGACCCGGGCGAAGAACCCTCCCCTAACTGGAAGAGTGGAGTGTCGACTCTGCAGGAAGGTGCTCCAACCACCAATTGAAGTGTAACATCCTTGCAGCTGTTCTCTCTCTTCCATCACTCGGCCACCTATCCTCTCCTCTCCTTGTCCTTTTCAGCCCTATCCTCCTCTAGTCCCATCCCCCCTCCCCCATCATATTGCTTGTGTTAAAGAAAACTGTCGTGTGCTTTGTTTCTTGGGGGTGGGCGGAGCTCTGCGACCCCATGGCAAGCCCCTCTTCGCCGGTGGCGGGGCCTTCCCGTTCATATGCTGCTGCGGCTGCTGCAGCTGCACCTGTTGCCCCGTCACCGTTTGCTTTGTTCACATCGAAGCATGGGGTCAAGAGCTACGTCCACCCGAACATGACTATCGAGGCATGCGTGAAAGCAATGGCCGAGGTTGTCGGCCCTTCGGCCATTGTTGCAGCCTCTAACATGTCCGGGAAGGCAGTGTTTTTCCTGAAGACCGAGCGGGCGGTGTCCCTGGCTCTGAGCAAGGGGCTCACCGTGGGTGGGACCTTTCTGCCAGTGGACCCCCTGGAGGCCACTGCGCAAAGGCTCATTCTATCCAATGTCCCGCCCTTCATTCCTGGTGAGCTCCTCCTTCCCCACCTGCACCATCTGGGGGAGGTAAAGACGGGGCTCACCCCAGTCCCGCTCGGTCTTCGGGAGAACAGCCTCCGACACGTGTGCTCCTTCCGCTGCCAGTTATTCATGCAGCTGGCGCGGGAGGAGGTGACAGAGGGCCACTTTTATGTAGAATTCCAGGGGACGGCCTACCGCGTCTTCTGGACCTTGGACGGGGTGCGGTGCGATGTCTGTAAGGGGGTGGGGCATGTTCGTAAGAACTGCCCCAACCTCCCGGCTGCCAACTCCAACTCGGCGGCCCAGGGTGGCGACGCTGCACCTCCCCCCACCCCCACTACACCACCACCAGATACCATTCAGTCGGTACCGGAGGCTGTGGATTTCACGGCCTCCGGCAGGGAGTTGGGTGACCGTCCAAGTGGAAGGAAGGCGCGGAGGAGAAATAAACATCGAGAGGCTCGTCCCCTGGACACCGTGACACTACCCGAGCCTGAGCTCAGCCCAAGGCCCGATCTCGGGAAGTCAACTTGCCCCAGGGCTGGGCTCAGGCCCAGGGTGAATAAAAAAAAGGAGAGGGTGGAGGTGGAGGCCTCTGATGATATGGAGGTCTCTGAGCCTCCGCACACAACTGGGAAAAAGAGGAGAAGGAACCCCTCCAAAGAGGTAACAAGGGGCCCTGAGGCGCAGGGCCCATCTGTTGGAGGGGAGCTGTCTCCTGTTTCGGGTCCCCAGGTTTCCCCTACCGCCACCACCAGGGCTGCAAAGTCCGGGCAGGAGCACTCTATTCCTCAGGATGGAGGGGAGGGGAAGGCCCCGGTACTTGAGGCCCCTCCTGAAGGGGTAAGTGGGGCCCTGCTTGTGGTGGGGGAGCCTGGGGACGCCGCCCATTCTGCCACTGCTACTGGGTCGGGTGCCCTGAATGAAGGGGAGGGCGATGCCCCAGAGGGTCGGGCCTCCCAGTCGGAGTCCACCACCAACCAGGAGACACCCGACCCAGTTATAACTGAGAATGTGGCCCATCTGCTGGGCCTGTGGGTGCTGGCGGAGCGGGAGATAGCCTCCTCCCTCCGCCTCCAGTCCCGGCTCGGGCTGGTGTCCCGGAGTCCGGGACTTCTGTCTCCCCTGGACCACTCATTGGCCTGGGGACGGAGGTGGAGGGGGGTCCTGAACCGCTGGTGCCGACAGGTTCCAGGTTCACAATAGAACCCAGAGAGGACTCCTCCGCCATCGATCCTGGGGGTGGGATCGTGATGGAGGCGGGACCAGCTGGCGCGGCCGGGACGTCCGCCCCACAGTGTGTGGTAGATGTGTCGGCCGGTGGCGGTGACGACCCGGAGGAGGATGGGGATTCGGTGCGGGGCACGGAGGATGATCTTAATTCCATCGCCAATGAGGTGGTGGAGTCCCTCGTGCCTCCCACCGAATCTCCTCTCATCCCCACGGCGGAACTCCGGGATTTCCTCGCGGCTTGCAGGGGTTGCCGCAATAAAGTTCAGCTGGCCCTCGACCGTTGGTCGAATCTGGCGCTGATCATACAGTCCGTCCGTGCCGCCCTTAAGCTAGCGGGCAAGCGCGCAGACGTGAAACTGGTTGAGAGGCGCCATTTTAATGTGTTCCTCAACGGGTTGCTGGGGGAGTGGAGGGCCAGGTGCACTTCCACTCCCTCCTCACAGTGAGGTGTTTGTGACGGGTTTTAGTTACCTTTGACATGAAGATAACCATAGCCAGCCTCAATATCAACGGCAGCAGAGGGGCTCACCGCAGATTTCACAATCTCTCAGTCCTTAGGGAAGGGGGATCCGTGGTGAGCTTTCTGCAGGAAACCCACGCCGTTCCGGGAGATGAAGCCACCTGGCTCCTGGAGTGGCAGGGTGGGGTCTACATGAGTCACCTCACCCCTATTTCTAGTGGGGTGGCTATCTTGTTGGCCCCGACTTTTCAGCCGGAGATCTTGGGGGTCAAGGAGCTAGTGCCGGGCCGCTTGCTCCACCTCGCCGTTCGCCTGGGTAGCGTGCCGCTCCACTTTGTGAACGTATACGCGCCCAGGCCCGGCGCATTGCAAGCGCACTTCTTTGAAGAAGTGTCCGCTCTCTTGAGCTCCATCGATAGCGGCGAGTGCATCATCCTCGGGGGGGATTTTAACTGCACCTCGAGGTGGGGGATCGCTCCGGTCCCCAGCGCTGACAAGCGTCGGTGGAGAAGTTGAGGGGACGTCTGGCGGAATCTCCATCCCGACTCCAGCGCCTTCACGTGGAGGTCTGGAGGAGGGGGGTCGCGGATCGCCCGCCTCTACATTTCGCAGGCGTACATCTCCCGCGTCTCGCCGGCCTCCATGCGGCTGGTGCCGTGCTCAGACCACCGCCTGGTGTGGGCGGAGTTTACTCCGCTCCGCACGCGGGCGGGGTCCGCGTACTGGCACTTTAACAACAGGCTGCTGGAGGACGTGTGATTTCGGGACTCGTTCTGTCGATTCTGGGCCGACTGGAGAAGGAGGCAGGGGGGCTTCCCCTCCTTGAGGCTATGGTGGGATGTGGGCAAGACTCACATCCGCGTCTTCTGTCAGGAGTACGCGAAGGGGTCGACCAAGAGGCGGGAAGCCGAGATCGGGCGCCTTGAGAGGGAGGTGCTCGACTTGGAGTCCCGCCTCGGTCATGCCGTCGCGGACCCGGCCCTGTGGCAGGCGTACAAAGAGAAGAAGGGCGCGCTGAGGGACCTGCAGCTCATAGGGTCCCGAGGCGCGTACGTGAGGTTGCGGATCCAGATCCTGGAAGATTTGGACCGCGCCTCACCCTTCTTCGACTCGCTGGAAAAATGGCGGGGGGTCCATAAGCAGCTCGTCGAGCTGCTGGCCGACGACGGATCCTCCATCACGGATCCGGAGGGAGTGGGTTTTGTGGGAGGACCTGCCGCTGGTCAGCCCGGAGGGCGCCGAAGGATTGGAGGCTCCGCTCACGTTGGCGGAACTGACTGGCGCCCTCCACCAGCTCTCGAGGGGCAAATCCCCAGGGCTGGATGGGTTGACTGTGAAGATCCTCAGGGCATTCTGGGACGTCCTGGGGGACGATTACGCGCGGGTCCTGGGGGAAAGCCTGGCGACCGGGGAGATGCCCCTCTCGTGGCGCAGGGCGGTCATCATCCTGCTGCCGAAGAGGGGCGATCTCCGCCTGCTTAAAAACTGGCATCCGGTCTCCCTCCTCAGCACGGATGATAAGATCTTTGCCCGGGCTAAGTCTACCCGCCTGGGCTCCGTGCTGGCCCACATGATCCACCCCGACCAGTCCTACTTGGTCCCGGGCCAGTGCATCCAGGACAACATCCACCTGGTCCGGGACCTGATCCATCTTTCCCGGAGGACTGGTCAGTCGGTCGCCTTTCTCTCCCTCAATCAGGAGAAGGCATTCGACAGGGTGGATCACGATTACCTTTTCGGGACTCTGCGCGCTTTCGGACTCGGGCCGCATTTCGTGGCCCGGGTCCGACTTTTATACGCCGCCGCAGAGTGTCTAGTCAAAGTTAATGGGTCCTTGACGGCGCCCCTTCGATTTGGGAGAGGGGTGCGTCAGGGGTGCCCCATGTCCGGCCAATTGTATACCATCTGCGTGGAGCCATTCCTGTGCCTGCTTCGCAGGAGGTTGACGGGATTGGCTCTGCGCGAGCCAGCCATGCGGGTCATCCTCTCGGCTTACGCCGACGACGTGCTCCTCGCAATCACAGATCCTGTTGACTTGCGGAGGATGCGCGACTGCCAGCAGACCTTTTCTGCCGCGTCCTCCACGAGGATCAATTGGGAGAAATGTTCCGGACTCCTGGTTGGTCAGTGGTGGGTGGACTCCCTGCCGGAGGAGATGACATCTTTTGCGTGGAGCACCACGCACCTCCTCTATCTGGGAGTCCACCTTAGCCCCGCTGAGGAAGCCTGGCCGGCAAACTGGCAGGAGTTGGAGGCGAAAGTCACCGCTCGGCTGGGGCGCTGGACAGGACTGCTCCGAGTGCTTTCCTACAGGGGCCGAGCCTTGGTCATAAACCAACTGGTGGCCTCCATGCTGTGGGACAGGTTGGTCACTTTGGCCCCGCCCCCTGTATTTGCCACCAAGATCCAGAAGAAACGCGTCGATTTCTTCTGGGGCAAGAGGAAACACTGGGTCTCTGCCGCGGTCCTGAGTCTCCCGATCGAGGAGGGCGGTCAGTCGCTGGTGTGCGTCCGCACCCAGGCTGCGACTCTTCGCCTTCAGACCCTGCAGAGATACCTGTACGTCGAGCGTCCTCCCAGATGGTGTGCGCTGGTGATGTATTTTTTCCGCCAGTGTCACTGCCTTCAAGACGACACGCAGCTCCCGGTGGAGTCCGTTAGCCGTGCCTCTCTGAGGGAGTTGCCTGTCTTTTACCGGGATCTTTTCCGAGTCTGGAACATGGTCGCCTCCAGTCAGGGTGCTCCCGCGCCGGCGGAGGAGAGCGCCTCGGCTGTCCGGGCGGCCGACTCCGGGGACGGTCCGGCGGGCGGAGGAGTAGCCGAATCCCCCGGGACGCCCCTCACTGCGGGTGGCGAGGCGGCTCGGGAGTGCGGAGCGATCCCGGCCGAGCTGACCCCCGCTCGGCCGGAACTGTTCATCGGACCCAGGCCTGTGGCTACAAGTGACTCACCCCTGACTCCCCAAAGCCTTTCCACCACCTACAAGACACAAGTCAGGCGTGTGATGGGATCTCTCCACTTGCCTGGATGAGTGAAGGACCGACAATACTCCAGAAGCTCGACACCATCCAGCACAAAGCAGCCCACTTGATTGGCAACCCATCCACAACTTTAAACTTTGATTAGATCACCCCTTAACCTTCTAAATTCCAGGGATACAGAGTAAAGCTCCATGTACACTGTTCCATCAAATGCTGCCAAGCTATTAGTTAGCTATTGAGTAAATCTCTGTCCTCACTGTTCTATCAAACACTCCCAGGGCAGGTACAGTGTGGGGGTATATACAGAGTAAAGCTGACTCGATATGTGCCTCTCTTTCCCTTCCTCCATCCAGATGGAGAGAGTAACAGTGTGAGAGACAGGGATAGTGCGGCACAGTGGCGCAGTAGGGCGGCACAGTGGCGCAGTGGTTAGCACTGCAGCCTCACAGCTGCAGGGACCCGGGTTCAATTCTGGGTACTGCCTGTGTGGAGTTTGCAAGTTCTCCCTGTGTCTGCGTGGGTTTTCTCCGGGTCCTCCGGTTTCCTCCCACAAGCCAAAAGACTTGCAGGTTGGTAGGTAAATTGGCTTTATAAATTGTCACTAGTATTGGGAGGTGGTCGGGAAATATAGGGACAGGTGGGGATGTTTGATAGGAATATGGGATTAGTGTAGGATTAGTATAAATGGGTGGTTGATGGTCAGCACAGACTCGGTGGGCCGAAGGGCCTGTTTTAGTGCTGTATCTCTAATCTCTAATCTAATCTAAAAATATAGAGAGAATAAAACAGAGAGAGGGAAGGATAGCAATGGGTAGGAAGTATCAGTGAGAAAGAGGAAGAAATTGGGATGGAGAGTGTCGGTCAGTGTTCCTGCAAAGCTGTGTTCCGCAGACTGGAAGATTTGACACAGCGAAGATTGGGATTGAGAGGGGACAGAGGGAGATAGAGATAGAGAGAGAAGAGGAGACATATAAACATGGAGAGAGTAGCAGAGTGGGGAACTCGCGATTGAATGAGTAAGGGAGAGGGGAAGACGGAGATGGAGAGAGATTACCAGTCAGAGTCGCTTTCCACTTCTCTCTCCATGTATATCTCTCCCTTTCTCCCTCTCTCCATCTTTATTTCTTCCTCTCTCCTGATCGTTCACACTCTATGCCTATTTCTTGTACCTCCGTGCACACAGGATTACATCAAACTATGATTATATTTGACATTTGCCCTTTCGATCAAACCGAACAACGTGACTGTCTCCAACATTTTCTCTGTGTCTGTGAACAGCGGGACCTTGGAGTGAATGTTCACTGATTCCTTAGGGTAACAGAGAGGGAGAGATTGGGTTTCAGAGGATAATACAGAGACTGGGATTCAGAGGGTAACAGGGAAGGAGAGACTGGGTTCAAAATGTAACAGAGGGAGAGACTGGGATTCAGAGGGAAACGGGGAGGCAGAGACTGGGATTCAGAGGGTAACAGAAAGGGAGAGACAGGGATTTACAGGGCAACAGAGAGAGAGAGACTGGGATTCAGAGGATAACAGAGAGAAGAGTCTGGGATTCAGAGGGTAACAGAGAGAGTGAGCCTGGGATTCAGAGGGTAACAGAGAGAGAGAGACTGGGATTCAGAGGGAAACAGAGAGAAGAGACTGGGATTCAGAGGGTTACAGAGGTTAACAGAGTGGGAGTGACTAGGATTCAGAGGGTAACAGGGAAGGAGAGACTGGGATTCAGAGGATAATAGACAGGCAGAGACTGGGATTCAAAGAGTAACAGAGAGGGAGAGACTGGGATTCAGATGGAACAGAGAGGGAGATACAGAGAGAGAGAGAAGGATAGAGGAACAGCCAGTGATAGATGCAGAGACAGAGATAATGCCAGAGAGAGACAGAGATAGAAGGTTAGAGAGAGAGAGGGAGAGACAGAGAGGGAGAGACAGATGGAGGGAGAGAGAGACAGAGAGAGGTTCAGAGAGCGAAGAAGAGAGGGAGTGACAGGGAGGGAAAGATAGATGGAGGGACAGAGAGAGATAGACATAGAGAGGAGAGAGAGGGAGTGACAGAGAAGGAAAGACAGGTGGAGGGACAGAGACAGAGAGAGACAGAGATGGAAGGAGAGAGAGGGATGGACAGGGAGGGAAAGACAGATGGAGGTATACAGAGAGAGACAGAGTTCGAAGGAGAGAGAGAGCGAGTGAGAAAGAGGGAAAGAGAGATGGAGGGACACAGAGAGATGGAAGGATAGAATGGGAAAGATAGGGAGGGAGACAGAAAGAGGGAGAGAAAGAGACAGACTGAGGGAGAGACAGAGGTGGGGAGAGCGAGAGAGGGAGGCACAGAGGAAGAGAGACAGGGATTGGGAGAGACAGGGATTGGGAGAGAGGGTGAGACAGAGAGAGAGAGAGAGAGAGGGAAAAGTAGAGGAAGAGCCAGTGATCGATGGAGAGGCGGAGATAATGACAGAGACAGAGATAGAAGGAGAGAGAGGGAGTGACAGAGAGGGAAAGAGAGATGGAGAGACAGAGAGAGAGAGAGACAGAGATAGAAGGAGAGAGAGGGAGTGACAGGGAGGGTAGGACAGATGGACCGTTCGAGAGAGACAGACAGAGATAGAAGAAGAGAGAGGGAGTGACAGAGAGGGAAAGGCAGATAGAGGGACAGAGCGAGAGAGGGCGAGGCAGAGATAGAAGGAGAGAGAAGGAGTGACAGGGGAAGGAAGACAGATGGAGAGACAGAGAGAGAAGGAGGGAGATGGAGAGACAGAGACGGAAAGACAGATGGGGAGACAGAGAGAGAGAGGCAGAGATGGAAGGAGAGAGAGGGAGTGACAGGGAGGTAAAGACAGATGGAGGGACAGAGAGAGAGAGACAGAGAGAGCAGCAGAGACAGAGATAGAAGGAGAGAGAAGGAGTGACGGGAGGTGGTGGAAGACAGATGGAGAGACAGAGAAAGAGAGACAGAGAGAGGAGAGAGAGGGAGTGACAGGGAGGGAAGGACAGATGGAGGTACAGAGAGAGAGAGACAGAGATAGAAGAAGCGAGAAGGAATGACAGAGAGGGAAAGAATGATGTAGGGACAGATAGAGACAGAGAGAGAGGGAGAGACAGAGAGAGAGGGAGAGAGAGGGACAGAGACGGAGGGATAATGAAGGAAGGAAAAATGGTTTAAACCATTGCTGTCCTGGGAGCGAGGGAGGACGGGAGAGATGAAAAGAGAGAGGGGGAAGAGAAATGGAGAAATGGTGTCAGAGAAGGAGACAGAGTTATGGACAGAGGCAGAGAGAGAGAGGGAGAGATGGAGAAAAAGAGACAGAGGGACAGGAGAGGGAGATGGAAGGAGAGAGAGGGAGTGACAGGGAGGGAAACACAAATGGAAGGACAGAGAGAGAGAAGGAGAGAGAGGGAGAGACAGAGAGAAGGACCGAGGGAGTGACAGAGAGGGAAAGACAGATGGAGGGACAGAGAGAGAAGGAGAGAGGTGGAGTGTTAGGGAGGGAAAGACAGATGGAGGGACAGATCGAGCGACAGATAGGGAGAGGCAGAAATAGAGAGGGAGACAGAGATATAGAGAGGAAAATACTGAGACAGTGACAGAGAGAAAGAGAGAGTAACAGAGAGAGAGAGAGAGACACACAGACAGAGAGAGAGAGATGGAGACACAGAGAGAAACAGAGAGAGAGGCAGCGGCAGTGATAAAGAGAGAGAGACAGAGACAGTGATAGCAAAAGACAACTGGAGGGATATATGGGGGGAGAGAAAGTTGTACGGGGAAGGGAGAGCGGGAGAGAGAGGGGAGAAAGAGATAGAGGGGGATTGAGAGATAGAGGGGGAGTAGAGAGATAGAGGGGGAGGAGAGAGATAGAGGGGAGGAGAGAGATAGAGGGGGAGGAGAGGGAGATAGAGGGGGAGAGGGAGATAGAGGGGGAGAGGGAGATAGAGGGGGGAGAGGGAGATAGAGGGGGAGAGGGAGATAGAGGGGGGAGAGGGAGATAGAGGGGGGAGAGGGAGATAGAGGGGGGAGAGGGAGATAGAGGGGGGAGAGGGAGATCGAGGGAGGAGAGGGAGATAGAGGGAGGAGAGGGAGAGAGCGGGGAGAGGGAGATAGAAGGAGGAGAGGGAGAGAGAGCGGGAGAGGGAGACAGAGGGGGATTGGGAGATAGAGGGGTATTGGGAGATAGAGGGGGAGAGGGAGATAGAGGGGGAGAGATAGATGGGGTAGAGGGTGGTGAACCTGTGGAATTCTCTACCGCAGAAGGCAGTGGAGGCCAAGTCATTAAATATATTCATGGAGGAGAGAGATATATTTCTTAATGTCAAAGGGATCAAGGGGTATGGGGAGAAAGTGGGAACAGGGTACTGAATTAGCCCATCGGTCATGATATTTATTGAATGACGGAGCAGGCCCAAAGGGCCGAATGGCCAGCCCCTGCGCCTATTTTCGATGTTTCTTTGAGAGAAGCAGACTGGGAGAGGGAGAGGTAGAGAGAGAAGGAGAAACAGAGAGAGAAGGAGAGATAGAGATGCAGAGAGGTGACGCTGAGATTCTCTCTCTCTCTCACGCAAACATGCAGACACACACATAAAGGGACACACAGACACACACACATAGACACACACAAAGTCACTCACAGAGAGAGACGCACACACACACACACACACACAGATTTTACAATCCACACTGATGACAGTAAAAATGGCCAACAGAACTTCAGTAACAATCCCCAGTGTCTGCCCAGTCCTGTGAAGGACAGAGCGAGAGATAGGGAGTGACGGAGAGAGACCTTGGAAGGAGGAGGACAAAACAGCTCGTCGGAGAAACTTTACATTTATTTGCGTTCTCCAGATTTTATTAAAAGTTGAAGGGGACTGGGCACTGGAAAAACTGTCGGCACACAACAACAACACTAAGAGACTTGAGAAGTGAGGGAAGGGGAGACACTTTACAATCCACACTGATGTCAGTAAAAATCCCCAAACACAAGCTCAGTGACAATGTTTGATATTTTCAAACTGCAGGGAAAGAGTTAAAAGTTTGAAGTTAATTACGAGATGGCTGAAAGCATTGCTGTGTTGGGATTAACATATCAATGGACTGTAAAAGTCCGGATGGTCCTGACCTGGGATTAACATATCAATGGACAGGCCCCCTCCCCCGCCCCTGAGGCAGGAGATTGAGAGACAGCCCAACATGTCAGAGGCTCAAGGTGGAGTTTGCAAACAGCTCACTCAGGATATAAACTGGGTTTGAAGATCTCAGTTCCAATCACAAAACCCACCTTTCACTCTCTCTCTGGAGAGATTGGACACATTCCCCAGTCTGAATCAGTGTGTGTGTCTGTGTATCTGTGTGTGTACTCTCTCTGTCTCAATCTGGTTTATAACTGTGATTTGATTGTATTTGAATATTGCTGATTGTCTGTGTAACTGAGAGAGGAATCCCTGGGCTCTTGCTGTGCTATTTTGTTGAAATATGTCCTCGCTTTGTATTTTAATCAATTTTTTCTCCTTCTTTCCCCTGAGGAATTTTCATTCTGAAAACTGCACCGTGAAGTTGAAAAGAGGGAAAGTTTGGGACGAGGAATCCTTGGACAGATTGAGGCCTTGTCCACAGGCTGCACCCAAAGGGCCCACGTTAGTTGTGTCTATTTATTAGCCCGAGGTTCAATTTCCTCTCTGGGGCCCACTTCTCAAGACTCATTCTCTCTCTCCATCTGTCTCTCTGAATGAGAGTAACAGGAGGGCGAGAGACGCAGGAGAGTGAGGGAAACATAGAGAGAATCAGAGAGGGAGAGGAGGGGTAGCCGGCTGGTGTCAGAAAGCTGTTTGTGGGATCTTGCTGTGCACCAATGGCCTGCAGCTTTTCCAACATTGTAACAGTGACGACCACTTTAAAAATTAACCCATTGAGGGTCAAAAGCTTGGAATTAAGTCACAAATGTGATAGTTTCTAAAGGCTTGTTATAATTCTAGAGTAATCCGTGTGCTTTGGGCAATGTTCGGAATCTTTACTGTTAAATAAGATGAAAGGAGTTATTTTCTTTAAAAATGCCTTTTAATCAATTTTCTCTCTTTCCCTCTTGCCTTCAGGAATTTCCATTCTGAAAACTGCATCGTGAAGATGAAAAGAGGGAAAGTTTGCACGAGGAATCCTTGGACTGGAGCATCCTCCCGAGGGGACGGACTGAGGCCTTGTCCACAGGCTGCACCCAAAGGGCCCACGTGAGTTGTGTCTGTTTATTAGCCCGAGGTTTAATTTCCTCTCTGGGGCCCTGGGTTATCTAGTTCCTGTCGGATTGGGGCTCTAGAGTTTTAAACATGTTGAAAGCCTGGGGTTAAAGGAGCAGCCCCAGGAGGGAGTCCCATTTGCACTTGCTCCATCCAGCCCTGTCTGTGAGGTTTGCTGATGTTTTGGGCAATGCTTCGTGAACTTAGTGAAATAAGATGCACGGTGCCCATTTTAATTCATTTTACTGTAGTTATGAGGTTAGCTTTCCCTCTGTCTCCACATTCTTTCCCTGTGTCTTTATCTCCCCCCATGCTTTCTCTTCTCTGTCTCGGTTACAGACTCTCCATCCCCACTTAAACCTTTAATAAATAAAAATAAACATACCACACACAGCAATGTGATTTGTCGTTATTTGAAATGGTGAGACAGAATCAGCAGCTTGTTCCCAGTTTGAAGAGGGAATTTCACCCTTTCTAGGGACTGAAATCTGGCTATTATCACATTGCTGCTTGTGGGATCTTGCTGTGCATCTAGTGGCCTGCAGCATTTCCTGCATGACAACAATGAGGACACTTCCCTCCCTGTCACACCATTTTAGAAGTGAATTCATTTTGTGCAAAGCTCCCCTGAAGGTCTGGAATTAAAGTCCTGAGCTTGGAGCCGGTATAATTCCAGAGTGGTGCTGGTATTTAGGGCAGTGACGTGAATTTGAGGGTGAAATAAATTGTGGGATCTTGCTGTGCACATATGGCATGCAGTGTTTCCAACATTGCAATAGTGACGAGCACTTAAACAGTTCACTGAGTGTCAAATGTTCCCGATTCAAACAATTCAGTTTACTGAAGTTCTGAGTTTCGAATTCTCTCTGTCTTTCTCCAGATTTCTTTCCCTCTGTCTCTCTATTCAAACCTTTAATAGGTAAAAACACACACAGCTGTGTGATTTGTTGTTGGTTTAAATGGTGATACAGAAATATTTCACAGCTATTTTCAGTCAAGATTACATATGAGATAGAGGGACAAAAACAGATATGGATGGAGAGAGAGAGACAGGGGAGAGAAATACACAGACAGGGGAGAGAGATACAGAGACAGGGAGAGAGATACACAGACAGTGAGGGAGATACAGAGACAGGGAGAGAGATACAGAGACAGGGGAGAGAGATACAGAGACAGACACAGAGAGGTGGAGGTTGCTGTCTGAACCCTTTTATCCTCCGGTTTATTAACTGTGATTTGTCTGTATTGGGTGTTGCTGAGAGAGTGTCTGTGTCACTGAGGGCAATTCCTGGGCTCTTGCTGTGCTATTTTGCTTAACAATGCCTTTTAATCAATTGTGGGATCCTGCTGTGCATCCATTCCCTGCATCAATTCCTACATTACAACACTGAGGCAGAAACAGATGGAGAGAAAAAGAGGGAGAGTGAGAAACAGCTGGAGGTGGCAGGTTAAATGCAGAGAGAGAGAGAGACAGGTGAGTGAGGGAGGGAAGGCAGAGAAAGATGGACAGACACAGAGAGATACATCAGCCAATAAAGGAAAGAGTTCCGAAGAAGGGTCACTGACCCGAAACGTTAACTCTGCTTCTCTTTCCACAGATGCTGCCAGACTTGCTGAGTGAATCCAGCATTTCTTGTTTTTGTTTCAGATTTCCAGCATCCGCAGTATTTTGCTTTTATTTTAGGGTATTTAGATGGGGGTCTGTTGCGGGCGGGTCGCGAGATGGGAGTCTGTTCCCGGGGGGTTATTAGATAGGAGTTTGTTCCTGGGGGGGGGGGGGGGTATTCAGAGGGGAGTTTGTTCCAGGAGGGTATTGAGATGGGAGTTTGTTCCTGGGGGGTTATTCAGAGGGGAGTTTGTTCCTGGGGGGGGTATTTATATGGTAGTTTGTTCATGAGGAGGTATTTAGATGGGAGTTTGTTCCTGGGGGTGTATTTAGATGGGAGTTTGTTCCTGGGAGGTTAATTCGTTGGGAGTTTGTTCCTGGGGTGTAGTTAGATGGCAGTTTGAGCTGGGGGTGTATTTAGATGGCAGTCTGTTCCAGGGTGGGGGTATTAAGATGGGAGTTTGTTCCCGGGGGTATTTAGATGGGGGTCTGGTCCTGGGGGGTGTTATTCAGATGGGAGTCAGTTACTGGGGGAGTAGTTAGATGGCAGTTTATTCTGGGGGGTGTATTTAGATGGCAGTCTGTTCCGGGGTGGGGGTATTTAGATGGGAGTTTGTTCCTGGGGGGGAATTTAAATGGGTGTTTGTTCCCGGGGTCTATTTAGATGGGAATCTGTCCTGGGCGGGTGGTAGTTTGATGGGTTGTTTTGTAACAGAGGGAAGGGGATAATTAGATGGGGGTCTGTTGATAATGAGGGTATTAGATGGGGGTCATATAACAGGGGATATCAGAAAGTTGTCTGCAGATGAGGATTATTTAGATCGGGGGTGTCTGTACAAGGGGGGATGTTTTCTGGCGGGGGAATTGCAGGAAAATGATTTGAGTGGTGGATAACAATTGCGGGCGGTGGATAAATTGAGGGCGGTGGATAAATTGAGGGCGGTGGATAAATTGAGCGTGGTGGATAGGGTCAGGAAAAGACAGAAACATTTGGAAAGAGAGAGAGAAATGATAGAAAGAGAAATAGAGAAGACAGAAAGATACAAAGAAAGAGAGAGAAAAAGAGAAGGGAAAAATGTGGAGGGAAATAACAGAGACACAAAGAAATTGAAGGCACCAAAGAGACAGACAGAAAGCCAGTGAGAAAGACAAAGAGAATCACAGAGAGATTGAGAGAGAGGACAGAGAATCACAGAGAGATTGAGAGAGAGGACAGAGAATCACAGAGAGTTTGAGAGAGAGGACAGAGAAATACAGAGAGATTGAGGGAGAGGACAGAGAATCACAGAGAGATTGAGAGAGAGGACAGAGAAACACAGAGAGATTGAGAGAGAGGACAGAGAAACACAGAGAGATTGAGAGAGAGGACAGAGAATCACAGAGAGATTGAGAGAGAGGACAGAGAATCACAGAGAGATTGAGAGAGAGGACAGAGAATCACAGAGAGATTGAGAGAGAGGACAGAGAATCACAGAGAGATTGAGAGAGAGGGCAGAGAAAGCCATTGAGACAGAAAGACGCACAATCACTCAGAGAGAGAGAGAAACACAAAGTGAGGGGGAGAGAGAGAGATGGAGGAACAGAGAAATAGTGAGAAAAACAGAGACAGAAATACAAGGTGAGGGAGAGATTCAGAAATAGAGAGAGTGAGAGAGAGATTCAGTGCGAGAGAGAGAGATTGAGAGAAAGAGAGATTGAGTGGGAGAGAGATTGAGTGAGGAGAGATTGAGCAGGAGAGAGATTGAGTGAGAGAGTTTCAGTGAGAGAGAGATTGAGTGAGAGAGAGATTAAGTGGGAGAGAGATTGAGTGGGAGAGAGATTGAGTGGGAGAGAGATTGAGTGGGAGAGAGATTCAGTGAGAGAGAGATTCAATGGGAGAGAGATTCAGTGGGAGAGAGATTCAGTGAGAGAGAGATTGATTGAGAGAGAGATTGAGTGAGAGAGAGTTTCAGTGAGAGAGAGCTTGAGTGAGAGAGAGATTGAGTGAGAGAGAGATTGAGTGAGAGAGAGATTGAGTGGAGAGAGATTGAGTGGGAGAGAGATTCAGTGGGAGAGAGATTCAGTGGGAGAGAGATTCAGTGGGAAAGAAATTCTGTGGGAGAGAGATTCAGTGGGGGAGAGATTCAGTGAGAGAGAGATTCAGTGAGAGAGAGATTCAGTGAGAGAGAGATTCAGTGGGTGAGAGATTGAGTGGGAGAGAGATTGAGTGGGAGAGAGATTGGGTGGGAGAGAGATACAGTGGGAGAGAGATTCAGTGGGAGAGAGATTCAGTGAGAGAGTGATTCAGAGAGAGATTCAATGAGAGAGAGATTGAGTGAGAGAGAGATTGAGTGAATGAGACTCAGTGAAAGAGACTGAGTCAGAAGAAGGGAGAAAAGCAGTAACAGACAATAAAGATGTGATACTCACCATCCCACACCGTCTGCTTTCCATCGTTGGACTCTAACACCTTCCCGCCATCAGCTCATCCATGGGGAAGAGCTCCTGGAGAGGGACATTGTGGTGGGATTTGGAGAAATGTGTCAGGACTGGGACAGAGAGTGTGGGGGATACAGACTGGAATCTCTCACACACACACACACACTGTAATCAGTTCCAATTCACCTGGGCACAGAGATTGAGACACAGCAACTCACCTTCAGAAACCAGCCACATGGAAGGAAAGAATGTGGTCTGATGTTGTCCCAAGATATCCCAGAACCTGTCACTCAAAACAGACAGTCTACCCAAAATGCAGCTCAACCAACCAGCTCTCAGCTTCCTGCATCTGGAAACTCCCTCCCAGGTATGGGAAAGTCCAAGGTGAGTCTCTGTGCAAACAGCGAATGGGGGAGAGAGGGATATTCCAGCCATATCCCAAATGGACCATTCCTGATAGAAACCTCTCTGTCTGCCTCTCTCTCTCTCTCCCTCCCCCAAAAACCTCATTAACAGAGCAGAAAAGCTGCTGTAATTTAAACCTGGAGGGACGGGTTTGGATACTGGCCATTTAACACTCATTGTATTAAATGTCTTTCACGATTCACCTCCACTTAACAGAAAGCTCAGAAAATGACTCATTGCAATTACCTTGAAATTTTGACAAAGTGTTATTGCTGGAGAGGCCTGTGTGACTGCAGTACAAACATGCGGTTTTTATTCGGTTTTTCATTTCCACTGTGTGACAAACACTGAAACTAGAGCCAGGTTAATGAGGCAGCCAAGAGTACTTTTATAACCAGTGACATTTCACACAACAATACTTACCCATATTTACAGTTGTATTCGTCAATGATTCTTTGCCCTGTATTTGACGCTGCTGTATTTATGTATTAACTGTAATCAATCAATAAAACCTTCTTAACCTTCACCAGTTTAATGTTACAAGGGTTCACAAAGCTGGGAAATGGCCATTTAACACAAATGGTATTAAAGATCTTCCACTTTTCACCTCCAGTTTATATAAAGTTCAGCAATAAAGACCTTTACATTCTGACAAAGAGTTTTTACTGCTGCAATAAAGTGTCACTTGTTTCCATTTGCTTCCTGACTGTTTCTATCCACTGTTCTCCCGGGGGATTCAGAGGGATTTTTGTTCATTGTTTGTCCACATTCAGGAGGTTCCAGATCCTCTGCAGCTGCTGTCCTGGAGAAATTAATTGCATTGCATTCAAAATCTTTCCCTCATTTTGGAGATATGAGGAGAGACTGTTTACACCAGTAGAGGGGTGAAACAAATAGGCAGGGAGTTCTTATGGTCTGGAATTCACTGTCTGACAGGTTTCTGAAAGCAGATTCAATATTAACTTTCAAAGGACAATTGGAGTAAAATTTCAACGACTCGTAGTTATAGTACAGAAGATACCAACATAGAAAGAGAAGTGTGAGAGAGAGAGATGTCATAACGTAGGTGATCAAGAACTCTACACAACTTATATTGAGAGTTTTTATTTCTAAATAACTGTTTCAGTTTTATTTGATCCTGTTGTTTCATTTATACATTTCCGTTAATCACTCAATATAACTTTCCAAGCAGGAACGAGTTTCATGTTACAAGTGTTCACACAATAGAAAAATAGCCATTTTACAAAAGTTGCATTGAAATTATTTTATTCAGCATCTCAAGTTTACAATAAAGTAAATTCTTCAGATTTGTGGAAACTTTCAAACTCAGCAAGGGAATCTCCCATCAGTAATGGCTCAGCATCTCCATTTGCTGGTGTCCCTGTCTCACTGCAGTTAATGTACCTCTCTCACCTGCCTCACTGCTGGTGTCCCTGTCTCACTGCAGTTAATGTCCCTTCGTCACTATCTCCATCTCCTGGTGTCCCTGTCTCACTGCAGTTAATGTCCCTTCGTCACCATCTCCATCTCCTGGTGTCCCTGTCTCACTGCAGTTAATGTCCCTCTCTCACCATCTCCATCTGCTGGTGTCCCTGTCTCACTTCAGTTACTGTCCCTTCCTCACCATCTCCATCTCCTGGAGTCCCTGTCTCACTGCAGTTAATGTCCCTCTCACACCATCTCCATCTGCTGGTGTCCCTGTCTCACTGCAGTTAATGCCCCTCTCTCACAATCTCCACCTGCTGGTGTCCCTGTCTCACTGCAGTTAATGTCCCTCTCTCACCATCTCCATCTGTTGGTGTCCCTGTCTAATTGCAGCTACTGCCCCCTCTCACAATCTCCATCTGCTGGTGTCCCTGTCTCACTGCAGTTACTGTCCCCTCTCACGATCTCCATCTGCTGATGTCCCTGCCTTACTGCAGTTGCTGTCTCTCGCTCACCATCTCCATCTGCTGGTGTCCCTGCCTCACTGCAGTTACTGTCACTCTCTCACCATCTCCATCTGCTGGTGTCCCTGCCTCACTGCAATTACTGCCCCTCTCAACACATCACAATCACTGCGATTTGCAGCTTTGCCCACGGGATACGGTTGTTGCCAAAGCACCCACTAGGTGGCGCTGTACTCGCACATGCGCAAAAGTACACTAGTCCAGTTGAACGTCATGGTCTGCCCACTCTCAGGCAGCTGCCAGGACTAAAGATGGCGCCGGTCAAATAATCACAGAGGAGGGTGGAGGGTGGGAGGTGGAGCTGGGGGTCTGGGGGTTGGGGGGGGAGGAGGGGGAATGGGATTTAGTTCCAGTGTTTGAAACCCTTCAGCTCTTTCTATGATTTCACTAATTTAACAATGAGATTGAGAGGGTATTTCACCCCCTTCTTCAGCTCCTGTCTGAATTTCGTCTGGGTCACAATGTAAATACATGTGTTGGTGCAGGAACTGAGAAGCTGCAGCATCTTTGATGTTTGATGTGTGATAAAGAGAGGGTCAGTGTAGGAGGAATAATAATTAATATCTGTAATTCGAGTATAAATGATAAACACAACCCAGGTCACCCATAACAGGATAAAACTGCCGGATATACTGAAGAGTAAAATAATTGATTTCCTGCGATTCTCCATCTCTGGGTCCTTGTGATTCTCTGCATTGCTGTGGCGCCGGAATCCCCTGCGGACTTTACTGGAGAATAAAATCCGTCTGACAGTCAGAACATTGAGCAGCAACATCAGAAAGACCGGGACACAAAAGGTTAAAATGAGGTCAAACAATTCAAATGCCCCCCATATGGGGGAAGTGAAGAAGCTCAGTTTATTAACACAACCCATGGGAACATTATCAATAATGTAATCTTGTTCCAGTGTAAAGTACCAGGGGAGAGACTCTAGACAGCCCAGCACACTCACTGTTCCCACAACCACAGCCGCCCTTTTCTCGCTGAAATATTTTGTTTTCAGCTTCTCACAACAAATGGCCACAAATCGATCAAAGGTGAAAGTGACTGTGAGCCAGACAGAAACAACTGTGGATGCACAACGCAGAACGATAATGAGAGAACACACAGGAGTAATTCTCAGGAATGAATATGGGAAATAAATTACAACAATCCAGTACAATATGGGATTAGTGATAACGACCAGGAGATCAGACACTGCCATTCCCACCAGGTAGACACTGATACATTTGGAGAGACCGCACTTTCCTCGGGACAGGATCACAATCGCCACCAAGTTAACTGGAAGAGGGAGAGAAAAGGAAGCAGAGAAATTACTGATCAGACCTGGAGACAAAGCAGCAGTTTGACAGGATCTGGGCTGAAATTTCCAGCTTTGTTGCTGCATCGAGCAGTGAAAACTGATTCATTGACCCGGGCACTGCTTTGTCACAGTGAAATGTTTGAAAACACAGTTATTAATAATGAATTGGCAAATTGATGCAGAAAGTGAATAAAGTCAGCACCGGATCTACTGGAAGTACTGAGTGAGGATGCAGTGTCAGTGGGGAAATGAGAAGGATTTTTACAGAGATGGAATCCAATGGGTTAATTGGGAATGTGTCTCCAGACTGTTGGTTGGGAAGGTTTGGGGAGACCGGGATGTGTAGCTGGTTTGTTGCTCTGGGTTCAGGGAACCGACAGGAAATGATATCAAATGGGAAAAGGCAGAAAACTGCAGCGCAATGTTTGAGTGTCAGCCATGATCTAGAATGGTGGAGCAAGCTCGAAGGGCTGAATGGCCTCCTCCTGCTCCCATGTAACTGTATTCCGATCAGGTTGGACAAGGCAGCTGGAGGTGTAGCCAGTGAGTGAGATTGGGAGGGAGAGAAGGAAAAGTACATATTGGTGCAGGAGGGGAGACTGGAGCAGATGGTTTGGGAAAGAGGATAAACTGAAGCAATAAATGAGGAGACTGAGGATTCAATACAGTGAGAGGAGAGGCTGAGATTCACAGGGAGAGACTGCAGCAGAGTGTTCGAGGAAATCTAATCTATAGATCCCAGTAATACAACTCAATTCATACATTCAAACAATAATCCCTGTGGTTATTGGTGTTGGAGAGCAGTTCATTGTTTCCACAATACAGTTTGCAAGTTCTCCCTGTGTCTGCGTGGGTTTCCTCCGGGTGCTCCGGTTTCCTCCCACCTCCAAAAGACTTGCAGGTTGATAGGTAAATTGGCCATTGTAAATTCCCCCTCGTGTCGGTCGGTGGCAGGAGAATAGTGGGGATGTGGTAGAGAATATGGGGTTAGTGTAGGGTTGGTATAAATGGGTGGTTGTTGGTCGGCACAGACTTGGTGGGCCGAAGGGCCTGTTTCAGTGCTGTATCTCTAAGTTAGTAAATATATTTAGTTTGCACAGGCTATTAAATATAAATTTAAATATATTTCTGATATCAGCCTCGCTCTTTATTGAATTCAGCAGTCACAGAGATTTTAAAGTGCAGTATTTAAATAATGAATTACCAACAGTGATGAACTGATTCTATTCTCTTTATTCAGTCACGAAGTAAGGAATAGGAACTTTCTGCAAAACAAAATGAGGACCTGACAGAAATCAACACAGAGGATCAAGTCCAACAGGAAAATGAACACAATCTGACAACAGACAAATTCAACTCACAGTTTCTCTCACTAACTGTTCTGGACATTCCAGCACTTTATGAGAGTGAATTATTTACACTGCTGCTTCTTTCTCTTTCTCTTTACTTCTGCTTTTCCTTTCCCGTCGGTTTCGTTCTCCCTGCTCCTTTTCTCCTTCCCTATCTCTCTGGAGTACTCACACCCTGTAAATTGTTACTTAATGCTGCTTTTCACAAATGATTTATTTCTAACATTCTGCCTCTGTGTTTTGTTCACCAGCCCCAGGTTCAATGATTCTATTCTCAGATACAGTTTGTTCAATGGTGAAACCTCTGTGAATAATTTAATGTATCTACAGAACACTCAAGTCTCCACCTGTTCACCTACACTCTTGACTTCATCTACAATACATGGAATAAACAGGATCGAAAGCTATTTCCAGACAAACCTCACAATCATTGAAATTCCTTCTCCTGGAATTATAAAGTAATCTGTTAGAATGTGGGATTGTTTAACTAATAAAACACCAACATCAGCGCTGCAGCTGATAATCTACAGATAAATGGAAATACTCTTGATTCCAACTGATAGAGTGAAAACCAATAAAACATCACATCAATACTTTCTATTTTACAATGTCGTCTAGTGACAGTGAAGGTCCACAGTGAAGCAGAGAAGGAGAAGTGAAAGTGTCAGCAGCAAACTCAGTTCAGTAGCCAGACTTCTGAAGCAGTGTCAGACACACACAGAATGAAATAATATTTGATAACAGTGATAATCAATAAACACATTGAAATCCCAGTTAAACTAAGCCATGTTATTGTGGAGGGAGGACATTGTTCTGTCCCCTTGTAACACTGAGACTGTGAGATGTCTCATTATCAATCACTGAAAAAAATCATTAAAATATTCCAGGAACGGTTAGATCCACATCATGAAACTGTTAAAAGCTCCTGATGGTCTGATTATTGATCCTAGTTGAAGCATCTCATTCCAATACATTTCATACACAGAATGATCCAGTAATAATGTCACAGTTACTTGAAACTATACCATTAAGTACATAATACTGTTCCTGCAAGAATGAAAGAGTAGACGATGAGGAGATTCCATCAGTAAATTGCTGGAAAAGAACAGGCGGCTGTGTAACACACACATTGAGAAATAATACCCAGTACAGCAGCACAGTTTACATCGATTTACACCATTAACAGCTGAGGTACTGCTTCCCAGCAACTCCAATTGCTGCAAGTACAGGATAATAAATGTCTTCTATCTGATGCATTCCTGGATATCCCATTTCTGTGAGAAGCAGGGACTTCGATTAGCCTGGAATCCACAGCTCCACCAGGCACGCTGAGCTGATCCATTCCAATGGGTCTTGATTTGTACAGGGGATAAGTCTCCACGAACACGGTTATACCCCTGATCATTGCTATTAATTACACTCACCTGAACAAACACATTCCATCAGCAGCTTTGACTCTGATGTAAATAATGTGGTGGATAAAACACAATCAATTTAATGTCAATTACATTTTCTGAGTAAGACCTTCCTCTGAAATAAATCCGAAATCTGTACTCATACTGGATGGATGGCAATTATGAGAGGCGTCATTTCCATTTTCTATATTATTGTATTGACCTTGTTCACTCCTGGCATTTCTATTGTAAATGTAACTGATCTGTCTGCAGTGGACACTGAATCCAGGGACAAAAACAATCCTGATTCACTCTGTTCCTGCCTTTTCCCAGTTAAAATGTGAAATTTGAGTCTCTGATTCGGGACCATGTTCAGGGTTACAGCCCAGAAACTACTGTGAGTGATATTACGGGACACACACTGCACACATCCATTTTGGAGGCAGTTGGGTAGTGATAATATCACTGGTCACGTAATCCAGAGGCCCAACCTGATTGCCGGGGGACAGGGGTTCATATCCCACCACGGCAGCCATATAAAACAGAGGGAGCTGCCTTTCTGTGTATAAAGTAGAGGGAGCACACACTCTATTTATTAAGTTGGGGGCGATGAAGGAAAGAGGTGAAGAGGGAAACGGAAACAAATGGGGAAATGGAGAGAGAGGGACAAAGTGGAAGACAGTGAGAGACAGAAGAGATAGTGAAAAGAGACGTTGACGGAACCCCAGTAACAATCCCCATTGTCTGCCCAGTCCGGTATTTGGGGTTTAATGTGAGGGTTTTCGGGATGAGTGTTAGATGAGCGTTTGATATTTTCAAACTGTATTGACATGCCCAACAAAAGCAAGAGTTAAAGATTCAAAATTAACCAAACAAATGGCTCAAAGCATTGCTGTCCATGTACAGAGGGACGGAGAGATGGAGGGAGTGAGACACAGACGGAGAGAGACACAGACAGAGTGGCACAGAGACAGAGGGAGAGAGAGAGACAGAGGTAGAATGATAGAGGAAAAAGGAGAAACAGAGACAGAGGGGGAGAGACAGAAAGGGAGGCAGGCAAATGCAGAGTGAGACAGACAGAAAGGGAGGCAAGCTGATGCAGAGGGAGAGAGACAGATGCAGAGGGAGAGAGAGAGGGAGGGAGTGAGACAGAGATGGAGAGAGACACAGACAGAGTGGGACAGAGACAGAGCTAGAGAGAGAGAGACGGAGCTAGAATGATGGAGGAAAAAGGAGAAACAGAGACAGACGGGGACACAGAGAAAGGCTGTCAGGCAAATGCAGAATGAGACAGACAGAAAGGGAGGCAGGCAGATGCAGAGGGAGAGAGACAGGGAGAAAGCGAGTGAGACAGATACAGAGGGAGAGAACCAGATGCAGAGGGAGAAAGGGACAGTGAGAGAGAGAGGGAGAGAGACAAACAGAGGGAGAAATAGAGACAGAGAGAGAGAAACAGGCAGAGAGAGAAGCAGACGGCGAGATTATAGGAAAAACTTTATATCTAATAATGTTGACAAAAGATAGAATTAAAAAGTAAAACTGGCTGTGTGCAAGAACTAATTTTGAAAGGAAAGATCAGGGGTTTCGTGTGAGTGTTTTGGGGGTGAGTTTTGGATCAATGATTGATATTTTCAAACTGAAGTGACATTTAATATTATTGAAAAAGATATTATTAAACACTTACAAACTTTAGAAGCAGGGGAAGTGGGATAGTGTGTGAGGGGACTTTGACAGAATCTCAGGAAACAATCCCCATTATCTGCACAGTCCTGTATTGGGGGTTTAGTGTGAGAGTTTTGGGGGCGATTGTTGATCAATGTTTGATATCTTCAAACTGCAGTGACGTTCCCAGCAAGGGCAAGATTTACAGTTTCAAAATTAAACAAGAAATGGATTAAAACATTTCGGTCCAAGGAGAAAGAGATGGTGTTAGAGACAGAGTCATGGAAAGAGGCAGAGAAAGAGGGAGAGGGTGAGGGAGAGAGCGAGAGAAAGATAGGAGGAAACAGACATGAGAGGGAGGGACAGAGAGAGGATGAGGCAAGTTGTAACAAACATTAACAATCCTCATTATCTGCCCAGTCCTGTTTTTGGAGGTTAGTGTGAGTGTTTTAGGGGTGAATGTTGGATCAGTGTTTCACATTTTCAAACTGCAGTGCCATTCCCAACAAGGCTGTTAAAGTTTATAAGAGCAGGGAGGTTATGCTGGAACTGTATAACTCATTGCTTAAGCACCAGAATGGGACCTCCCAGGGCAGGGACAGTGTGAGTTTAGATACAGAGTAAAGGAGTGGATTTAGAGAAGGAGGGAGAGATGGGCAGAAAGAATGAGGAGATACGGGGAGGCAGTCAGATTGCAGGAGAAACTTTACATCTAACCACATGAAAAAATAAATAATTAAAAATTTGAAAGGACTGCGCACTGAAAATACTGTCCACACAACAACGAAAGTCACACACCATCCCAACTTGAAACTATATCACCATTCCTTCACTGTTACTGGGTCAAAATCCTGGAACTCCCTTCCGAACAGCACTGTGGGTCTGCCTACCCCACATGGACTGCAGCGGTTCAAGAAGGAGGCTCAACACCACCTTCTCAAGGGCAATTAGGAACGGGTAATAAATGCTGGCCTGGCCAGTAACGCACACATCCAACAAATAAATAAGGCAAATAAAAAGTTGTCACCGAGTCACGAAAGGAGATATTACACGAGACGAACAAAAACCTGGTCAAAGAGGTTGATTTGAGGGAGCGTCTTCAAATAGGAAAGAGAGTTACTGAGACGGAGAGGTTTCGGAAAGGAATTCCAGAGTTAGGGTCTTGGCAGCTTGAAGGCACGGACACCAATGGTGGGACCATTCAAATTGGGGAGGCTCAAGACGCCAGAATTAGAGGATCGCAGATATTGGTGGATTGCGGAGCAGGGGGTAGGGAGGGGTCATTTGTGGAAGACAGTTCCAAACTTCTACCCCACTTTGTATGCAGAAGTGTTTCTGAATTTCATCTTTGAAAGGGCTTTCGACTAATTTTTGATTTTTAGACAGTCTCCCCCGTCTGAGACAGTCCCCATTGAATACTCACAGGGCAGTACGCACGGGGTTAGATACAGAGTAAAGATCTATCTACCAATGCCAGACTCAATGTTCCTCTGTCTCTTTCTCCTCATCACTCACTGCCTGCAACACCCTTTCTCTGCCTCTCCTTCTCCCTCTTCCCATCATGAGAGCAAGAAGGAGAGATTGAGATAGTGTGCAGAGGGAGATGGAGCGGGGAAAGGGAGAGATAGACGAGGAAAGTGAGTAACAGAGAGAAGAAATAGGGTTTCAGAGAGTAGAAAAGAGGGGACGAGAGAGAGAGAGATGGAGAGAGATTACCAGCAAGAGAGTTTACCAGAGATTACCTCTCTCTCCGTCCCTATCACTCCTTTCCAATCTGTTACCATCTCCATCTATTTTTCTCCCTCTACCCCGATGTTTCACACTCCATGCCTCTCGCTCGTATGTCTGTGGAGACTGCAGTGAAGGATTACATCAACTTATTATGTTTTACATTTGCTCTTTCAATCTAACTGAACAATCTCTCAGACTGTGAACAGAGGGGCCTTGGAGTGACTGTCCACTGATTCCTGAGGGCAACAGGACAGGTGGATAAGGTGGTGAAGAAGGCTCACGGAATACTTTCCTTTATTGGCCGATGTAGAGAATATAAGAGCAGGGAGGTTATGTTAGAACTGTATAAACACGAGTTAGACCACAGCTAGAGTACTGTGTACAGTTCTGGTCACCACATTACAGGAAGGATGTGATCACACTAGAGAGGGTGCAGAGGAGACTTGCAGAGGATGTTGTCAGGAATGGAGAATTTTCAGTATGAATAAAGATTGGATAAGCTGGAATTGTTTTCTTTGGAACAGAGAAGGTTGAAGGGAAGATTTAATTGAGGTGTATAAAATAATGACGGGCCTAGATAGATAGAGTGGATAGGAAGGACCCATTTCCCTTAACAGAGGGGTCAATAACCATGGGCATAGATTACAAGATTTCCACACCAATATCATGAGGGTGTGATGGCTTCCATGGTGGAATACCTTGTTGGATGTATACAATGGAGCGTTTTCCTAATGGATCATCAGAACTGGCCGCTTGGGTCCCAACTTCATCCACATTTCTCCTACTCTACCAATATTTCACTCCAAGTACCTATGTTTCTCTGTTTGCGTACACGGCAGTGAAGGATGACATCAAATGAATATATCTTACATTCTCCCTTTCAATCCACCCCAACAATCTCTCTCTCTTCAACCTTGTTCCTCTCGACAGCCCTCTGTCTGCCTGCATATCTAAGCCTCTCTCCCTCTGTCTCCCTTTCAGTTTCAGAGATAGCAGGAGGGAGAGATAGAGAGAGTAAGGCAGAGATAGACACAGAGAACAACCCCAGCTTCTCCAATCTATCCACGTAACTGAAGTCACTCATCCCTGGAACCATTCTTGAGAATCTTTTCTGCACCCTCCCTAATGCCCCCACATTCTTCCTAAAGTATGGTGTCCAGAATTGGACAATGCTCCAGTTGAAGGCAAACCAGCACTTTACAAATGTCATATTTTACTTGCTTTTGTATTTAATGTCTCTATTTATAATCTCAGGACACCTTCTGCCGTTTAACCACTTTCTGAACCTGCCCTGCCACCTTCAGTGATTGGTGCACAAATAACCCCCAGATGTGTCTGTACCTGCACCTCCTTTCGAATTCAGTCCTTTTCTTTATATCGTCGCTTCTCCTTTTTCCTAACCGTGGAGGCGGAATATGCTGGTATGGTTCTTAATGAATACAATGCAACTGTCTTCACAAAAGAGGGGGCGACAGAGACATTGTAGTCAATGAGGAGGAGTTTGAAATATTGAATGGGATAAACAGTGAGAGAGGAAATATTCAGGGGTTTAGCATCTTTGAAAGCTGATAATTCAACAGGCTCAGATTGTTAAGAGATGCAAGGGAGGAAATATCAGAGGATCTGACCATCATTTTCCAATCCTCTCTGTTTATATTCGTGCTGCCAGAGGACTGGAGGACTCCGAATCTTGTACTGTTGATTAACAGGGGAGAAAGTAATAGACTGAGTAATTACAGGCCACCCAGCCTAATCACAGTGGAGGGAAAATTACTGGGCAAAAGGGAATGATTAATTCCTTTCTAGAAATATGTGTCTCAGTGTCTCCATGTCTCTGTCACAATGTGAGCACTATCCTGACATTGGTGACGAGTCGGTCTGTGGAATAAATGTCCCAGTGTTGTGGTAACATAAAATGGCCACCGCGAACCAGCCTAAAATGGCTAACTAATGTTTGTGGATTTCCACAGATGTTTGAGAGAGGAGAGAGAGACAGAAACAGAGACAAAGAGAGAGACACAGACCAAGACACAGAGAATGACAGCACGATATTTGTCATTGGCCAGAGGAAGAGGAGGAGGCCATTTGGCCCCTCAACCCTCCTCTGTCATTCAATGAGCTCATGGCTGATGTGTGATCTATCTCCAAGTACCTATCTTTGCCCCTGAATACCTTTGGTTGACAAAAATCTATCAAACTCAGATTTAAAACTAACAAGTGTCTCAGCATCAATTGCCGTTTGTGGAAGAGAGTTCCAAACTGATACCACACCTGGTGTGTTGAAGTGTTTCTTCATTTCACTCCTGAAAGGTTTTTAGACTGCGTTTAGATTTTTAGACTATGCCTCCAAGTTCCTGAATCCGCAGCAAGTGGGAATTGTTACTCTCAGTCAACCCGTTCAGTTTCCCTTATTATCTTGGAAACATTCATCAAATAACCCCATAACCTTCTAAATTCCAGGGAAAGGAAATGTTGGAGCAGGAGGGGAGACTGGAGCAGATGGTTTGGGGAAGTGGATAAACTGAAGCAATGGATGAGGAGACTGAGGATTCAATACAGTAAGAGGAGAGGCTGAGATTCACAGGGAGAGACTGCAGCAGAGTGTTGGAGGAAATCTAATCTATAGATCCCAGTAATACAACTCAATTAATACATTCAAACAATAATCCCTGTGGTTATTGGTGTTGGAGAACAGTTCATTGTTTCGTCAATATAGTCAATATATTTAGTTTGTACAGGCTATTAAATATAAATTTAAATATATTTCTGATATCAGCCTCGCTCTTTATTGAATTCAACAGTCACAGAGATTTTAAAGTGCAGTATTTAAATAATGAATTACCATCAGTGTGGAACTCATTTTATTCAGTTCAGTCATTAACTAAGAAAACAATAGGAACTTTCTGCAAAACAAAATGAGGACCTGACAGAGGATCAAGTCCAACAGGAAAATGAACACAATCTGACAACAGACAACTTTAACTCATAGTTTCTCTCACTATTTATTCTGTACATTCCAGCACTTTATGTTAGTGAATTATTTACACTGCTGCTTCTTTCTCGATCTCTTTACTTCTGCTTTTCTTTTTCCAACTGGTTCCTTCTCCCTGCTCCTTTTCTCCTTCCCTATCTCTCTGGAGTACTCACACCCTGTAAATGGATACTGAATGCTGCTTTTCACATATGATTTATTCCTAACGTTCTGCGTCTGTGTTTTGTTCACCTGCCCCAGGTTCAATGATTCTATTCTCAGAGTCAGTTTGTTCAATGGTAAAACCTCTGTGAATAATTTAATGTATCTACAAAACACTCAAGTCTCCACCTGTTCACCTACACTCTTCACTTCATCTACAATACATGGAATAAACAGGATCGAAAGCTACTTCCAGACAAACCTCACAATCATTGAAATTCCTTCTCCTGTAATTATAAAGTAATCTGTTAGAATGTGGGATTGTTTAATTAATAAAACACCAACATCAGCGCTGCAGCTGATAATCTACAGATAAATGGAAAGACTCTTGATACCAACTGATAGAGTGTAAACCAATAAAACATCATATCAATACTTTCTATTTTCCAATGTAGTCCAGTGACAGTGAAGGCCCACAGTGAAGCAGAGAAGGAGATGTGAAAGTGTCAGCAGCAAACTCAGTTCAGTAGCCAGACTTCTGAAGCAGCGTCAGACACACACAGAATGAAATAATATTTGATAACAGTGACAATCAATAAATACATTGAAATCCCAGTTAAACTGAGCCATGTTATTGGGGAGGGAGGACATTGTTCTGTCCCCTTGTAACACTGAGACCGTGAGATGTCTGATTATCAATCACTGAAAGCAATCATCAAAATATTCCAGGACTGGTTAGATCCACATCATGAAAATGTTAAAAAGTCCTAATGGTCTGATTATTGATCTTAACTGAAAGACCTCATTCCAATACATTCAATACACAGAATAATCTGATAACAAAGCCACAGTTACTTAAAACAATACCATTTCATACATAATGCAGTTCCTGCAAGAATGAAAGAGTAGACAATGAGGAGATTCCATCAGTAAATTGCTGGAAAAGAACAGGTGGCTGTGTAACACACACAGAGGGAAATAATACTGAGTACAGCAGCACAGTTAACATCGATTTAGACCATTAACAGCTGAGATACTGCTCACCAGCAACTCCAATTGCTGCAAGTACAGGATAATAAATGCGGAGTACATGATACATTACTGGATATCCCATTTCTGTGAGAAGCAGGGACTTCGATTAGCCTGGAATCCACAGCTCCATCAGGCACTCTGAGCTGATCCATTCCAATGGGTACTGATTTATACAGGGGATAAGTCTCCACTGATCATTGCTATTAATTACATTCACCTGAACAAACACATGACATCAGCAGCTTTGACTCTGATGTAAATAATGTGGTGGATAAAACACAATCAATTTAATGTCAATGACATTTTCTGAGCACGACCTCTCTCTGAAATAAATCTGAAATCTGTCCTCATACTGGATGGATGGCAATTATGAGAGGCGTCATTTAGTTTAGTTGAGTTTAGACATAAAGCACTGAAACAGGCCCTTCGGCCCACCGAGTCTGTGCCGACCATCAACCACCCATTTATACTAACCCTACACTGATCCCATATCCTTACCACATCCCCACCTGTCCCTATATTTCCCTACCTCCGACCTATACGAGGGTCAATTAACCTATCAAGCTGCAAGTCTTTGGCATGTGGGAGGAAACCGGAGCACCCGGAGGAAACCCACGCAGACACAGGGAGAACTTGCAAACTCCACACAGGCAGTACCCAGAATTGAACCCGGGTCGCTGGAGCTGTGAGGCTGCGGTGCTAACCAGTGCGCCACTGTGCCGCCCATTTTCCATATTATTGTATTGACCTTGTTCACTCCTGGCATTTCTATTGTAAATGTAACTGATCTGTCTGCAGTGGACACTGAATCCAAGGACAAAAGCAATCCCGTTTCACTCTGTTCCTGCCTTTTCCCAGTTAAAATGTGAAATTTGAGTCTCTGATTCGGGACCATGTTCAGGGTTACAGCCCAGAAACTACTGTGAGTGATATTTCGGGACACACACTGTTCGCATCCATTTGGGAGGCAGTTGGGTCGTGATAATATCAATGGTCACGTAATCCAGAGGCCCAAACTGATGGCCTGGGCACAGGGGTTCATATCCCACCACGGCAGCGACATAAAACAGAGGGAGCTCCCTTTCTGTGTATAAAGTAGAGGGAGCACACACTCTATTTATAAAGTTGGGGGCGATGAAGAAAAGAAGTGAAGAGGGAAACGGAAACAAATGGGGAAATGGAGAGAGAGGGTCAAAGTGGAAGAAAGTGAGAGACAGAAGAGGTAGCGAAATGAGACCTTGATGGAACCCCATCAAGATAGATTGAAAGATAGAGGGTGGAGACGGAGATAGAGGGGGAGAGGGAGATTATTGGGGAGAGGGTGATAGAGGGTGGAGAGGGAGATAGAGGGGTGTGATGGAGAGAGAGTGGGAGAGGGAGATAGAGGGGGAGAGGGAGATAGAGGGGGAGAGGGAGATAGAGGGGAAGAGTGAGATAGAGGGGAAGAGTGAGATCGAGGGGAAGAGAGAGATCGATGGGAAGAGTGAAATAGAGTGGGAGAGGGCGATAGAGGGGGAGAGGGAGATAGAGGGTGGAGACGGAGATAGAGGGGGAGACGGAGATAGAGGGGGAGAGGGAGATAGAGGGTGGAGAGGGAGAAAGAGGGGGGTGAGGGAGAGAGAGTGAGAGAGGGAGATAGAGGGTGGAGACGGAGATAGAGGGGGAGCGGGAGATAGAGGGGGGTGAGGGAGAGAGAGTGGGAGAGGGAGATAGAGGGTGGAGACGGAGATAGAGTGGGAGAGGGAGTTAGAGGGAGGAGACGGAGATAGAGGGGGAGAGGGAGATAGAGGGGGAGAGGGAGATAGAGGGTGGAGACGGAGATAGAGGGGGAGAGGGAGATCGAGGGGGAGAGGGAGATAGAGGAGGATTGGGAGATAGAGGGGGAGACGGAGATAGAGGGGGGTGAGGGAGATAGATGGGGTGAGGTTGATAGAGGGGGGTGTGGGAGATAGAGGGGGGTGAGGGAGATAGAGGGATATAGAGTGGGAAAGGGAGATAGAGGGTGGAGACCGAGATAGAGGGGGAGAGGGAGATAGAGGGGGAGAGGGAGATAGAGGGCGGGGATGGACACAGAGGGGGAGAGGGAGATAGAGGGGGAGAGGGAGGAGGATTGGGAGATAGAGGAGGAGACGGAGATAGAGGGGGGTGAGGGAGATAGATGGGGTGAGGGAGGTAGAGGGGGGTGAGGGAGATAGAGGGGGAGAGGGAGATAGAGGGGGGAGAGGGAGATAGAGGGGGGATTGGGAGATAGAGGGGGGATTGGGAGATAGAGGGGGAGAGGGAGATAGAGGGGGGAGAGGGAGATAGAGGGGGAGAGGGAGATAGAGGGGGAGAGGGAGATAGAGGGGGGATTGGGAGATAGAGGGGAGAGGGAGATAGAGGGTGGAGACGGAGATAGAGGGTGGAGACGGAGATAGAGGGGGAGAGATGGATGTGGTAGAGAATGGTGAACCTGTGGAATTCTCTACCGCAGAAGGCAGTGGAGGCCAAGTCATTAAATATATTCATGGAGGAGAGAGATATATTTCTTAATGTCAAAGGGATCAAGGGGTATGGGGAAAAAGTGGGAACAGGGTACTGAATTAGACCATCGGTCATGATCTTTATTGAATGACGGAGCAGGCCCAAAGGGCCGAATGGCCTGCTCCTGCTCCTATTTTCTATGTTTCTATGAGAGAGGCGGATTGAGAGAGGGAGAGAAAGGAAAAACAGAGAGAGAAGGAGAGATAGAGATGTCGCGAGGTGACCCTGATATTCTCTCTCTCTCACACACACACATCCAGACACACACGCACATACATAAAGGGACACACACACACACACACACACAGATTTTACAATCCACACTGATGTCAGTAAAAATGACCAACAGAACCTCAGTAACAATCCCCAGTGTCTGCCCAGTCCTGAGAGAGACAGAGAGAGAGATAGGGCAGTGACATAGAAAGACAGTGAAAGAGGGAGGACAAAACAGCTTGCAGGAGAAACTTTACATTTCTTTGTGTTCCACAGATTTTATTAAAAGTTGAAAGGGACTGGACACTGGAAAAGCTGTCAACACACAACAACAACACTGAGAGACTTTAGATGTGAGGGAAGGGGAGACACACTTTCAAATCCACACTGATGTCAGTAAAAATCCCCAAACACAACCTCAGTAACAATCCACATTATCTGCCCAGTCCTGTATTGTGGGTTTCTTCTTTGGCCTCCTTATCTCGAGAGACAATGGGTAAGTGCCTGGAGGTGGTCAGTGGTTTGTGGAGCAGCGCCTGGAGTGGCTATAAAGGCCAATTCTGGAGTGACAAGCTCTTCCATAGGTGCTGCAGAGAAATGTGATTGTCGGGGCTGTTACACAGTTGGCTCTTCCCTTGCGCCTCTGTCTTTTTTGTGGGTTTAGTGTGAGGGTTTGAGGGGGGAGGGTTGGATCAGTGTTTGATATTTTGAAACTGCAGGGAAAGAACGAAAGGTTTAAAATGAACTAAGAGATGTCTGAAAGTATTGCTGTGCTGGGATTAACATATCAATGGACTGCAAAAGTCAGGAAGATCCTGTCCTGGGATTAACATATCAATGGACAGGCCCCCTCCCCCGCCCCCGAGGCAGGACATTGAGAGACAGCCCAACATGTCAGAGGCTCTTGGGATGGAGTTTGCAAACAGCTCTGTCAGGATATAAACTGGGTTTGAAGATCTCAGTTCCAATCACAAAACCCACCTTTCACTCTCTCTCTGGAGAGAGTGGACACATTCCCCAGTCTGATTCAGTGTGTGTGTCTGTGTATCTGTGTGTGTGCTCTCTCTGTCTCAATCTGCTTCATAACTGTGATTTGATTGTATTTGAATATTGCTGATTGTCTGTGTAACTGAGAGAGGAAACTCTGGGCTCTTGATGTGCAATTTTGTTTTAAAATGTCCTCGCTTTGTATTTTAATCCAATTTTTTTCTCCTTCTTTCCCCTGAGGAATTGTTATTCTGAAAACTGCACGGTGAAGGTGAAAAGAGGGAAAGTTTGGGACGCGGAATCCTTGGACAGGAGCTTCCTCCAGAGGGGACGGACTGAGGCCTTGTCCACAGGCTGCACCCAAAGGGCCCACGTGAATTGTGTCTGTTTATTAGCCTGAGGTTTAATTTCCTCTCTGCGGCCCTGGGTAAAACAGTTCATGTTGGATTGGGGCTCCTGGAGTTTTAAACAGATTGACAGCCTGGGGTTAAAGGAGCAGCCCCAGGAGGGAGTCCCATTTGCCACTTGCTCCTTCCAGCCCTGTCTGTGAGGTTTGCTGGTGTTTTGGTCAATGCTATGAAGCTAACAGTTAAATAAGATGCTCGGTGCCCATTTTAATTCATTTTACTGCAGGTCTGAGCTTTCTCTCTGTCTCCACATTCTTTCCCTGTGTCTCTATCTCCCCCCATGCTTTCTCTTCTCTGTCTCTGTTTCACACTCACCTTCTCCAATTAAACCTTTAATGAATAAAAAACATGCCACACACAGCAATGTGATTTGTCGTTATTTGAAATGGTGAGACAAAATCAGCAGCTTGTTCCCAGTTTAAAGAGGGAGTTTTGCCCTTTCTGGGGACTGAAATCTGGCTATTATCACATTGCAGCTTGTGGGATCTTGCTCTGCATCTTGTGCCCTTAAGCATTTTTCTGCACAACAATGAGGGCACTTTAAAATTCAGCTTCCTGAGGGTCAGATTGTAGATTTCTCTGTTTTCTCTCCATCTTCCTCTGCTTTTCTCTCCCCCGCACTTTCTCTATTTTAACCATTAATCAATAGGTGCCACAATGTGTGCACAGCAAGATCCCACAGGCAGCAATATGATAATATGCAGATTATGTGTTTTCAGTGATGTAAGTTTCGGGATCGCAGAGGGAGGGACTTTCCTGCAGCGGCTAAGTGGTTAGTACCGCAGCCTCACAGCTCCAGCAACCCAGGTTGGGTTCTGGGTACTGCCTGTGCGGAGTTTGCAAGTTCTCCGGTTGTGTTTCCTCCGGGTGCTCTGGTTTCCTGCCACATGCCAAAGACTTGCGGGTTGATAGGTAAATTGGCCATTATAAAAATTGCCCCTCGTGTAGGTAGGTGGTCGGAGAATTGAGGGAAGGTGGGGATGTGAGAGGGGGAAAAATGGCATGAATGTAGGATTAGCATAAATGGATGGCTGATGGTCAGCGGTGGGCCGAAGGGCCTGTTTTAGTGCTGTATCTCTCTATGAATCGAATGTGATGTGTGGTTATTTTAAACGGTGACAGAAACATTTCAGCGGACGTTTCAATCTAGATTAAATCCCAGATCGAGAGAAAAAGAAACAGATGTGGATGGGGTGCAGGGGGGAGGGAGCAGGAGAAAGACAGGGAGAGGGGTGTTTGAGATTTTCAAACTGCAGGAATGTCCCTCCCTCTGGGATCTCGAAACTTACGTCACTGAAAACAGATTATCTGCATATTAGCATATTGTGGCCTTTGGGATCTTGCTGTGCACAGATTGCCTGCAGGTTTCCTGCATTGCAACAGTGAGGACCACTTTAAAAATTAGTTCATTGATTCTCAACTGCTCCTGAGGGCCAATAATTACAAGAGCTGAACGTGAAGCTGTATAAAGTCTTGTGAAAAGTTTAAAGATGGAGTTCAGCATTTTCAGAGGCCTGTGATAGGATATCTGGCTATGATCACATTGTGGGATCCTGCTGTGCATACATTCCCTGCATCAATTCTTACATTACAACACTGAGGCAGAAACAGATGGAGAGAAAAAGAGGGAGAGAGAGAAACAGCTGGAGGTGGCAGGTTAATCAGAGAGAGAGAGAGAGACAGGCGGAGTGTGGATGAGGGACGAAAGGCAGAGAAAGATGGAGAAAGGCAGAGAGGGAGAGAGAGAGAGAGAGAGAAAGGAATCCACAATCAAAACTTCGGTAAACTGCATGTTGAAATGTCACCGTTACTGGGATCGTGCTGTGCACAGATTTATGTCTCTCTCTGAACGAAAGTAACAGGAGGGAGAGAGAGACGCAGGAGAGTGAGGGAAACATGGAGGGAATCAGAGGGGGAGAGGAGGGGGTAGCCGGCTGTAAGCACACTGCTGCTTGTGGGATCTTGCTGTGCATCAATGGCCGACAGCATTTCCAACGTTGCAACAGTGACGAGCACTTTAAAAATTAATTCATTGAGTGTCAAATACTTCTGTGAATCAGCAATGAAATGGGTGAAATGTGAAGGTTTGTAAAGGCTTGTTCTCATTCCCGAATATTGCTGGTGTTTTAGGCTGTGGGCTGAATTTGACAGTGAAATGAAACACCGGGCGACCATTTGAATTCAGATTTTCAGGGATGGGAATGTGGATTTCTCTCTCTATCCTTCCACATGAGAGGGGATGGGGGTTACCAGTGTTTGTGTGCTTTTACAATGAGGCAGAAACAGATGTATAGAGACACACAGAGAAATAGAGAGAGAGAGGGAGAGAGACAGCAGGAAATGACAGGGTAAACACATCTACACTTCCCAGTCTCTGGCTCTGTGTCAGCGGATGTGTTTGTAAGTCACTGAGAGATTGTTTTATGTCAGTGAGTTTCAGAGAGAGTCCTGGGCTCTCGCTGTGTTTTATTTCTGTGCAAAAATGCTTTGCTTTGTTTGAATCAATTTTATTTCTCTTATTCCCAAGGAGAATCTTTTCGGAAGCTGCAGCTGTGATGATGCAGAGGGCGAATCTTTTGTCCACGTGGAATTCTCCGACAAGATCTTTCACCGGAGAGGGAAAGTAATAATAAAAATATATTTGTCATTGTCAAATTAATTTCTAGATCCAGAAAAGAAGACTGTGTGATTTCGGGACTGATAGAAAAACAAAGTGCTGGAAATGCTCAGTATTTCCAGCTCGGTTTTTATTTCAGATTTCCAGCATCCTCAGTATTTTGATTTTGTGTTTTCGGGGGTCTGTGGATTTTTTTTACCACAAGGGAGGGGGCTGGATGGTGTCCAAAGGGAATAGTTTGGGAATCGCTGCTCCAGAACAGTCAATGTAATCCCATAGATTTCCCTCTCTCCATCTCTTGCTGCAACTTGTTCCCTGCACCTTCCTCTTTGTTCCTAACTCTGTTTCTTCACATCTTTAAATCCCTATCTCTGTATCTCTCAACATCCTTTCTATCTTTGCCTCTCTCTGGAGTCTCACAAGTTTCCAGTGTCACTCTCTTTCTGCAACTCTCTGCATCTTTATCTGTCTCTCTCTCAGTCCATTTCTTCTCTCACTCACTTCCAAATCCCTGAATCTTTCCATCTCTGCTCCTCCTTTCCTGCAAGATTATCTCTGCATTTCCCTCCCACCTGTCCCGGGACACCCCTCTCTAATCTGTGAACACATCTTACTTTGTATCTCTGCCCCTCCACCTCTTTCTGTCTCTGCATATTCAGATGGTATTTAGATGGGGGTCTGTCCCCGGGGTTAGTATTTAGATGGGGGTCTGTCCCTGGGGTTAGTATTTAGATGGGGATCTGTCCCCGGGGATGTATTTAGATGGGGGTCTGTCCCCGGGGATGTATTTAGATGGGGGTCTGTCCACGGAGTTAGTATTTAGATGGGGGTCTGTCCCCTGGGTTAGTATTTAGATGGGGTCTGTCCCCGGGGATGTATTTAGTTGGGGGTCTGTCCCCGGGGTTAGTATTTCGATGGGGATCTGTCCGCGGGGTTAGTATTTAGATGGGGATCTGTCCCCGGGGTTAGTATTCAGATGGGGGTCTGTCCCCGGGGATGTATTTAGATGGGGGTCTGTCCCCGGGATTAGTATTTAGATGGGGATCTGTCCCCGGGGTTAGTATTTAGATGGGGGTCTGTCCCGGGGGGGGGTATTTAGATGGGGGTCTGTCCCCGGGGTTAGTACTTAGATGGGGGTCTGTCCCCGGGGATGTATCTAGATGGGGGTCGGTCCCTGGGCTTAGTATTTAGATGGGGGTCTGTCCCCGGGGATGTATTTAGATGGCGGTCTGTCCCCGGGGATGTATTTAGATGGCGGTCTGTCCCCGGGGTTAGTATTTAGATGGCGGTCTGTCACCGGGGTTAGTATTTAGATGGGGGTCTGTCCCAGGGGGAGTATTTAGATGGGGGTCTGTCCCCGGGGTTAGTATTTAGATGGGGGACTGTCCCCGGGGTTAGTATTTAGAAGGGGGTCTGTCCCCGGGGGGGGAGTATTTAGATGGGGGTCTGTCCCCGGGGGTACTTAGATGGGGGTCTGTCCCCGGGGGTGTGTATTTAGATGGAGGTCTGTCCCCGGGGGGGGTGGGTATTTAGATGGGGGTCTGTCCCCGGGGTTAGTATTTAGATGGGGGTCTGTCCCCGGGGTTAGTATTTAGATGGGGGTCTGTCCCCGATGGAAGTATTTAGATGGTGGTCTGTCCCCGGGGGATGTATTTAGATGGGGGGCTGTCCCCGGGGTCAGTATTTAGATGGGGGTCTGTCCCCTGGGTTAGTATTTAGATGGGGTCTGTCCCCGGGGATGTATTTAGATGGGGGTCTGTCCCCGGGGTTAGTATTTCGATGGGGGTCTGTCCCCGGGGTTAGTATTTATATGGGGGTCTGTCCCGAGGGGGGGTATTTAGATGGGGGTCTCTCCCGGGGGGGGTGTATTTAGATGTGGGTCTGTCACGGGGGGGGTATTTAAATGGGGGTCTGTCCCCGGGGATGTATTTAGATGGGTGTCTGTCCCCGGGTATGTATTTCGATGGGGATCTGTCCCCGGGGTTAGGATTTAGATGGGGATCTCTCCCCGGGGTTCGTATTCAGATGGGGGTCTGTCCCCGGGGATGTATTTAGATGGGGGTCTGTCCCAGGGATTAGTATTTAGATGGGGATCTGTCCCCGGGGTTAGTATTTAGATGGGGGTCTGTCCCGGGGGGGGGTATTTAGATGGGGGTCTGTCCCCGGGGATGTGTTTAGATGGGGGTCTGTCACCGGGGTTAGTATTTAGATGGGGGTCTGTCCGGGGGGGGTATTTAGATGGGGGTCTGTCCCCGGAGATGTATTTAGATGGGGGTCGGTCCCTGGGGTTTGTATTTAGATGGGGGTCGGTCCCTGGGGTTAGTATTTAGATGGGGGTCTGCCCGGCGTGGGCGGTATTTAAATGGGGGTCTGTCCCCGGGGATGATTTGAGATGGCGGTCTGTCCCCGGGGTTAGTATTCAGATGGCGGTCTGTCCCCGGGGATGTATTGAGATGGGGGTCTGTTCCCGGGGTTAATATTTAGATGGCGGTCTGTCCCCGGGGTTAGTATTTAGATGGCGGTCTGTCACCGGGGTTAGTATTTAGATGGGGGTCTGTCCCGGGGGGGGGGGTATTTAGATGGGGGTTCTGTCCCCGGGGTTAGTATTTAGATGGGGGTCTGTCCCCGGGGTTAGTATTTAGAAGGGGGTCTGTCCCCGGGGGGGGGTATTTAGATGGGGGTCTGTCCCGGGGATACTTAGATGGGGGTCTGTCCCCGGGGGTGTGTATTTAGATGGAGGTCTGTCCCCGGGGGGGGGGGTATTTAGATGGGGGTCTGTCCCCGGGGTTAGTATTTAGATGGGGGTCTGTCCCCGATGGAAGTATTTAGATGGGGGTGTCCCCGGGGGATGTATTTAGATGGGGGGCTGTCCCCGGGGTTAGTATTTAGATGGGGGTCTGTCCCCGGGGTTAGTATTTAGATGGGGGTCTGTCCCCGGGGATGTATTTAGATGGGGGTCTGTCCCCGGGGTTAGTATTTAGATGGGGGTCTGTCCCCGGGGTTAGTATTTAGATGGGGGTCTGTCCCGGGGGGGGGGGTATTTAGATGGGGGTCTCTCCCGGGTGGGGTGTATTTAGATGTGGGTCTGTCCCGTAGGGGTATTTAAATGGGGGTCTGTCCCCGGGGATGTATTTAGATGGGTGTCTGTCCCCGGGTATGTATTTAGATGGGGGTCTGTCCCCAGGGATGTATCTAGATGGGGGTCTGTCCTCGGGGATGTATTTAGATGGTGGTCTGTCCCCAGGGATGTATTTAGATGGGGGTCTGTCCCCAGGGATGTATCTAGATGGGGGTCTGTCCTCGGGGATGTATTTAGATGGTGGTCTGTCCCCAGGGATGTATCTAGATGGGGGTCTGTCCCCAGGTATGTATCTGGATGGGGGTCTGTCCCCAGGGATGTATCTAGATGGTAGTCTGTTATTGGCGGGGTATTTCGATGGGAGTCTGCTCCTGGGGGGGGTATTTAGATGGGAGTCTGTCCCTGGGGGGGGCGGTATCTAGATGGGACTCCGTCCCGGGGGGTGGGTATTTAGATGGGTTGTCTTGTAACAGGGGGAAGGGGATAATTAGATGGGGGTCTGTTCCTGGGGGGGCATCTATTTGGGAGTCTGTTCCTGGGGGGTATCTGGATGGGACTCGGTCCTGGGGGGGTATCTAGATGGGAGACTGTTCCTGGGGGGGGCATCTAGATGGGACTCGGTCCTGGGGGGATATCTAGATGGGAGTCTGTTCCTGTGGGGGGTTATCGAGATGGGACTCGGTCCTGGGGGGATATCTAGATGGGAGACTGTTCCTGGGGGGGCATCTAGATGGGAGACTGTTCCTGGGGGGGGCACTTAGATGGGAGACTGTTCCTGGGGGGGTCATCTAGATGGGAGTCTGTTCCTGGGGGGGGCGTATCTAGATGGGAGTCTGTTCCTGGGGGGGGTTATCTAGATGGGAGTCTGTTCCTGGGGGGGGTATTTAGATGGCACTCGGTCCTGGGGGGGGCATCTAGACGGGACTCGGTCCTGGGCGGGGTATCTAGATGGGTTGTTTTGTAACAGGGGGATGGGGATACTTAGATGGGGGTCTGTTCCTGGGTCTGGTGATAGTGAGGGTATTAGATGGGGGTCAGTTAACAGGAGATATCAGATAGGGGTCTGTAGATGAGGATTATTTAGATTGGGTGGGGTTCTGTACAAAAGGGGAATGTTATCCGGGGTGGGGGGGGGGGGTGGAAATATTGCAGGGGATAAAATTTACATCGTGGATACAAATTGCGGTTGGAGGAAATTTTGCGGGGGGGGGGATAATTGCAGAGGAGGGGGAAATAATTGCGGGGGGAATAAATTGCGGGGGGGATAAAGTGCGGGGGGGGATAAATTGCGGGGGGGGGATAATTGCGGGGGGGATAATTGCGGGGGGGATAATTGCGGGGGGGATAATTGCGGGGGGATGATTGCGGGGGGGCAATTGCGGGGGGGGAATTATTGCGGGGGGAGAATAATTGCGGGGGGGATAATTGCGGGGGGGATAATTGCGGGGGGGCAATTGCGGGGGGTGGAATTGCGGGGGGGGGGAATATTGCAGGGGATAAAATTTACATCGTGGATATAAATTGCAGTTGGAGGAAATTTTGCAGCCGGGGGGCGGGGATAAATTGCGGGGGGGTGGAAATAATTGCTGGGGGCAAGATTGCTGGGGTGTTGGAAAAAGCAAGAGAGTAAAGAAAGAAAGAGAGAGAAAGAAGGATAGAAAGAGAGAGAATAAGAAAGATACAAAGAAGGGAGAGAAAAAGAATGAGAGAAAAGAGAGAAACAGACAGTCAGAAGACAGAAAGTCAGAAACCCAGAAAAGACAAAGTCAGAAAAAGACAGAAAGTCAGAAATAGAGAAAAGACAAATTGTTGGGGGCATATTTTGTGATGGGGGATAAATTGTTGTGGGGGGGATAAATTGTTGTGGGGGGGGACAATTTGTGGTGGGGGGGATAATTTGTGGTGGGGGGGATAATTTGTTGTGGTGGGGGGATAAATTCTTGTGGTGGGGGGGATAAATTGTGGGGGGGGGATAAATTGCAGGGGGGGATTATTAACTGTGATTTGTCTGTATTAGGGTGTTGCTGAGAGAGTGTCTGTGTCACTGAGGGCAATTCCTGGGCTCTTTCTGTGCTATTTTGCTTAACAATGCCTTTTAATCAATTGTGGGATCCTGCTGCGCATCCATTCCCTGCATCAATTCCGACATTACAACACTGAGGCAGAAACAGATGGAGAGAAAAAGAGGGAGAGTGAGAGACAGCTGGAGGTGGCAGGTTCAATGCAGAGAGAGAGAGAGAGACAGGTGAGTGAGGGAGGGAAGGCAGAGAAAGATGGACAGAGACAGAGAGAGAGGGAGAGAGAAATCTACACTCAAAACCTTGGTAACCTGAATATTGAAGTGTCACCATTGCTGGGATCTTGCTGTGCACTAAAAGCAGATTATCTGCATATCAGATTTCTGCCTGTGGGATGTTGCTGTGCACAAACTGCCTGCAGGTTTCCTGCATTGCAACAGTGGATCACCTTCAAAATTAATTCATTGAGTGTCAACTGCTCCTGAGGGCCAATAATTACAAGAGCTGAACGTGAAGCTGTATAAAGGTTGTTTTCAGTTTAAAGATGGAGTTTAGCATTTTCTGAGGACTGTGATGGGATATTTGGCTATGATCACATTGTGGGATCCTGCTGTGCATACATTCCATGCATCAATTTCCACATTACAACACTGAGGCAGAAACAGATGGAGAGAAAAAGAGGGAGAGTGCGAAACAGCTGGAGGTGGCAGGTTAAACAGAGAGAGAGAGAGAGAGACAGGCGGAGTGTGGGTGAGGGAGGGAAGGCAGAGAAAGATGGAGAAAGGCAGAGAGAGAGAGAAATCCACACGCAAACCTTGGTTGAAGTGTCACCATTGCTGGGATCTTGCTGTGCACAGCTTGCAGGCTGTTATCAGACTGCTGCTTGTGGCATCTTGCTGTGTACCAATGGCCTGCAGCATTTCCAACAGTGACGAGCACTTAAAAAATTAATTCATTGAGTGTCAAATACTTCTGTGAATCAGCAATGAAATGGGTGAAATGTGAAGGTTTGTAAAGGCTTGTTCTCATTCCCGAATATTGCTGGTGTTTTAGGCTGTGGGCTGAATTTGACAGTGAAATGAAACACCGGGGGACCATTTGAATTCAGTTTTTCAGGAATGGGAATGTGGATTTCTCTCTCTATCCTTCTACAGGAGAGGGGATGGGGGTCACCAGTGTTTGTGTGTTTTTACAATGAGGCAGAAACAGATGTCGAGAGACACAGAGAGAAATAGAGAGAGAGAGAGAGAGAGACAGCAGGAAATGACAGGATAAACACATCCACACTTCCCAGTCTCTTGCTCTGTGTCAGGGGATGTGTTTGTAAGTCACTGAGAGATTGTTTTATGTCAGTGAGTTTGAGAGAGACCCCTGGGCTCTCGTTGTGTTTTATTTCTGTTCAAAAATGCTTTGCTTTGTTTTAAATCAATTTTATTTCTCTTATTCCCAAGGAGAATCTTTTCGGAAGCTGCAGCTGTGATGATGCAGAGGGAGAATCTTTTGGCCACGTGGAATTCACAGACAAGAGCTTTAACCAGGGAGGGAAAATAATAATACATATATATTTGTCATTGTCAAATTCATTTCTAAATACTGAAAAGAAAACTGATTGTGTTTTCGGGGCTGATAGAAAAACAAAGTGCTGGAAATGCTCAGTATTTCCAGAACAGTTTTTATTTCCGATTTCCAGCATCCTCAGTATTTTGATTTTGTGTTTTTTTTTTTTAGAGATACAGCACTGAAACAGGCCCATCGGCCCACCGAGTCCATGCCGACCAACAACCACCCATTTATACTAATCCGACATTAACCACATATTCTTTCCCACATCCACACCATTCTCCTACCACCTACTAACACTAGGGGCAATTTACAATGGCCAATTTACCTATCAACCTGCAAGTTTTTGGAGGTGGGAGGAAACCGGAGCACCCGGCGAAAACCCACACAGACACAGGGAGAACTTGCAAACTCTGCACAGGCAGTCCCCAGACTCGAACCCGAGTCCCTGGAACTGTGAGACTGCGGTGTTAACCACTGCGCCACTGGGGGTCTGTGGATTTTGTTTACCACAATGGAGGGGGCTGGAGGGTGCTCCAAAGGGAATAGTTTGGGAATCGCTGCTCCAGAACAGTCAATGTAATCCCATAGATTTCCCTCTCTCCATCTCTTGCTGCAACTTGTTCCCTGCACCTGCCTCCTTGTTCCTAGCTCTGTTTCTTCACATCTTTAAATCCCTATCTCTGTATCTCTCAACATCCTTTCTATCTCTGCCTCTCTCTAGAGTCTCACAGGTTTCCATTGTCACTCTCTTTCTGCGACTCTCTGCATCTTTATCTGTCTCTCTCTCACTCCATTTCTTCTCTCACTCACTTCCAAATACCTGAATTTTTCCATCGCTGCTCCTCCTTTCCTGCAAGATTATCTCTGCATTTCCCCCATCCCGCAGCATCCCTCTCTATTCTGTAAACGCATCTTACTTTGTATCTCTGCCGCTCCACATCTTTCTGTCTCTGCGTCTCTCTCTTGGTCTGGGATCTTTCTCATTATCTCCATTTCTCTCTCTCTCTCTCTGCCCTTCTCAGTATTTCCGACCCTCTGTTCTCAGTTTCTCTCACTGGTTTCGGACTCCCTGCATCTCATTCTCCATCTCCCTTTCCATTTATTTTTCTCTCTCTCTGTTCTGTCCTCATCCCGGATCTGTTTTCTGTGTCTCTCTCCCTCTGTCAGGTGGTGGATTTGAACTCGCTGTCTTGGTGTTGCACAGGGTGATTGTGAACCGGGATCTTGCTTTCCATCTCTGCCCAGTTTTACTCCCATTGAGGTAAAAACAGGGGAGAGATGCTGAACGGACAGCCGATTCACAACCACCCTCCTCCCCTCCACCCTGGTTTGCACCATTGGCACCAAGTCCGAGTCCAGCCCAGTGTTTCTTTGACTCTCTGTGTATCTGCTCCCCGACTGTCTCTGCCTGTCTCCTTGTGGTTCAATGGGGGAAGGGACAAGTCAGCCATTATCTAAAATGGGTGGGACAGGATCAAAGGCCTGAATGGCCACTTCCAGTCCCTGTTCAAAATCAATGTGTGAGTGTTTGTGTGTGTCTCCCTCTTTTTGATTCCCTGAAGCCGATGGGGAGAGCAGGTGAAACACCTTTCTGCAGAGAGGGCTGTGTCCTGTGCGTTAAAGGCTCAGAATGCCAGTTAGCCTCTGAAGGTCCTTGCTCTATGCCAGGCCCTGATTTTGGCCGGACAGGAGTTAAAGGTGCCGGGGATCTGGGAGCAAGTTGTTGGAATTCCAGTGGCTTATCCAGATCTGGAATTAAAATGAACAGAAGATTTTCGGGAGACGGAGCCAAACCCAGCAAAGTGATGGAGGTGGGAATAACACGGTGGGGAGTGAGGGGGGTAGGGGGCTGTTCACGGGGGTGATGATACAGGGTGGGAATTAGTAGAGGGGGCTTTTACAGGACAGGGAGGGTATTTAGAAACCGGGAGAGTTTACAGTGGAGAGCGGGGGGAGAATTAGAATGGGTTCAGTTAATGGGGGGGGGGGGGTATTTAGATGGGAGTCATTTCACAGAACGGGGGGTTTTTAGATGGGGGTCTGTTGCGGGCGGGTATCGAGATGGGGGTCTGTTCCCGGGGGGTATTTAGATGGGAGTTTGTTCCTGGGGGTTTATTCAGAGGGGAGTTTGTTCCAGGAGGGTAAAGAGATGGGAGTCTGTTCCCGGGGGGTATTTAGTTGGGAGTTTGTTCCAGGGGGGGGTATTCAGAGGGGTGTTTGTTCCAGGAGGGTATTTAGATGGGAGTTTGTTCCTGGGGAGGTATTTAGATGGGAATTTGTTCCAGGAGGGTATTGAGATGGGAGTTTGTTCCTGGGGGGTTATTCAGAGGGGAGCTTGTTCCTGGGGGGAGGGGGTGTATTTAGATGGTAGTTTGTTTATGGGGAGGTATTTAGATGGGAGTTTGTTCCTGGGGGTGTATTTAGATGGGAGTTTGTTCTGCGGATGTATTCAGTTGGGCGTTTGTTCCCGGTGGGTATTTAGATGGGAGTTTGTTCCTGGGAGGGTATTTAGATGGGAGTTTGTTCCTGGTGTGTAGTTAGATGGCAGTTTGCTCTGGGGGTGTATTTAGATGGCAGTCTGTTCCGGGGTGGGGGTATGAAAATGGGAGTTTGTTCCCGGGGGGTATTTAGATGGGGCTCTGTTCCTGGGGGGTGTTATTCAGATGGGAGTTTGTTCCCGGGGGGGAATTTAAATGGGTGTTTGTTCCCGGGGTCTATTTAGATGGGAATCTGTCCTGGGCGGGTGGTAGTTTGATGGGTTGTCTTGGAACAGAGGAAAGTGGATAATTAGATGGGGGTCTGTTGATAATGAGGGTATTAGATGGGGGTCATTTAACAGGGGATATCAGACAGTTGTCTGCAGATGAGAATTATTTAGATCGGGGTTGTCTGTACAAGCGGGGGATGTTTTCTGGTGGGGGGAATTGCAGGAAAAAGATTTGCATGGTGGATAAAAATTGCGGGCGGTGGATAAATTGAGGGCGGTGGATAAATTGGGGGAAGTGGATAAATTGAGGGCGGTGGATAGCGTCAGGAAAAGACAGGAAAATTTGGAAATAGAGAGAGAAATGATAGAAAGAGAAATAGAGAAGACAGAAAGATACAAAGAAAGAGAGAGAAAAAGAGAAGGGAAAAAAGTGGAGGGAAATAACAGAGACACAAAGAAATTGAAGGCACCAAAGAGACAGACAGAAAGCCAGTGAGAAAGACACAGAGAATCACAGAGAGATTGAGAGAGAGGACAGAGAAACACAGAGAGATTGAGAGGGAGGACAGAGTAACAGAGAGAGATTGAGAGAGAGGACAGAGAATCACAGAGAGATTGAGAGAGAGGACAGAGAAACACAGAGAGATTGAGAGAGAGGACAGAGAATCACAGAGAGATTGAGAGAGAGGACAGAGAAACACAGAGAGATTGAGAGAGAGGACAGAGAATCACAGAGAGATTGAGAGAGAGGACAGAGAATCACAGAGAGATTGAGAGAGAGGACAGAGAATCACAGAGAGAATGAGAGAGAGGACAGAGAAAGCCATTGAGTCAGAAAGACACACAATCACTCAGAGAGAGAGAGAAACACAAAGTGAGGGAGAGAGAGAGAGATGGAGGAACAGAGAGATAGAGAGAAAAACAGAGACAGAAATACAAGGTGAGGGAGAGATTCAGAAAAAGAGAGAGTGAGAGAGAGATTCAGTGCGAGAGAGAGAGAGATTGAGAGAGAGAGAGATTGAGAGAGAGAGAGAGAGATTCAGTGAGAGAGAGATTGAGTGAGAGAGAGATTGAGTGAGTGAGAGATTGAGTGGGAGAGAGATTGAGTGAGGAGAGATTGAGTGAGGAGAGATTGAGTGCGAGGGAGATTGAGTGCGAGGGAGAGTCTGTGAGAGGGAAAGTCTGTGAGAGGGAGAGTCTGTGAGAGGGAGATTGAGTGAGAGGGAGATTCAGTGCGAGGGAGATTCAGTTCGAGGGAGATTCAGTGCAAGAGAGACTGTGCGAGAGAGACTGTGCGAGAGAGACTGTGAGAGAGAGACTGTGAGCGAGAGACTGTGAGAGAGATAGATTGAGTGCGAGAGAGATTGAGTGCGAGAGAGATTGAGAGAGAGAGAGATTGAGTGAGAGAGAGATTCAGTGAGGGAGAGAGATTCAGTGAGAGAGAGATTCAGTGGGAGAGAGATTCCGTGAGAGAGAGATTGTGTGAGAGAGAGATTCAGTGGGAGAGAGATTCAGTGAGAGAGAGATTCAGTGAGAGAGAGATTGAGTGAGAGAGAGATTCAGTGGGAGAGAGATTCAGTGAGAGAGAGATTCAGTGAGAGAGAGATTGAGTGAGAGAGAGATTCAGTGGGAGAGAGATTCAGTGAGAGAGAGATTGAGTGGGAGAGAGATTGAGTGGGAGAGAGATTCAGTGGGAGAGAGATTGAGATAGGAGAGATTGAGTGAGGAGAGATTGAGTGCGAGGTAGATTGAGTGCGAGGGAGATTGAGTGCGAGGGAGATTGAGTGTGAGGGAGAGTCTATGACAGGGAAAGTCTGTGAGAGGGAAAGTCTGTGAGAGGGAGAGTCTGTGAGAGGGGAGTCTGTGATAGGGAGAGTCTGTGAGAGGGAGATTGAGTGAGAGGGAGATTGAGTGAGAGGGAGATTCAGTGCGAGGGAGATTCAGTTCGAGGGAGATTCAGTGCGAGAGAGACTGTGCGAGAGAGACTGTGAGAGAGAGTCTGTGAGCGAGAGACTGTGAGAGAGAGATTGAGTGCGAGAGAGATTGAGTGCGAGAGAGATTGAGTTTGAGAGAGATTGAGTTCGAGAGAGATTGAGTGGGAGAGAGATTCAGTGGGAGAGAGATTGAGATAGGAGAGATTGAGTGAGGAGAGATTGAGTGCGAGGGAGATTGAGTGCGAGGGAGATTGAGTGCGAGGGTGATTGAGTGTGAGGGAGAGTCTGTGAGAGGGAAAGTCTGTCAGAGGGAGAGTCTGTGAGAGGGAGAGTCTGTGAGAGGGAGATTGAGCGAGAGGGAGATTGAGTGAGAGGGAGATTCAGTGCGAGGGAGATTCAGTTCGAGGGAGATTCAGTGCGAGAGAGACTGTGCGAGAGAGACTGTGAGAGAGAGACTGTGAGCGAGAGACTGTGAGAGAGAGATTGAGTGCGAGAGAGATTGAGTGCAAGAGAGATTGAGTTTGAGAGAGATTGAGTTCGAGAGAGATTGAGTGAGAGAGAGATTCAGTGAGGGAGAGCGATTCATTGAGAGAGAGATTGAATGAGAGAGAGATTCAGTGGGAGAGAGATTCAGTGGGAGAGAGATTGAGTGAGAGAGAGATTCAGTGGGAGAGAGAGTCAGTGGGAGAGAGATTCAGTGGGAGAGAGATTGAGTGAGAGAGAGATTCAGTGGGAGAGAGATTCAGTGGGAGAGAGATTGAGTGAGAGAGAGATTCAGTGGGAGAGAGATTCAGTGGGAGAGAGATTGAGTGAGAGAGAGAGTGATTCAGAGAGAGAGAGATTCAGTGAGAGAGAGATTGAGTGAGAGAGAGATTGAGTGAGAGAGAGATTCAGAGAGAGAGAGATTCAGTGAGAGAGAGATTCAATGAGAGAGAGATTGAGTGAGAGAGAGATTCAGTGAGAGAGAGATTCAGTGAGAGAGAGATTCAGTGAGAGAGACTTCGTGAAAGAGACTGAGTCAGAAGAAGCGAGAAAAGCAGAAATAGACAATAAAGATGTGATGCTCTCCATCCCACACTGTCTGCTTTACATCGTTGGACTCTGACACCTTCCCGCCATCAGTTCATCCATGGGGAACAGATCCTGGAGAGGGGCATTGTGGTGGGATTTGGAGAATAGCGTCAGGACTGGGACAGAGAGTGTGGGGTATTCAGACTGGACTCTCTCACACACACACACTGTAATCAGTTCCAAATCACCTGGGCACAGAGATTGAGACACAGAAACTCACCTTCAGAAACCAGTTGCATGGAAGGAAAGAATGTGGTTTGATGTTGTCCGAATATATCCCAGAACCTGTCACTCAAAACTGATTGTATTAAATGTCTTTCACTATTCACCTCCACTTAACAGAAAGTTCAGAAAATGACTCATTGCAATTACCTTGAAATTCTGACAAAGTGTTATTGCTGGAGAGGCCTGTTTGAATGCAGTACAAACATGCGGTTTTTATTCGGTTTTTCATTTCCACTGTGTGACAAAGACTGAAACTAGAGCCAGGTTAATGAGGCAGCCAAGAGAACCTTTATAACCAGTGACATTTCACACAACAATTCTTCCCTATATTTACAGTTGTATTCGTCAATGATTCTTTGCCCTGTATTTGATGCTGCTGTATTTATGTATTAACTGTAATCAATCAATAAAACCTTCTTAACATTCTCCAGTTTAATGTTACAAGGGTTCACAAAGCTGGGAAATGGCCATTTAACACAAATGGTATGAAAGATCTTCCACTTTTCACCTCCAGTTGATATAAAGTTCAGCAATAAAGACCTCCACATTCTGACAAAGGGTTTTTACTGCTGTAATAAAGTGTCACTTGTTTCCATTTGCTTCCTGACTGTTTCTATCCTCTGCTCTCCTGGGGGATTCAGAGGGATTTTTGTTCATTGTTTGTCCACATTTAGGAGGTTCCAGATCCTCTGCAGCTGCTGTCCTGGAGAAATTAATTGCATTGCATTCAAAATCTTTCCCTCATTTTGGAGATATGAGGAGAGACTGTTTGCACTAGTAGAGGGGTGAAGCAATAGGCAGGGAGTTATTATGGTCTGGAATTCACTGTCTGACAGGTTTCTGAAAGCAGATTCAATATTAACTTTCAAAGGTCAATTGGAGTAAAATTTCAACTACTCGTAGTTATAGTCGAGAAGATATCCGCATAGAAAGAGAAGTGTGAGAGAGAGAGAGATGTCATAACGTAGGTGATCAAGAACTCAACACAACTTATATTGAGAGTTTTTATTTCTAAATAACTGTTTCAGTTTTATTTGATCCTGTTGTTTTATTTATACATTACCTTTAATCACTCAATATAACTTTCCAAACAGGAACGCGTTTCATGTTACAAGTGTTCACACAGGCGAAAAATAGCCATTTTACAAAAGTTGCATTGAAATTATTTTATTCAGCATCTCAGGTTGACAATAAAGTAAATTCTTCAGACTTGTGGAAACTTTCAAACTCAGCAAGGGAATCTCCCATCAGTAATGGCTCAGCATCGCCATCTGCTGGTGTCCCTGTCTCACTGCAGTTACTGTCCCTTCCTCACCATCTCCATCTGCTGGTGTCCCAGTCTCACTGCAGTTGCTGTCCCCTCTCATCATCTCCATCTGCTGGTGTCCCTGCCTCACTGCAGTTACTGTCCCTCTCTCACCATCTCCATCTGCTGGTGTCCCTGCCTCACTGCAGTTACTGCCCCTCTCAACACATCACAATCACTGCGATTTGCAGCTTTGTCCACGGGATACGGTTGTTGACAAAGCACCCGCTAGTTGGCGCTGTACTCGCACATGCGCAAAAGTACACTAGTCCAGTTGAACGTCATAATCTGCCCACGCTCAGGCAGCTGCCAGGACTAAAGCTGGCGCCGGTCAAATAATCACAGAGGCGGGTGGAGGGTCGGAGGTGGAGCTGGGGGTCTGGGGGAGGAGGAGGGGGAATGGGATTTAGTTCCAGTGTTTGAAAACCTTCAGCTCTTTCTATGACTTCACGAATTTAACAATGAGATTGAGAGGGTATTTCACCCCCTTCTTCAGCTCCTGTCTGAATTTAGTCTGGGTCACAATGTAAATACATGTGTTGGTGCAGGAACTGAGAATCTGCAGCATCCTTGATGTTTGTTCTGTGATAAAGAGAGGGTCAGTGTCGGAGGAATAATAATAAATATCTGCAATTCGAGTATCAAAGTTAAACACAACCAGTGTCATCCATAACATTATAAAACTGCCGGATATACTGAAGAGTAAAATAATTGATTTCCTGCGATTCTCCATCTCTGGGTCCTTGTGATTCTCTGCACTGCTGTGGCGCCGGAATCCCCTGCGGACTTTACTGGAGAATAAAATCCGTCTGACAGTCAGAACATTGAGCAGCAAAATCAGAAAGACCGGGACACAAGGGGTTAAAATGAGGTTAAACAATTCAAATGCCCGCCATATGGGGGAAGTGAAGAAGCTCAGTTTATGAACACAACCCATGGGAACATTATCAATAATGTATTCTTGTTCCAGTGTAAAGTACCAGGGGAGAGACTCTAAACAGCCCAGCACACTCACTGTTCCCACAAACACAGCCGCCCTTTTCTCGCTGCAATATTTTGTTTTCAGCTTCTCACAACAAATGGCCACAAATCGATCAAAGGTGAAAGTGACTGTGAGCCAGACAGAAACAACTGTGGATGCAGAAAACAGAACGGCAATGAGAGAACACACAGGAGTAATTCTCAGGAATGAATATGGGAAATAAATTCCAACAATCCAGAACAATATGGGATTAGTGATAACGACCAGGAGATCAGACACTGCCATTCCCACCAGGTAGACACTGATGCATTTGGAGAAACCGCACTTTCCTCGGGACAGGATCACAATCGCCACCAAGTTAACTGGAAGAGAGAGAGAAAAGGAAGCAGAGAAATTACTAATCAGACCTGGAGACAAAGCAGCAGTTTGACAGGATTTGGGCTGAAATTTCCAGCTTTGTTGCTGCATCGAGCAGTGAAAACTGATTCATTGACCCGGGCAGTGCTTTGTCACAGTGAAATGTTTGAAATCACAATTATTGATAACGAATTGGGAAATTGATGCAGAAAGTGAATAAAGTCATTACCGGATCTACTGGAAGTACTGAGTGAGGATGCAGTGTCAGTGGGGAAATGAGAAGGGGTTTTACAGAGATGGAATCCAATGGGTTAATTGGGAATGTGTCTCCAGACTGTTGGTTGGGAAGGTTTGGGCAGAGCGGGATGTGTAGCTGGTTTGTTGCTCTGGGTTCAGGGAAAAGACATGGACTGTCATCAAATGGGAAAACTGCAGCACTGTGTTCGAGCATCAGCAAAGATCAAGAATGGCAGAGCAGGCTCTAAGGGCTGAATGGCCACCTCCAGCTCCCATGTTACTGTATTCCTATCAGGTTGGACAAAGGACATGGAGGTGGAGACAGTGAGTGAGATTGGGAGGGAGAGAAGTAAAAGGACATGTTGGAGCAGGCGGGGAGACTGGAGCAGATGGTTTGGGAAAGTGGATAAACTGAAACAATGGATGAGGAGACTGAGGATTCAATACAGTGAGAGGAGAGGTTGATATTCACAGGGAGAGACTGCAGCAGTGTGTTCGAGGAAATCTAATCTGTAGATCCCAGTAATACAACTCAATTAATACATTCATACAATAATCCCTGTGGTTTTTGGTGTTGGAGAACAGTTCATAGTTTCTACAATATAGTCAATATATTTAGTTTGTAAAGGCTCGTAAATATAAATGGAAATATATTTCTGATTTCGGCCTCGCTCATTATTGAATTCAGCAGTCACAGAGATTTTAAAGTGCAGTATTTAAATAATGAATTACCATCAGTGATGAACTGATTTTATTCTGTTTGTTCAGTCACTAAGTAAGGAATAGGAACTTTCTACAAAACAAAATGAGGTCCTGGCAGAAATCAACACAGAGGAACAAGTCCAACAGGAAAATGAACACAATCTGACAACAGACAATTTCAACTCACAGTTTCTCTCACTAATTGTTCTAGACATTCCAGCACTTTATGAAAGTGAATTATTTACACTGCTGCTTCTTTCTCTTTCTCTGTCGGACACACACAGAATGAAATAATATTTGATAACTGTGATAATCAATAAATACATTGAAATCCCAGTTAAACTAAGCCATGTTATTGTGGAGGGAGGACATTGTTCTGTCCCCTTGTAACACTGAAACCGTGAGATGTCTCATTGTCAATCACTGAAAACGAAATCATAAAAATATTCCAGGACCGGTTAAATCCACATCATGAAACTGTTAAAAGCTCCTGATGGTCTGATTATTGATCCTCACTGAAACATCTCATTCCAATACATTCCATACACAGAATGATCCAGTAATAATGCCACAGTTACTTTAAGCAATACCATTAAGAACATAATACTGTTCCTGCAAGAATGAAAGAGTAGACAATGAGGAGATTCCGTCACTAAATTGCTGGAAAAGAACAGGCGGCTGTGTAACACACACATTGAGAAATAATACCGAGTACAGCAGCACAGTGAACATCGATTTACACCATGAACAGCTGAGATACTGCTAACCAGCAACTCCAATTGCTGCAAGTACAGGATAATAAATGTCTTCTATCTGATGCATTACTGGATATCCCATTTCTGTGAGAAGCAGGGACTTCGATTAGCCTGGAATCCACAGCTCCACCAGGCACTCTGAGCTGATCCATTCCAATGGGTCCTGATTTATACAGGGGATAAGTCTCCACTAACACGGTTATACCCCTGATCATTGCTATTAATTACACTCACCTGAACAAACACATTCCATCAGCAGCTTTGACTCTGATGTAAATAATGTGGTGGATAAAACACAATCAATTTAATGTCAATGACATTTTCTGAGTAAGACCTCTCTCTGAAATAAATCTGAAATCTGTACTCATACTGGATGGATGGCAATTATGAGAGGCGTCATTAGCATTTTCCATATTATTGCATTGACCTTGTTCACTCCTGGCATTTCTATTGTAAATGTAACTGATCTGTCTGCAGTGGACACTGAATCCAGGGACAAAATCAATCCCGTTTCACTCTGTTCCTGCCTTTTCCCAGTTAAAATGTGAACTTTGAGTCTCTGATTCCGGACCATGTTCAGGGTTACAGCCCAGAAACTACTGTGAGTGATATTACAGGACACACACTGTACGCATCCATTTGGGAGGCAGTTGGGTAGTGATAATATCACTGGTCACATAATCCAGAGGCCCAACCTGATGGCCTGGGGACAGGGGTTCATATCCCACCACGGCAGCTACATAAACCAGAGGGAGCTCCCTTTCTGTGTATAAAGCAGAGGGAGCTCGCTCTCCAGCTATAAAGTGGAGGGAGCTCCCTCTCTATTTATAAAGTAGAGGAAGCGCCCTCTCTATGTATAAAGTGGAGGGAGCTCCCTCTCCATGTATAAAGTGGAGGAAGCGCCCTCTCGATGTATAAAATGGAGAGAGCTCCCTCTTTATTTATAAAGTTGGGGGCAATGAAGGAAAGAGGAGAGGGGGAAATGAAAACAAATGGGAAAATGGAGAGATAGGGACAAAGTGGAAGAAAGTGAGTGACAGAAGAGAAAGCGAGATGAGACCTTGATGGAACCCCAGTAACAATCCCCATTGTCTGCCCAGTCGGTATTTGGGGTTTAATGTGAGGGTTTCAGGGACGAGTGTTAGATTAGTGTTTGATACTTTCAAACTGCATTGACATTCCCAACAAAAGCAAGAGTTAAAGATTCAAAATTAACCAAACAAATGGCTCAAAGCATTGCTGTTCATGTGCAGAGGGACGGAGAGATGGAGGGAGTGAGACACAGACGGAGAGAGACACAGACAGAGTGGGAAAGAGACAGTTGGAGAGAGAGAGACAGAGGTAGAATGATAGAGGAAAAAGGAGAAACAGAGACAGAGGGAGAGAGACTGAAAGGGAGGCAGGCAAATGCAGAGTGAGACAGACAGAAAGGGAGGCAAGCAGATGCAGAGGGAGAGAGACAGATGCAGAGGGAGAAAGGGACAGAGAGAGAGAGAGAGGGAGGGCGAGATTATAGGAAAAACATTACATCTAATAATGTTGAAAGAAGATAGAATTAAAAAGTCAAACTGACTGTGTGCAAGAACTAATTTTGAAAGGAAAGATCAGGGATTTAGTGTGAGTGTTTTGGGGGCAAATGTTGGATCAGTGATTGATATTTTCAAACTGAAGTAACATTTAATATTATTGAAAAAAATATTATTAAACACTGACAAACTTTCGAAGCAGGAGAAATGGGATATAGTGTGTGAGGGGACCTTGACAGAACCTCAGTAACAATCCCCATTATCTGCACAGTCCTGTATTGGGGGTTTAGTGTGAGAGTTTCGGGGGCGAGTGTTGATCAGTGTTTGATATTTTCAAACTACAGTGACATTTCCTGCAAGATCAAGATTGAAAGTTTCGAAATTAAGCAAGAAATGGATAAAAACATTTCAGTCCAAGGAGAGAGAGATGGTGTTCGAGACAGAGTCATGGAAAGAGGCAGAGAAAGAGGGAGAGGGTGAGGGAGAGAGAGAGAGAGAGAGAGAGAGAGAAAGATGGGAAGAAACAGACATGAGAGGGAGAGACAGAGAGAGGATGAGACAAGTTGTAACAATCATTAACAATCCTCATTATCTGCCCAGTCCTGTTTTTGGAGTTTAGTGTGAGTGTTTTAGGGGTGAATGTTGGATCAGTGTTTCATATTTTCAAACTGCAGTGACATTCCCAACAAGGCTGTTAAAGTATATAAGAGCAGGGAGGTTATGCTGGAAGTGCATAACACATTGCTTTAGCACCATAATGAGACCTCCCAGGGCAGGTACAGTGTTAGTTTAGATACTGAGTAAAGCAGTGGATTTAGAGAAGGAGGGAGAGACGGGCAGAAAGAGTGAGGAGATACGGGGAGGCAGGCAGATTGTTGGAGAAAATTTACATGTAACCACGTGAAAAAGATATATAATTAAAAATTTAAATAGACTGCGCACTGAAATTACTGTCCGCACACAACAACTAAAGTCACACACCATCCCAACTTGAAATTATATCACCATTCCTTCACTGTTACTGGGTCAAAATCCTGGAAATCCCTTCCTAACAGCACTGTGGGTGTACCTACACCACATGGACTGCAGCGGTTCAAGAAGCAGGCTCAGCACCACCTTCTCAAAGGCAATTAGGAATGGGTAATAAATGCTGTCCTGGCCAGTAACGCACACATCCAACAAATAAATAAGGCAAATAAAAAGTTGACACCGAGTCACTTAAGGAGATATTACATGAGACGAACAAAGACTTTGTCAAAGAGGTTGGTTTGAAGGAGCGTTTTCAAAGAGGAAAGCGAGTTTGTGAGACGGAGAGGTTTAGGAAAGGAATTCCAGGGTTAGGACCTTGGCAGCTTGAACGCACGGCCACCCTCTGTATTTCTGAATTGTTTCTGAAATGTTTCTGAAGTGTTTCTGAATTTCATCTTTGAAAGGGCATTCGACTAATTTTTGATTTTTAGACAGTCCCCCCCGTCCGAAACTTTCCCCATCGAATACTCACAGGACAGGTACAACACGGGGTAAGACACAGAGTAAAGATCCATCTACCAATGCCAGACTCACTGTTCCTCTGTCTCTTTCTCCTCATCTCGCACTGCCGGCGACACCCTTTCTCTGCCTCTCTTTCTCCCTCTTCCCATCCTGAGAGCAAGAGGGAGAGATTGAGATAGTGTGCAGAGTGAGATAGAGAGCGCAAAGGGAGAGATAGACTTGGAAAGTGAGTAACAGAGAGAAGAAATTGGGTTTCAGAGTGTCGAAGAGAGGGGAAGAGAAATTTAGAGATGGAGAGAGATTACCAGCAAGAGAGATTACCAGAGATTCCCTCTCTCTCAGTCCCTATCACTCCTTTCCAATTTGTTACCATCTCCATCTATTTTTCTCCCTCTACCCCGATGTTTCACACTCCATGCCACTCGCTCGGATGTCTGTGCATACTGCAGTGAAGGATTACATCAAATTATTATGTTTTACATTTGCTCTTTCAAACTAACTGAACAATCGCTCTGTCTGGGAACAGAGGGTCATTGGTGTGACTGTCCACTGATTGCTGAGGGTGACACAACAGGTCGATAAGGTGGATAAGAAGGCTTATAAAATACCTTCCCTTACTGGCCGATGTATCGAATATAAGCGCAGGGAGGTTATGCTAGAACTGTAGAAAACACTAGTTAGACCACAGCTAGAGCACTGTGTACAGATCTGGTCACCACAATACAGGAAGGATGTGATCACACCAGAGAGTGTACAGAGCAGATTGACAGAGGATGTTGTCAGGAATGGAGAATTTTAACTATGACTAAAGATTGGATGGGCTGGAATTGTTTTCTTTGGAACAGAAAAGGGTGAAGGGAAGATTTAATTGAGGTGTATAAAATAATGACGGGTCTAGATAGAGTGGATAGGAAGGACCAATTTCCCTTAACAGAGGGGTCAATAACCATGGGCATAGATTACAAGAATTCCACACCAATATCATGTGGGTGTGATGGATTCCATGGTGGAATACCTGTCTGGATGTTTACAATGGAGCGTTATCCTTCCTGATCATCAAAACGGGCCGCCTTGGCCCCAACTTCATCCACATATCTCCCACTCTACCAATATTTCACTCTGCATCCCTATGTTTCTCTGTTTGCGTGCACAACAGTGAATACATTGAATAAATAGATCTTACATTCTGCCTTTCAATCCACCCCAGCAATCTCTCTCTCTCCAACCTTGTCCCTCTCAACAGCACTCTCTCTATCTGCATATCAAAGCCTCTCTCCCTCTGTCTCCTTCTTAGTGTCAGAGATAGCAGGAGGGAGAGACAGAGAGAGACACAGAGAACAACCCCAGCTTCTCCAATCTATCCACGTAACTGAAGTCCCTCATCCCTGGAACCATTCTTGTGAATCTTTTTTGCACCCTCTCTAATTCTTCATTCTTCCATTCTTCATTCACATTCTTCCTGAAGTACCGTGTCCAGAATTGGACAATGCTCCAGTTGAAGGCAAACCAGCGTTTTACAAAGGTCATAATGTCCTTGCTTTTGTATTCAATGTCTCTATTTATAATCTCAGGACCCCTTCTGCCGTTTAACCACTTTCTGAACCTGCCCTGCCACCTTCAGTGATTGGTGCACAAATACCCCCCAGATGTTTCTGTTCCTGCATCTCCTTTAGATTTCCATCCTTTCCTTGATAGCGTTTCTCCTCCTTTTTCCTAAATGTGGAGGCGGAAGATGCGGGCATGGTTCAGAATGAATACCTTGCGACTGTCTTCACAAAAGAGGGGACACAGACATTAGAACATAGAACATAGAACATAGAAAATACAGCACAGAACAGGCCCTTCGGCCCACGATGTTGTGCCGATCCTTTGTCCTCTGTCAAGGACAATTTAATCTATACCCCATCATTCTCCTTTATCCATATACCTATCTAAAAGCCGTTTGAAAGTCCCTAAAGTTTCTGACTCAACAACTTGCCCAGGCAAGGCATTCCATGCCCCGACCACTCTCTGGGTAAAGAACCTTCCCCTGACATCCCCCTTATATCTCCCACCCTTCACCTTAAATTTATGACCCCTTGTAACGCTTTGCTCCACCCGGGGAAAAAGTTTCTGACTGTCTACCCTATCTATTCCCCTGATCATCTTATAAACCTCTATCATGTCACCCCTCATCCTTCTCCGTTCTAATGAGAAGAGGCCTAGAATGTTCAGCCTTTCCTCGTAAGACTTATTCTCCATTCCAGGCAACATCCTGGTAAATCTCCTCTGCACCCTCTCCAAGGCTTCCACATCCTTCCTAAAATGAGGCGACCAGAACTGCACACAGTACTCCAAATGAGGCCTTACCAAGGTCCTGTACAGCTGCATCATCACCTCACGGCTCTTAAATTCAATCCCTCTGCTAATGAACGCTAACACCCCATATGCCTTCTTCACAGCCCTATCCACTTGAGTTGCAACTTTCAACGATCTATGCACATAGACCCCAAGGTTTCTCTGCTCCTCCACATGCCCAAGAACCCTACCGTTAACCCAGTATTTTGCATTCGTGTTTGTCCTTCCAAAATGGACGACCTCACACTTTTCAGGGTTAAACTCCATCTGCCACTTTTCAGCCCAGCACTGCAACCTATCCAAGTCCCTTTGCAGACGACAATAGCCCTCCTCGGTATCCACAACTCCACCAACCTTTGTATCATCTGCAAATTTACTGACCCACCCTTCGACTTCCTCATCCAAGTCGTTAATAAAAATCACAAACAGGAGAGGACCCAGAACTGATCCCTGTGGCACGCCACTGGTAACTGGGCTCCAGGCTGAGTATTTACCATCTAAGACCACTCTCTGCCTTCTATCAGTTAGCCAATTCTTAATCCAACTGGCCACATTCCCCACTATCCCATGCCTCCTGACTTTCTCCATAAGTCTACCATGGGGGACCTTATCAAATGCCTTACTAAAATCCATGTACACCACATCCACTGGTTTACCCTCATCCACTTGCTTGGTCACCTGCTCAAAGAATTCAATCAGGCTTGTGAGGCAAGACCTACCCCTCACAAAACCGTGCTGACTGTCCCGAATCAAGCAGTGTCTTTCCAGATGCTCAGAAATCCTATCCCTCAGCACCTTTTCCATCAACTTGCCTACCACCGAAGTAAGACTAACTGGCCTGTAATTCCCAGGGTTGTTCCTATTCCCTTTCTTGAACAGGGGCACAACATTTGCCACCCTCCAATCACCTGGTACCACCCCCGTCAACAGAGAAGATGAAAAGATCATTGCCAGCGGCTCTGCAATTTCATCCCTTGCTTCCCATAACATCCTTGGATATACCCCGTCAGGCCCGGGAGACTTGTCTATCTTCAAGTTATTCAAAAACCCCAACACATCTTCCCTCCTAACGAGCACTTCCTCGAGCTTACCAGTCTGTTTCACACCGTCCTCTTCAGTAATACACCCCTTCTCATTCGTAAATACCGAAGAGAAGTACTCATTCAAAACCTCACTTATCTCTTCCGGCTCAACACACAGTCTCCCGCTATTGTCCTTGACCGGACCTACGGTCCCCCTAGTCATCCTCATATTTCTGACATACGCATAAAAGGCCTTGGGGTTTTCTTTTATCCTACCCGCCAAGCATTTTTCATGCCCTCTCTTAGCTCTCCTAATCCCTTTCTTCAGATCCTTCCTGGCCATCTTGTATCCCTCCAGAGCTATGCCTGTGCCCTTTTTCCTCAACCTTATATACGCATCCTTCTTCTTCCTAACAAGACTCTCAACCTCTCTTGTCAACCACGGTTCCCTCACATGACCATCCCTTCCCTGTCTGACAGGGACATGCTTATCAATGGCCCCTACTATCTGCTCCTTGAAAAAGTTCCACATTTCGACCGTGCCCTTCCCTGCCAGCATATGCTCCCAACTTATGCTCCTCAGTTCCTGCCTGACAGCATCATATCTACCCTTCCCCCAATTGTAAACCTTGCCCTGTTGCACATACCTATCCCTCTCCATTACCACAGTGAATGCTACAGAATTGTGATCACTATCTCCAAAGTGCTCGCCCACCAACAGCTCTATCACTTGCCCTGGTTCATTACCTAGTACCAAATCCAATATTGCCTCCCCTCTGGTCGGGCAGTCTACATACTGAGTCAGAAAAGCTTCCTGGACATACTGCACAAACACTACCCCATCCAAACTATTCGATCTAAAGAGTTGCCAATCAATATTTGGGAAGTTGAAATCCCCCATAATTACTACCCTGTGACTTCTGCTCCTTTCCAAAATCTGTTTCCCAATCTGCTCTTCCACCTCCCTGCTGCTATTGGGGGGGCCGATAGAAAACTCCCATCAAGGTGACTGCTCCTTTCCTGTTCCTGACCTCAACCCACAGTGCCTCAGTCGGCAGGTCCTCCTCGAAAATTCTTTCAGCAGTTGTTACACTATTTCTAACTAACAATGCCAATGCCATTGTAGTCAATGAGGAGGGGTTTGAAATATTGAATGGGATAAACAGTGAGAGAGGAAATATTCAGGGATTTAGCATCTTTGAAAGCTGATAATTCACCAGGCTCAGGCTGTTAAGAGGTGCAAGGGAGGAAATATCAGTGGCTCTGACCATCAATTTCCAATCTTCTCTGGTTATAGCCATGCTGCCAGAGTACTGGAGGACTGCGGATGTTGTAATATTGATTAACAAGGGAGAAAGTAAAAGACTGAGTAAGTACAGGCCACCCAGCCTAATTACTGTGGAGGGCAATTTATTGGGCACAAGGGAATGATTAATTCCTTTCAAGTACTGTGTCTCTCAGTGTCTCCATGTCTGTGTCTCTGTAACAATTTGAACACCACCTTTACATTGGTGAGGAGTCCGTCTCTGGAATAAATGTCCCAGTGTTGTGGTAACATAAAATGGCCACCGAGAACTAGCCTAAAATGGCTGACTAATGTTTGTGGATTTCCACAGATATTTGAGAGAGGGGAGAGAGAGAGACAGACAGACAGAAAGAGAGACAAAGAGAGAGACACAGACCAAGACACAGACAGTGATACCAAGATATTTGTCATTGGACAGAGGAAGAGGAGGAGGCCATTTGGCCCCTCAACCCTCTTCTGTCATTCAATGAGCTCATGGCTGACGTGTGATCTAACTCCATGCACCTATCTTTGCCCCTTAATACCTTTGGTTAACAAAACTCTGTCAATCTCAGATTTAAAAACTAACAAATGTCTCAGCATCAATTACTGATTATGGAAGAGAGTTCCAAACTGATACCACACCTGGTGTTTTGAAGTGTTTCTTCATTTCACCCCTGAAAGGTTTTTCGACTGCGTTTCTATTTTTAGACTATGCCTCCAAGTTCCTGACTCCGCAGCCAGTGGGAATTGCTACTCTCTGTCCTCCCGTTCAGTTTCCCTTATTATCTTGAAAACATTCATCAAATCACCCCACAACCTTCCAAATTCCAGGGAAAGGACATGTTGGAGCAGGAGGGGAAACTGGAGCAGATGGTTTGGGAAAGTGGATAAACTGAAGCAATGGATGAGGAGACTGAGGATTCAATACAGTGAGAGGAGAGGCTGAGATTCACAGGGCGAGACTGCAGCAGAGTGTTAGAGGAAATCTAATCTATAGATCCCAGCAATACAACTCAATTAATACATTCAAACAATAATCCCTGTGGTTATTGGTGTTGGAGAACAGTTCATTGTTTAAACAATATAGTCAATATATTTAGTTTGTACAGGCTATTAAATATAAATTTAAATATATTTCTGATATCAGCCTCGCTCTTTATTGAATTCAGTAGTCACAGAGATTTTAAAGTGCAGTATTTAAATAATGAATTACCATCAGTGATGAACTGATTCTATTCTGTTTATTCAGTCACTAAGTAAGGAATAGGAACTTTCTACAAAACAAAATGAGGACCAGACAGAAATCAACACAGAGGATCAAGTCCAACAGGAAAATGAACACAATCTGACAACAGACAATTTCAACTCACAGTTTCTCTCACTAATTGTTCTGGACATTCCAGCACTTTATGATAGTGAATTATTTACACTGCTGCTTCTTTCTCTTTCTCTTTAGTTCTGCTTTTCTTTTTCCATTGGTTTCGTTCTCCCTGCTCCTTTTTTCCTTCCCTATCTCTCTGGAGCTAGCAAACACTGGAAATTGTTACTTAACGCTACTTTTCACATATGATTTATACCTAACATTCTGCGTCTGTGTTCTGTTCACCAGCCGCAGGTTCACTGATTCTATTCTCAGAGTCAGATTGTTCAATGGTGAAACCTCTGTGAATAATTTACTGTATCTACCGAACACTCAAGTCTCCACCTGTTCACCTGCACTCTTCACTTCATCGACAATACATGGAATAAACAGGATCGAAAGCTACTTCCACACAAACCTCACAAACATTGAAATTCATTCTCCTGGAATTATAAAGTAATCTGTTTGAATGTGGGATTGTTTAATTAATTAAACAGCAACATCAGCGCTGCATCTGATAATCTGAAGATCAATGGAAAGACTCTTGATTCCAACTGACAGAGTGAAAACCAATAAATCATCACATCAATACTTTCTATTTTACAATGTAGTCCAGTGACAGTGAAGGTCCACAGTGAAGCAGAGAAGGAGAAGTGAAAGTGTCAGCAGCAAACTCAGTTCAGTAGCCAGACTTCTGAAGCAGCGTCAGACACACACAGAATGAAATAATATTTGATAACAGTGATAATCAATAAATACATTGAAATCCCAGTGAAACTGAGCCATGTTATTGGGGAGGGAGGACATTGTTCTGTCCGTTTGTAACACTGAGACCGTGAGATGTCTCATCATCAATCAAAAAAAATCATAAAAATATTCCAGGACCGGTTAGATCCGCATCACGAAAATATTAAAAGTCCTACTGGTCTGATCATTGATCCTCACTGAAACATCTCATTCCAAAACATTCAATACACAGAATAATCCAATAACAAAGCCACAGTTACTTAAACCAGTACCATTAAATACATAATTCAACTCTGACAAGAATGAAAGGGTGGACAATGAGGCGATTCCATCAGTAAATTGCTGGAAAAGAACAGGCGGCTGTGTAACACACACAGAGGGAAATAATACCGAGTCCAGCAGCACAGATAACATCGATTTACACCATTAACAGCAGAGATACTGGCTTACCAGCAACTCTAATTGCTGCTAGTACAGGATAATAAATGTCTTTTATCTGATACATTCCTGGATATCCCATTTCTGTGAGAAGCAGAGACTTCTATTAACCTGGAATCCACAGCTCCACCAGGCACTCTGAGCTGATCCTTTCCAATGGTTCCTGATTTATACAGGGGATAAGTCTCCACTCACACGGTTATACCCCTGATCATTGCTATTAATTACACTCACCTGAACAAACACATTACATCAGCATATTTGACTCTGATGCAAATAATGTGGTTGATAAAACACAATCATTTCAATGTCAATGACATTTTCTGAGTAAGACCTCTCTCTGGAATAAACCTGAAATCTGCACTCATGCTCGTTGGATGGCAATTTTGAGAGGCGTCATTTATATTTTCCATATTATTGCATTGACCTTGTTCACTCCTGGCATTTCTGTTGGAAATGTAACTGATCTGTCTGCAGTGGACACTGAATCCAGGGACAAAAGCAATCCCGTTTCACTTTGTTCCTGCCTTTTTCCAGTTAAAATGTGAACTTTGAGACTCTGATTCTGGACCATGTTCAGGGTTACAGCCCAGAAACTACTGTGAGTGCTATTACTGGACAGACACTGTACACATCCATTTGGGAGGCAGTTGGGTAGTGATAATATCAATGTTCACGTAATCAAGAGGCCCAAGCTGATGGCCTGGGGACAGAGGTTCAAATCCCACCACGGCAGCTATATAAAACAGAGGGAACTCCCTCTCTATGTATAAAGTGGAGGGAGCTCCCTCTTTATTTATAAAGTTTGGGGTGATGAAGGAAAGAGGAGAAGAGGGAAATGAAAACAAATGGGGAAATGGAGACAATGAGGACAAAGTGGAAGACAGTGAGAGACAGAAGAGATAGTGAAATGAGACCTTGACGGAACCCCAGTAACAATCCCCATTGTCTGCCCGGTCCGGTATTTGGGGTTTAATGTGAGTGTTTTAGGAATGAGTGTTAGATGAGTGTTTGATATTTTCAAACTGCATTGACATTCCCAACAAAAGCAAGAGTTAAAGATTCAAAATTAACCAATCAAATGGCTCAAAGCATTGCTGTTCATGTACAGAGGGACGGAGAGATAGAAGGAGTGAGACACAGACGGAGAGAGACACAGACAGAGTGGGACAGATACAGAGGGAGAGAGAGAGACAGAGGGAGAATGATAGAGGAAAAAGGAGAAACAGAGACAGAGGGGGAGAGACAGAAAGGGAGGCAGGCAAATGCAGAGTGAGACAGACAGAAAGGGAGGCAAGCAGATGCAGAGGGAGAGAGGGATGGCGAGATTATTGGAAAAAGCTTACATCTAATAATGTTGACAAAAGATAGAATTAAAAAGTAAAACTGGCTGTGTGCAAGACCTAATTTTGAAAGGAAAGATCAGGGGTTTAGTGTGAGTGTTTTGGGAGTGAGTGTTGGATCAGTGATTGATATTTTCAAACTGAAGTGACATTTAATATTATTTTAAAAATATTATTAAACACTGACAAACTTTAGAAGCAGGGGAAATGGGATACAGTGTGTGAGGGGACCTTGACAGAACCTCAGTAACTATCCCCATTATCTGCACAGTCCTGTATTGGGGGTTAAGTGTGAGAGTTTAGGGGGCTAGTGTTGAACAGTGTTTGATATTTTCAAACTGCAGTGACGTTCCCAGCAAGGGCAAGATTTACAGTTTCAAAATTAACCAAGAAATGGATAAAAATATTTCTGTCCAAGGAGAGAGAGATGGTGTTCGAGACAGAGTCATGGAAAGAGGCAGAGAAAGAGGGAGAAGGCGAGGCTGAGAAGGAGAGAGAGAAAGTTGGGAAGAAACAGACATGAGAGGGAGAGACAGAGAGAAGATGAGACAAGTTGTAACAATCATTAACAATCCTCATTATCTTCTCAGTCCCATTTTTGGAGGTTAGTGTGAGTGTTTTAGGGGTGAATGTTGGATCAGTGTTTCATATTTTCAAACTGCAGTGCCATTCCCAACAAGGCTGTTAAACTATCTAAGAGCAGGGAGGTTATGCTGGAAGTGTATAACACATTGCTTAAGCACCATAATGAGACCTCCCAGGGCAGGTACAGTGTGAGTTTAGATGCAGAGTAAAGCAGTGGATTTAGAGAAGGAGGGAGAGACGGGCAGAAAGAGTGAGGAGATACGGGGAGGCAGGCAGATTTTAGGAGAAACTTTACATCTAACCACGTGAAAAAAATAAATAATTAAAAATATAAATGGACTGCGCACTGAAAATACTGTCCGCACACAACAACTAAAGTCACACACCATCCTAACTTGAAATTATATCACCATTCCTTCACTGTTACTGGATCAAAATCCTGGAACTCCCTTCCTAACAGCACTGTGGGTGTACCTACCCCACATGGACTGCAGCGGTTCAAGAAGGAGGCTCAACACCACCTTCTCAAGGGCAATTAGGAATGGGCAATAAATGCTGGCCTGGCCAGGAATGCACACATCCAAAAAATAAATAAGGCAAATAAAAAGTTGACACCGAGTCACTTAAGGAGATATTACACGAGACGAACAAAAACCTGGTCAAAGAGGTTGGTTTGAGGGAGCGTCTTCAAAGAGGAAGGAGTGTTCGTGAGACAGAGAGGTTCAGGAAAGGAATTCCAGAGTTAGGGACTTCGCAGCTTGAAGGTACGGCCACCAATGTTGGAACAATTCAAATTGGGGATGCTCAAGAGGCCAGAATTAGAGGATCGCAGATGTTGGTGGATTGTGGAGCTGGAGGAGATTGCAGAGATAGGGAGGGGTCATTTGTGGAAGACATTTCCAAACGTCTGCCACCCGATGTATGTAGAAGTGTTTCTAAATTTCATCTTTGAAAGGGCTTTCGACTAATGTTTGATTTTAAGACAGTCCGCCCCGTCCGAGACTGTCCCCATTAAATACTCACAGGGCAGGTATGCACGGGATTAGATACATAGTAAAGATCCATCTACCAATGCCAGACTCGCTGTTCCTCTGTCTCTTTCTCCTCATCTCTCACTGCCTGCAACACCCTTTCTCTGCCTCTCTTTCTCCCTCTTCCCATCCTGAGAGCAAGAGGGAGAGATTGAGATAGTGTGCAGAGGGAGATAGAGATCGAGGGTGAAAAGTAGAGAGATAGACTTGGAAAGTGAGTAACAGGGAGAATAAATAGGGTTTCAGAGAGTAGAAGAGAGGGGAAGAGAGAGATAGAGATGGAGAGAGATTACCAGCAAGAGAGTTTACCAGAGTTTACCTCTCTCTCAGTCCCTATCACTCCTTTCCAATTTGTTACCATCTCCAACATGTTTTCTCCTTATAACCCGATGTTTCACACTCCATGCCTCTCGCTCGTATGCCTGTGCATACTGCAGTGAAGGATTACATCAAATTATTATGTTTTACATTTGTCCTTTCAATCTAACTGAACAATCTGTCAGACTGTGAACAGAGGGGCCTTGGAGTGAATGTCCACTGATTCCTCAGAGTAACAGGACAGGTGCATGAGATGGTTAAGAAGGCTTCCGGAATACTTCCCTTTATTGGCCGATGTAGAGAATATAAGAACAGGGAGGTGATGTTAGAACTGCATAAAACACGAGTTCGACCACAGCTAGAGTACTGTGTACAGTTCTGGTCACCAAATTACAGGAAGGATGTGATCACACTAGAGAGGGTACAGAGGAGATTTACGGAGGATGTTGTTAGGAATAGAGAATATTAACTATGAGTAAAGATTGAATTGAAAGGAATTGTTTTCTTTGGAACAGAGAATGCTGAAAGGAAGATTTAATTGAGATGTATAAAATAATGACGGGCCCAGATAGAGTGGATAGGAAGGACCCATTTCCCTTAACAGAGGGGTCAATAACTGTGGCCATAGAATACAAGATTTCCACACCAATATCATGAGGGTGTGATGGCTTCCATGGTGGAATACCTTGCTGGATGTTTACAATGGAGCGTTTTCCTTCCTGATCATTAAAACTCGCCGCCTGGGCTCCAACTTCATCCACATTTCTGCCACTTGTCCAATATTTCACTCTACATACCTATCTTTCTCTGTTTGCGTACACAGCAGTGAAGGATTGCATCAAATTAATATATCTTACATTACCCCTTTCAATCCACCCCGACAGTCTCTCTGTCTCAAACCTTGTCCTTCTCCACAACCCTCTCTCTGCCCGCACATCTAAGCATCTCTCCCTCTGTCTCCCTCTTAGTATCAGAGATAGCAGGAGGGAGAGACAGAGAGAGCAAGGCAGAGAGAGACACATAGAACAACCCCAGCTTCTCCAATCTATCCACGTAACTGAAGTCCCTCATCCCTGGAACCAGGCTTGTGAATCTTTTCTGCACGCTCTCTAATGTCCTCACATTCTGCCTAAAGTACGGTGTCCAGAATTGGACAATGCTCCAGTTGAAGGCAAACCAGCGTTTTACAAAGGTCATACTTTCCTTGCTTTTGTATTCAATGTCTCTATTTATAATCTCAGGACCCCTTCTGCCATTTAAACACTTTCTGAACCTGTCCTGCCTCCTTCAGATATTGGTGCACACATACATCCCAGATGTGTCTGTTCCTGCTCCTCCTTTAGAATTATATCCATTACTCTATATCGTCTCTCCTCCTTTTTCCTAACCGTGGAGGCGGAAGATGGGGGCCTGGTTCTTAATGAATAAATTTGCAACTGTCTTCACAAAAGAGGGGACGACACAGACATTGTAGTCAATGAGGAGGGGTTTGAAATATTGAATGGGATAAATAGTGGAAGAGGAAATATTAAGGGGTTTAGCATCTTTGAAAGCTGATAATTCACCAGGCTCAGACTGTTTAGTGGTGCAAAGGAGGAAATATCAGAGGCTCTGACCATCATTTTCCAAATCCTCTCTGGTTACAGTCGTGCTACCAGAGGACTGGAGGACTGCGCGTCTTGCACTTTTGATTAACCAGGGAGAAAGTAATAGACTGAGTAATTACAGGCCACCCAGCCTAATCACAGTGGAGGGCAAATCATTGGACTCAAGGGAATGATTAATTCCTTCCTAGTATTGTGTGTCTCAGTGTCTCCATGTCTGTGCATCTGTCATTGATGAGGAGTCAGTCTCTGGAATAAATGTCCCAGTGCTGTGGTAACATAAAATGGCCAACGAGAACCATCCTAAAATGGCTGACTAATGTTTGTGGATTTCCTCAGATGTTTGAGAGAGGAGAGAGAGACAGACAGACAGACAGACAGAAAGAGAGAGAAAGCGAGAGACACAGACCAAGACACAGAGAGTGATAGCAAGATATTTGTCATTGGACAGAGGAAGAGGAGGAGGCTATTTGGCCCATCAACCCTCTTCTGTCATTCAATGAGCTCATGGCTGATGTGTGATCTAACTCCATGCACCTATCTTAGCCCCTTAATAACTTTGGTTAACCAAAACCTTATTATCTTGAAAACATTCATTAAATCACCCCATAATCTTGTAAATTCCAGGGAAAGGACATGTTGGAGCAGGAGGGGAGACTGGAGCAGATGGTTTGGGGAAGTGGATAAACTGAAGCAATGGATGAGGAGACTGAGGATTCAATACAGTGAGAGGAGAGGCTGAGATTCACAGGGAGAGACTGCAGCAGAGTGTTAGAGGAAATCTAATCTATAGATCCCAGTAACACAACTCAATTCATACATTCAAACAATAATCCCTGTGGTTATTGGTGTTGGAGAACAGTTCATTGTTTCTACAATGTAGTCAATATATTTAGTTTGTACAGGCTATTAAATATAAATGTAAATATATTTCAGATATCAGCCTCGCTCTTTATTGAATTCAGCAGTCACAGAGATTTTAAAGTGCAGTATTTAAATAATGAATTACCATCAGTGATGAACTGAATTTATTCTATTTATTCAGTCACTAAGTAAGGAATAGGAACTTTCTACAAAACAAAATGAGGACCTGACAGAAATCAGACAATTTCAACTCACACTTTCTCTCACTAATTGTTCTGGAAATTCCAGCACTTTATGAGAGTGAATTATTTACACTGCTTCTTCTTTCTCTTTCTCTTTACTTCTGCTGATCTCTTTTCCTCGTTTCGTTCTCCCTGTTCCTTTTTTCCTTCCCTCTCTCTCTGGAGTACTCACACCCTGTGAATTGTTACTTAATGCTACTTTTCACTTGTGATTTACTCCTAACATTCTGCGTCTGTGTTCTGTTCACCAGCCCCAGGTTCAATGATTCTATTCTCTGTCAGTTTGTTCAATGGTGAAACCTCTGTGAATAATTTAATGCATCTACAGAGCACTCAAGTCTCCACCTGTTCACCTACACTCTTCACTTCATCTACAATACATGGAATAAACAGGATCGAAAGCTACTTCCAGACAAACCTCACAATCATTGAAATTCCTTCTCCTGGAATTATAAAGTAATATGTTACAATGTGGGATTGTTTCATTAATAAAACACCAACATCAGCGCTGCATCTGATAATCTACAGATAAATGGAAATACTCTTGATTCCACCTGATAGAGTGAAAACCAGTAAAACATCACATCAATACTTTCTATTTTACAATGTAGTCCAGTGACAGTGAAGGGTCCACAGTGAAGCAGAGAAGGAGAAGTGAAAGTGTCAGCAGCAAACTCAGTTCAGTAGCCAGACCTCTGAAGCCGCATCAGACACACACAGAATGAAATAATATTTGATAACAGTGATAATCAATAAATACATTGAAATCCCAGTTAAACTGAGCCATGTTATTGGTGAGGGAGGACATTGTTCTGTCCCCTTGTGACACTGAGACAGTGAGATGTCCCATTATCAATCACCAAAATAAAAATATTTATATAAATATTCCAGGACAGATTTGGTCCACATCATGAAACTGTTAAAATCTCCTGATGGTTCGATTTTTGATCGGTACTGAAACATATCATACAAAAGCCTTCGCTGCACAGAATAATCCAGTAAGAATGCTTCGGCTACCGAAACCAATACCATTAAAGACATGATACAATGCCTGCAAGAATGAAGGAGTGGACAATGAGGAGATTCCATCATTAATTTGCTGGAAAATAACAGGCGGCTGTGCAACACACACAGTGAGGAATAATACTGAGTCCAGCAGCACAGTTAACTTTGATTTACACCATGAACGGCTGAGATACTCGCTTACCAGCAACTCCAATTGCTGCAAGTACAGGATAATAAATCCTTGCTATCTGATACATTACTGATATCCCATTTCTGTGAGAAGCAGAGACTTCTATTAGCCTGGAATCCACAGCTCCAGCAGGCACTCTGAGCTGATCCCTTCCAATGGGTCCTGATTTATACAGGGGAAAAGTCTCCACTGACACGGTTAGACCCCTGATCATTGCTATTAGTTACACTCACCTAAACAAACACATTACATCAGCAGCTTTATTACATAGATAGAACATAGAACAGTACGGCACAGTACAGGCCCTTCGGCCCACGATGTTGTGCCGTACCTTTAACTTACTCTCAGATCAAACTACCTACCTACCCTTCATTCTACTGTCATCCATGTACCTATCCAAGAGTCGCTTAAATGTCCCCAACGTATCTGCTTCTACTACCACCGCTGGCAGTGCATTCCACGCACCCACCACTCTCTGTGTAAAGAACCTACCTCTGACATCACCCCGTAATCTTCCTCCAAATCACCTTAAAATTATGCCCCCTGGTGATAGCCCTTTCCAACGTGGTAAAAGGTCTCTAGCTATCCACTCTATCTATGCCTCTCATCATCTTGTACCCCTCAATCAAGTTACCTCTCATCCTTCTTCGCTCCAATGAGAAAAGCCGTGGCTCCCTCAATCTTTCTTCGCAGGACATGCCCTCCAGTCCAGGCAGCATCCTCAAGATCCCTCTGTTCCTCCACATTACCAAGAATCCTGTCTTTAAGCCTGTATTCCGCATTCAAATTGGACAATCCAAAATGAATCACTTCACACTTTTCCAGGTTGAATTCCATTTGCCACTTCTCAGCCCAGCTCTGCATCCTGTCAATCTCCCGTTGCAACCGACAACAGCCATCCACACTATCCAAAACTCCAGCAATCTACATGTCATCAGCAAGCTTGCTAACCCAGCCTTTCACTTCCTCATCCAAGTCATTTATAAAAATCACAAAGAGCAGAGGTCCCAGAACAGATCCCTGCGGAACACCACTGGTCACCGAGCTCCAGGCTAAATACTTTCCATCTACTACCACCCTCTGTCTTCTATGGGCCGGCCAATAGTGTATCCAGACAGCCAACTTTCCCTATATCCCATGCCTCCTTACTTTCTGAATGAGCCTACCATGGGGAACCTTATCAAACGCCTTGATAAAATCCATATCCACCGCATCCACTGCTCTTCCTTCATCAATGTGTTTTGTCACATCTTCAAAGAATTCAATAAGGCTTGTGAGGCATGACCTGCCCCTCACAAAGCCATGCTGACTGTCTCTAATCAAACCATGCTTTTCCAAATAATCATAAATCCTGTCTCTCAGAATCCTCTCCAATAATTTGCCCACTACCGATGTAAGACTAACTGGTCTATAATTCCCAGGGTTATCCCTATTCCCTTTCTTGAACAAGGGAACAACTTTTGCCACCCTCCAATCATCTGGTACTACTCCAGTGGACAGTGAGGACGCAAAGATCATCGGCAAAGGGGCGGCAATCTCTTCCCTCGCTTCCCATAATATCCTTGGGTATATCCCGTCTGGCCCCGGGGACTTATGTGTCCTCATATCATTCAAAATTTCCAGCACATCCTCCTTCTTAACCTCAACCTGTTCGAGCATATCAGCCTGTTCCACGCTATCCTCACAAACGACCAGGTGCCTCTCAGTAGTGAATACTGAAGCAAAGTATTCATTTAGGACCTCCACTACCTCCTCCGACTCCAGGCACAAGTTCCCTCTGCTATCCCTGATCGGCCCTACCCTCACTCTGGCCATCCTCTTGTTCCTCACATAAGTGTAGAACGCCTTGGGATTTTCCTTAATCCTACCCGCCAAGACTTTTTCATGTCCGCTTGTAGCTCTCCTAAGTTCATTTTTCAGTTCATTCTTGGCTACCTTGTCACCCTCTAGAGCTCTGTCTGATCCTTGCTTCCTCAACCTTAAGTAAGCTTCCTTCTTTCTCTTGACTAGCTGTTCCACATCTCTTGTCATCCAAGGTTCCTTCACCCTACCATCCCTTCCTTGCCTCATTGGGACAAACCTAACCAGCGGTCGCAGCAAGTGCTCCCTAAACAACCACCACATTTCTGTCGTGTATTTCCCGGAGAGCATCTGTTCCCAATTAATACTCCCCAGTTCCTGCCTAATAGCATTGTAATTCCCCCTCCCCCAATTAAATATTTTCCCATCCCGTCTGCTCCTGTCCCTCTCCATGACGAGAGTAAAGGTCAGGGAGTTGTGATCACTATCACCGAAATGCTCTCCCACCGAGAGTTATGCCACCTGGCCTGGTTCGTTGCCAAGCACCAAGTCCAACATAGTCTACGCTCTAGTCGGCCTATCTACATATTGAATCAGGAAACCTTCCTGGACACACCTGACAAAAACTGCTCCGTCCAAACTATTTGCACTAAGGAGGTTCCAATCAATATGAGGGAAGTTGAAGTCACCCATGACAACAACCCTGTTACTTCTGCACCTTTCCAAAATCTGCCTCCCAATCTGTTCCTCCGTGTCTCTGTTGCTATTGGGGGGTCTATAGAAAACTCCCAATAAAGTGATTGCTCCTTTCCTGTTTCTGACTTCCATCCAGAATGCCTCAGTAGACAAATCCTCCTCGACGACCTCCCTTTCTGCAGCTGTGATACTATCCCTGATTAGCAATGCCACTTCCCACCTCTTTTACCTCCCTCCCTATTCCGTTTGAAACATCAAAACCCCGGAACATCCAACATCCATTCCTGTCCCATGATATCCAAGTCTCCGTAATGGCCACAACATCGTAGCTCCAAGTACTGATCTATGCTCGAAGATCATCACCCTTATTCCTGACACTTCTTGAGTTAAAATAGTTTTGACTCTGATGTAAATAATGTGGTGGATAAAACACAATCACTTCAATGTCAATGATATTTTCTGAGTAAGACCTCTCTCGAGAATAAACCTGAAATCTGTACTCATACTGGATGGATGGCAATTATGAGAGGCGTCATTTACATGTTCCATATTATTGCATTGACCTTGTTCACTCCTGGCGTTTCTATTGTAAATGTAACTGAACTGTCTGCAGTGGACACTGAATCCAGGGACAAACGCAATCCTGTTTCACTCTGTTCCTGCCATTTCCCAGTTAAAATGTACACTTTGAGTCTCTGATTCGGGACCATGTTCAGGGTTTCAGCCCAGAAACTAGTGTGAGTGATATTACGGGACAGACACTGTACGCATCCATTTGGAAGGCAGTTGGGTCGTGATGATATCACTGATCACGTAATCCAGAGGCCCAACCTGATGGCCTGGGGACAGGGGTTCAAATCCCACCTCGGCAGCTATATAAAACAGAGCGAGCTGCCTTTCTTTGAAAAAGAAGAGGGAGCACCGCCTCTACGTATAAAGTGGAGAGAGCGCCCTTTCCATGTATAAAGTGGAGGGAGCTCCCTCTCTCTTTATAATGCTGGGGGCGATGAAGGAAAGAGGAGAAGAGGGAAACGATAACAAATGGGAAAATGGAGAGAGAGGGACAAAATGGAAAACAGTGAGAGACAGAAGAGTTAGCGAAATGAGATCTTGACGGAACCCCAGTAACAAACCCCATTGTCTGCCCTGTCGGTATTTGGGGTTTAATGTGAGTGTTTTCGGGATGAGTGTTAGATGAGTGTTTGATATTTTCAAACTGCATTGACATTCCCAACAAAAGCAAGAGTTAAAGATTCAAAATTAACCAAACAAATGGCTCAAAGCATTGCTGTTCATGTGCAGAGGGACGGAGAGATGGAAGGAGTGAGACACAGATGGAGAGAGACACTGACAGAGTGGGACAGAGACAGAGGGAGAAAAAGAGAGAGACAGAGCTAGAATGATAGAGGAAAAAGAAGAAACAGAGACAGAGGGAGAGAGACAGAAAGGGAGGCAGACAAATGCAGAGTAAGACAGACAGAAAGGGAGGCAGGCAGATGCAGAGGGAGAGAGACAGATGCAGAGGGAGAGAGTCAGATGCAGAGGGAGAAAGGGACAGAGAGAGAGGAAGAGAGACAAACAGAGGGGGAAACAGAGACAGAGGGAGAGAGTCACAGAGAGAGAGAGGGAGAGCGAGATTACAGGAAAAGCTTTACATCTAATAATGTTGAAAAAAGATAGAATTAAAAAGTAAAACTGGCTGTGAGTCAGAACAAATTTTGAAAGGAAAGATCAGGGGTTTTGTGTGAGTGTTTTGGGGGCAAGTGTTGGATCAGTGATTGATATTTTCAAACAGAAGTGACATTTAATATTATTGAAAAAAAATTATTAAACACTGACCATCTTTTGAAACAGGGGAAATGGGATACAGTGTGTGAGTGGAGCTTGACAGAGCCTCAGTAACGTTCCCCATTATCTGCACAGTCCTGTATTGGGGGTTTAGTGAGAGAGTTTAGGGGGCGAGTGTTGAACAGTGTTTGATATTTTCAAACTGCAATGACGTTCCCAGCGAGGGCAAGATTTACAGGTTCAAAATTAACCAAGAAATGGATAAAAACATTTCTGTCCAAGGAGAGAGAGATGGTGCTTGAGACAGAGTCATGGAAAGAGGCAGAGAAAGAGGGACAGGGCAAGGGGGAGAGAGAGAGAGAGAAAGATGGAATTGAACAGACATGAGAGGGAGAGACAGAGAGAAGATGACAAGTTGTAACAATCATTAACAATCCTCATTATCTGCCCAGTCCTGTTTTTGGAGATGAGTGTGAGTGTTTTAGGGGTGAATGTTGGATCAGTGTTTTATATTTTCAAGCTGCAGTGAGATTCCCAACAAGGCTGTAAAAGTGTGCAAGAGCAGCGAGGTTATGCTGGAACTGTATAACTCATTGCTTAAGCACCATAATGAGACCTCCCAAGGCAGGTACAGTGTGAGTTTAGATACAGAGTAAAGCAGTGGATTTAGAGAAGGAGGGAGAGACGGGCAGAAAGAGTGAGGAGATACGGGGAGGCAGGCAGATTGTAGGAGAAACTTTATATCTAACCACGAGACGAACAAAAACTTGGTTGAAGAGGTTGGTTTGAGGGAGCGTCTTCAAAGAGGAAAGAGCACGAGTGAGATGGAGAGTTTTGGAATGGAATTCCAGAGTTAGGGTCTTGGCAGCTTGAAGGCACGGCCACCAATGGTGGAACGATTCAAATTGGGGATGGTCAAGAGGCCAGAATTAGAGGATCGCAGATATTGGTGGATTGTGGAGCTGGAGGAGATTACAGAGATAGGGAGGGGTCATTCGGGCGTCACAGTGGCGCAGTGGTTAGCACCGCAGCCTCAAGGTTCCAACGGGTTCAATTCTAGGTAGTGCCGGTGTGGAGTTTGCAAGTTCCCCGTGTGTCTGCGTGGGTTTCCTCCGGGTGCTCCGGTTGCCTCCCACATGCCAAAGACATGCAGGTTGATAGGTAAATTGGCCCTTATAAATTGCCCCTAGTATAGGTAGGTGGGAGGGGAATATAGGGACAGGTGGGGATGTGGTAGGAATATGGAATTAATGTCGGAATAGTATAACTGGGTGGTTGATGGTCGGCACAGACTCGGTGGACCGAAGGGCGTGTTTCAGTGCTGTATCTCTAAATCAAATCAAAAAAAAAAATTGTGAATGACAGTTCCAAACTTATACCACGCTTTGTATGTAGAAGGTTTTCTGAATTTCATCTCTTAAAGGGCTTTCGACTAATGTTTGATTCTTCGACAGACCCCCCCCCCCCCCCCCCCCCCCGTCCGAGACTGTCCCCATCGAATACTCACAGGGCAGGGACGCAGGGGGTTAGATACAGAGTAAAGATCCATCTACCAATGCCAGACTCACTGTTCATCTTTCTCTTTCTCCTCATCTGTCACTGCCTGCAACATGTTTTCTCTGCCTCTCTTTCTCCCTCTTCCCATCCTGAGGGCAAGGGGGAGAGATTGAGATATTGTACAGAGGGAGATAGAGATAGAGGGAGAAAAGTAAAGAGATAGACTTGGAAAGTGAGCAACAGAGAGAAGAAATGGGGTTTCAGAGAGTAGAAGAGAGGGGAAGAGGGAGATAGAGATGGAGAGAGATTACCAGCAAGAGAGTTTACCAGAGATTACCTCTCTCTCAGTCCCTCTCACTCCTTTCCAATTTGTTACCATCTCCTTCGACCCCGATGTTTCACACTCCATGCCTCTCGCTCATACGTCTGTGTGTACTGCAGTGAAGGATTACATCAAATTATAATGTTTTACATTTGCTCTTTCAATCTAACTGAAAAATCGCTCTGTCTGAGAACAGAGGGGCCTTGGAGTGAATGTCCACTGATTCCTGAGGGGAACAGGACAGGTAGATAAGGTGGTTAAGAAGGCTTACGGAATATTTTTCCTTTATTGCCTGATGTAGAGAATATAAGAGCAGGGAGGTTATGCCAGAACTGTATAAAACACTAGTTCGACCACAGCTAGAGTACTGTGCACAGTTCTGGTCACCACATTACAGGAAGGATGTGATCACACTGGAGAGGTACAGAGGAGATTTACGGAGGTTGTTGTAAGGAATGGAGAATTGTAACTATGAGGAAAGGTTGGATAGGCTGGAATTGTTTTCTTTGGAACAGAGAAGGTTGAAGGGAAGATTTAATTGAGGTGTATAAAATAATGACGGGCCTAGATAGAGTGGATAGGAAGGACCCATTACCCTTAACAGAGGGGTCGATAACCATGGGCACAGATTACAAGATTTCCACACCAATATCATGAGGGTGTGATGGATTCCAATGTGGAATACCTTGCTGGATGTTTACAATGGAGCGTTTTCCTTCCTGATCATCAAAACTGGCCGCCTGGGCCCCAACTTCATCCACATATCTCCCACTCTGCCATTATTTCACTCTACATACCTATCTTTCTCTGTTTGCATACACAGCAGTGAAGGATTACATCAAATGAATATAACTTACATTCTCCCTTTCAATCCACCCCAACAATCTCTCTGTCTCCAACATTGTCCCTCTCAACAGCCCTCTCTCTGCCTGCATATCTTAGCCTCTATCCCTCTGTCTCCCTCTTAGTGTCAGAGATAGCAAGAGGGAGAGACAGAGAGAGGAAGGCAGAGAGAGACACAGAGAACAACCCCAGCTTCTCCAATCTATCCACGTAACTGAAGTCACTCATCCCTGGAACCATTCTTGTGAATCTTTTCTGCACCCTCTCTAATGCCCCCACATTCTTCCTGAAGTACGGGGTCCAGAATTGGACAATGCTCCAGTTGAAGGCAAACCAGCGTTTTACAAAGGTCACATTTTCCTTGCTTTTGTATTCAATGTCTCTATTTATAATCTCAGGAGCCCTTCTGCCATTTAACCACTTTCTGAACCTGTCCTACCTTCTTCAGATATTGGTGCACAAATACTCCCCAGATGTGTCTGTTCCTGCACCTCCTTTAGAATTGTATCCCTTACTTTATATCGTCTCTCCTCCTTTTTCCTAACCGTGGAGGCGGAAGATGCGGGCATGGTTCTTAATGAATACATAACGACTGTCTTCACAAAAGAGGGGACGACACAGACATTGTAGTCAATGAGGAGGGATTTGAAATATTGAATGGGATAAATAGTGGGAGAGGAAATATTAAGGGGTTTAGCATCTTTGAAAGCTGATAATTCACCAGGCTCAGACTGTTTAGAGGTGTAAAGGAGGAAATATCAGAAGTTCTGACCATCATTTTCCAAAACCTCTCTGGTTACAGTCGTGCTGCCAGAGGACTGGAGGACTGCGCGTGTTGTACTATTGATTAACAAGGGAGAAAGTAATAGACTGAGGAATTACAGGCCACCCAGCCTAATCACAGTGGAGGGAAAATCATTGGGCACAAGGGAATGATTAATTCCTTCCTAGTCTTGTGTGTCTCAGTGTCTCCATGTCTGTGCGTCTGTCATTGATGATGGAATAAATGTCCCAGTGCTGTGGTAACATAAAATGGCCACCGAGAACCAGCCTAAAATGGCTGACTAATGTTTGTGGATTTCCTCAGATGTTTGAGAGAGGAGAGACAGACAGACAGACAGACAGAAAGAGAGGAAAAGAGAGAGACACAGACCAAGACACAGAGAGTGATAGCAAGATATTTGTCATTGGACAGAGGAAGAGGAGGAGGCCATTTGGCCCCTCAAACCTCTTCTGTCATTCAATGAGCTCATGGCTGATGTGTGATCTAACTCCATGTACCGATCTTTGCCCCTTAATACCTTTGGTTAACAAAAATCTTATTATCTTGAAAACATTCATTAAATCACCCCATAATCTTCTAAATTCCAGGGAAAGGACATGTTGGAGCAGGATGGGAGACTGGAGCAGATGGTTTGGGAAAGTGTATAAACTGTAGCAATGGATGAGGAGACTGAGGATTCAATACAGTGAGAGGAGAGGCTGAGATTCACAGTGAGAGACTGCAGCAGAGTGTTGGAGGAAAGCTAATCTATAGATCCCAGTAATACAACTCAATTAATGCATTCAAACAATAATCCCTGTGGTTATTGGTGTTGGAGAACAGTTGATTGTTTGGTCCATAGAGTCAATATATTTAGTTTGTACAGGCTATTAAAGATAAATTTTAATATATTTCTGATATCAGCCTCACTATTGAATTCAGTAGTCACGGAGATTTTAAAGTGCAGTATTTAAATAATGAATTACCATCAGTGATGAACTGATTCTATTCTGTTTATTCAGTCACTAAGTAAGGAATAGGAACTTTCTACAAAACAAAATCAGGACCAGACAGAAATTAACACAGAGGATCAAGTCCAACAGGAAAATGAACACAATCTGAAAACAGACAACTTCAACTCACAGTTTCTCTCACTAATTGTTCTGGACTTTCCAGCACTTTATGACAGTGAATTATTTACACTACTGCTTATTTCTCTTTACTTCTGCTTATCTCTTTCCCTCTGTTTCGTTCTCCCTGCTTCTTTTTTCCTTCCCTATCTCTCTGGAGTACTCACACCCTGTGAATTGTTACTTAATGCTACTTTTCACTTGTGATTTATTCCTAAAATTCTGCACCTGTGTTCTGTTCTCCAGCCCCAGGTTCAGTGATTCTATTCTCAGTCAGTTTTTTTCACTGGTGAAATCTCTGTGAATAATTTCATGTATCTACAGAACACTCAAGTCTCCACCTGTTCACCTGCACTCTTCACTTTATCTGCAATACATGGAATAAACAGGATCGAAATCTACTTCCAGACAAACCTCACAATCATTGAAATTCCTTCTCCTGGAATTATAAAGTAATCCATCAGAAGGGGGGATTGTTTCATTAATAAAACAGCAAAACCAGCGCTGCAGCTGATAATCTACAGATAAATGGGAAGACTCTTGATTCCAACTGATAGAGTGAAAACCAGCAAAACATCACATCGATACTTTCTATTTTCCAATGTAGTCCAGTGACAGTGAAGGTCCACAGTGAAGCAGAGAAGGAGAAGTGAAAGTGTCAGCAGCAAACTCAGTTCAGTCGCCAGACTTCTGAAGCAGCATCAGACACACACAGAGTGAAATAATATTTGATAACAGTGATAATCAATAAATACATTGAAATCCCAGTTAAACTGAGCCACGTCTTTGTGGAGGAAGGACATTCTGCTGTCCCAGTGTAACACTGAGACTGTGAGATGTCTCATTATCAATCAAAAAAAATCATAAAAATATTCCAGGACCGGTTAGATCCACATCACGAAAATATTAAAAAGTCCTAATGGTCTGATTATTGATCCTAACTGAAACATCTCATTCCAAAACATTCAATACACAGAATAATCCAATAACAAAGCCACAGTTACCTTAAACAATATCATTAAATACATAACACAACTCCGACAAGAATGAAATATTGAACAATGAGGAGATTGCATCAGTAAATTGCTGGAAAAGAACAGGGGGCTGTGGAACACACACACAGAGAACTAGTACCGAGTACAGCAGCACAGTTAACATCGATTTAGACTATTAACAGGTGAGATACTGCTCACCAGGAACTCCAATTGCTGCAAGTACAGGATAATAAATGTCTTCTATCTGATAGATTACTGGATGTCCCATTTCTATGCGAAGCAGAGACTTCTGTTAGCCTGGAATCCACAGCTCCAGCAGGCACTCTGAGCTGATCCATTCCAATGGGTCCAGATTTATACAGGGGATAAGTCTCCACTGACACGGTTATACCCCTGATCATTGCGATTAGTTACAGTCACCTGAACAAACACATTACATCAGCACCTTTGACTCTGATGAAAATAATGTGGTGGATCAAACACAATCATTTCAATATCAATGACATTTTCTGAGTAAGACCACTCTCGGGAATAAACCTGAATTCTGTACTCATACTGGACCGATCCTGCAATTATGAAAGGCGTCATTTGCATTTTCCATATTATTGTATTGACCTTGTTCACTCCTGGCATTTCTGTTGTAAATGTACCTGATCTGTCTGCAGTGGACACTGAATCCAGGGAATAAGCAATCCCGTTTCACTCTGTTCCTGCCTTTTCCCAGTTAAAATGTGAACTTTGAGTCTCTGATTCGGGACCATGTTCAGGGTTACAGCCCAGAAACTACTGTGATTGATATTATGGGACAGACACTGTACGCATCCATTTGGGAGGCAGTTGGGTAGTGATAATATCAATGGTCACGTAATCCAGAGGCCCAATCTGATGGCTTGGGGACAGGGGTTCAAATCCCACCACGGCAGCTATATAAAACAGAGGGAGCTCCCTTTCTATGTATAAAGTCGAGGCAGCTCTGCCTCGACGTATAAAGTGGAGGGAGTACACTCTCAATGTATAAAGTGTGGAGAGCGCCCTCTCTATGTAAAAAGTGGAGGGAGCTCTCTCTTTATTTATAAAGTGGAAGGAGCACCCTTTCTTTTTATAAAGTTGGGGGCGATGAAGGAAAGAGGAGAGAGGGAAATGGAAACAAAAGGGGAAATGAAGAGAGAGGGACAAAGTGGAAGACAGTGAGAGACACAAGAGATAGCGAAATGAGACATTGACGGAACCCCAGGAACAATCCCCATTGTCTGCCCAGTCGGTATTTGGGGTTTAATGTGAGAGTTTTTGGGCTGGGTGTTAGATACCTGTTTGATATTTTCAAACTGCATTGACATTCCCAACAAAAGCAAGAGTTAAAGATTCAAAATACACCAAACAAATGGCTCAAAGCATTGCTGTCCATGTACAGAGCGACGGAGAGATGGAGGGAGTGAAACACAGACGGAGAGAGACACAGACAGAGTGGGACAGAGACAGAGGAAGAGAGCGAGACAGAGCTAGAATGATAGAGAAAAAAGGAGAAACAGAGACAGAGGGGGACTGACATAAAGGGAGGCAGGCAAATGTAGAGGGAGAGAGGCAGGGAGAAAGCGAGTGAGATAGATACAGAGGGAGAGAGACAGATGCATAGGTAGAAAGGGACAGAGAGCGAGAGGGGGAGAGACAAACAGAGGGAGAAAAAGAGACAGAGGTAGAGGCAGACAGAGAGAGAGAGAGAGAGAGAGAGGGAGGGCGAGATGATAGGAAAAAATTTTCATCGAATAATGTTGAAAAAATATGGAATTAAAAAGTAAAACTGGCCGTGTACAAGAACTAATTTTGAAAGGAAAGATCAGGGGGTTAGTGTGAGTGTTGTGGGGGCAAGTGTTGGATCATATTTTCAAACTGAAGTGACATTTAATATTATTGAAAAAAATATTATTAAACACTGACAAACTTTAGAAGCAGGGGACGTGGGATACAGAGTGTGAGGGGACCTTGACAGAACCTCAGTAACAATCCCCATTATCTGCACAGTCCAGTATTGGGGGTTTAGTGTGAGAGTTTAGGGGGCGAGTGTTGAACAGTGTTTGATATTTTCAAACTGCAGTGACGTTCCCAGCAAGGGGAAGATTGACAGGTTCAAAATTAACCAAGAAATGGATAAAAACATTTCAGTCCAAGGAGAGAGATGGTGTTAGAGACAGAGTCATGGAAAGAGGAAGAGAAAGAGGGAGAGGACGAGGGGGAGAGAGAGAGAGAGAGAGAGAAAGTTGGGAAGAAACAAACATGAGAGGGAGAGACAAATAGAGAGGATGAGACAATTTGTAACAATTATTAACAATCCTCATTATCTGCCCAGTCCTGTTTTTGGAGGTTAATGTGAGTGTTTTAGGGGTGAATGTTGGATCAGTGTTTCATATTTTCAAACTGCAGTGACATTCCCAACAAGGCTGTTAAAGTATATAAGAGCAGGGAGGTTATGCTGGAACTGCATAACTCATTGCTTAAGCACCATAATGAGACCTCCCAGGACAGGTACAGTGCGAGTTTAGATACAGTGTAAAGCAGTGGACTTAGAGAAGGAGGGAGAGACGGGCAGAAAGAGTGAGGAGATACGGGGAGGCAGTCAGATTGCAGGAGAAACTTTACATCTAACCACATGAAAAAATAAATAATTGAAAATATGAATGGACTGCGCACTGAAAATACTGTCCACACACAACAACTAAAGTCACACACCATCCTAACTTGAAACTACATCGCCATTCCTTCACTGTTACTGGGTCAAAATCCTGGGACTCCCTTCCTAACAGCACTGTGGGTGTACCTACCATACATGGACTGCAGCGGTTCAAGAAGGAGGCTCAACACCACCTTCTCAAGGGTAATTTGGAATGGGTAATAAATGTTGGCCTGGCCAGTAACGCACACATCCAACAAACAAATGAGGCAAATAAAAAGTTGTCACCGAGTCACGTTAGGAGATATTGCACTAGACGTACAAAAACTTGGTCAAACAGGTTGGTGTGAGGGAGCGTCTTCAAAGATGAAAGCGAGTTTGTGAGACGGAGAGTTTTAGGAAAGGAATTCCAGAGTTAGCAGCTTGGCAGCTTGAAGGCACGGCCATCAATGTTGGAACAATACAAATTGGGGATGCTCAAGAGGCCAGAATTAGAGGATCGCAGATATTGGTGGATTGCGGAGATGGAGGAGATTGCAGAGATATGGAGGGGTCATTTGTGGAAGTCAGTTCCAAACTTCTACCACCCTTTGTATGTAGAAGAGTTTCTAAATTTAATCTTTGAAAGGGCTTTCGACTGATTTTTGATTTTTAGACAGTCCCCCCCCGTCCGAGACTATCCCCATCGAATACTCACAGGGCAGGTACAGCACGGGGTCAGATTCAGAGTAAAGATCTATCTACCAATGCCAGACTCACTGTTCCTCTGTCTCTTTCTCCTCATCTCTCACTGCCTGCAACATCTTTTGTCTGCCTCTCTTTCTCCCTCTTCCCATCCTGAGAGCAAGGGGGAGAGATTGGGATTGTGTGCAGAGGGTGATTTAGAAAAAAGGGAGAGATAGACTTGGAAAGTGAGTAACACAGAGAAGAAATAGGGTTTCAGAGTGTCGAAGAGAGGGGAAGAGAGAGATAGAGATGGAGAGAGATTACCAGCAAGAGAGTTTCCCAGAGATTACCTCTCTCTCTGTGCCTATCACTCCTTTCCAATTTGTTACCAACTCCATCTATTTTTCTGCCTCTACCCCGATGTTTCACACTCCATGCCTCTCGCTCGCATGTCTGTGTTTACTGCAGTGAAGTATTACATCAAATTATTTTGTTTTACATTTGCTCTTTCAATCTAACCAAACAATCGCTCTGTCTGGGAGCAGAGGGGCCTTGGAGTGACTGTCCACTAATTCCTGAGGGTAAAAGGACAGGTGGATAAGGTGGTTAAGAAGGCTTATGGAATACTTCCCTTTATTGGTCGATGTACAGAATATAAGAGCTGAGGGGTTATGTTACAACTGTACATAACACTAGTTAGACCACAGCTGGAGAACTGTGTACAGTTCTGGTCACCACATTACAGGAAGGATGTGATCACACTGGAGAGGGTACAGAGGGAATTTCAGAGGATGTTGTCAGGAATGGAGAATTTTAAATATGAGTAAAGATTGGATAGGCTGGAATTGTTTTCTTTGGAACAAAGATGGTTGAAGGGAAGATTTAATTGAGGTGTCTAAAATAATGACGGTCTTAGATAGCTTGGATCGGAAGGACCCATTTCCCTTAACAGAGGGGTCAATAACCATGGGCATAGATTACAAATTTCAGGCGTGAAATTAAAAATCTAATTAGGAAAGCAAAGAGAGGGCTGTAACTGCATTACCAAGTAAAATGAAGGAAAACACAAAGATGTTTTATAAATACATGAAGAGCAAGAGGATAACTAACGATAGAGTATTAGGAACCAAAAAGGGAATGTGTGTGTGGAGGTGGGAGATGTGGGCATGGTTCCTAATGAATACTTTGTGTCTGTCTTTAAAAAAGAGAGGGAACGATGCAGACATTGTAGCTGAAGAGGAGGAGTGTGAAATATTGGATGGGATAAACAGAGTGAGAGGGAAATATTAAGGTGTTTGGTATCTTTGAAAGTGGAGAAATGGTCAGGCTTGGATGCATTGGAATCAGTTCAGAGAAGGTTCACTCGGCTGATTCCTGGGATGAAGGGGCTGTCTTATGAGGAATGGTCGAACAGGTTGGGCCTAAACTCATTGGAGTTCAGAAGAATGAGAGGTGATCTTATTGAAACATACAAGATTCTGAGGGGACTTTAGAGGGCGGATGCTGGGAGGATGTTCCCCTTGTGGGGGAGTCTAGAACTAGGGGGCACAGTTTAAAAATAAAGGGTTTGCCATTTATGACAAAAATGAGGAGGGATTTTTTTTCCTCTTCGCTGGTGGTTAGACTTTGGAATTCTCTCCCCCAGGGAGCAGTGGAGCTTGGGTCATTGAATATATTCAAGGCTGAGTTAGATAGATTTATGATCGACAGTGGAGTCAAGGGTTATGGGGGGCAGGCAGGAAAGTGGAGTTAAGAACACTATCAGATCAGCAGATCAGTCATGATCGTATTGAATAGCTGAACAGGCTCGATGGGCTGAATGGCCTACTCCTGCTCCTATTTCATAGAATCTTGTGTATAAATTGGAGGGTTTTCTCTCTATTCTTTAAGACATTTTTATCGCAGAGACAGGGCCATGTGTAATCTCAACAGAGACAGGGTCTAGTGCAGACCTAACTAGTGCATAGATAACTGAGACTCGTGTAAAAGGTATTGAGGATACAGAATTCTAAACATGCATTCAGGGGAACTTTTTCAGACCAGTACTTGGCAAGGCCAACAAGAGATGGGTCAGTTTTATACTTAGTTTCAAGTAAAGAAGCTGGGCCGGTGGAAGGTGATTTAGAAAAAGTGGAGTGGAAAAGTTACTTGACGGTAAATCAGTGTCAGAGCAGTGAGAGGGAATCATTTCATCTTGGAGGATTTATTATTCCAGATTTATTTTTTATTTTCAGAGAAATTCATATTCACAAAAGCCCAATGTTGGATTTGAACTCCTGCTTTTTCAGTCATTAGTTCAGGCTTTCAGATTACAAACTGTAAAAGACATTCACCTTCCTCCTGTTGTGACCTGACTGTCTCAGCTTTTGTATATTGTCCCCAATCTTGTTCTTTCATGTTTCTAAAGACTTTGATGTTATTCAGACATTGGTAAACCACTTCATTCTCTCAGGACATCGGCTTAAAGACCTTCAGGGATGCAATCCATAATCTAATTCACACCCTATTCAAGCAACCAAAATCTTCAATCCATTCAAACACCCCGATATCCTGTCCCTGCACAGATAACTGACAGTTCCACAATGCAGGAATGTCTGAATGAGAAACCACATTTTCCTGACACAATCCAAGCTCCAAATTGAATCAGTAAGATGTAGAAAATACCACAGAAATGTGACTTGTTCCTTGTAACAGTGAGACTGAAACATTTCAGGGTACTATTCAACCAAGAAGGATTCCGAGAAAAGTCAGGATCGGTGTTGAAAGAGAAAGAGAGAGAGTTAAATGGGGAGAGAGAGAGAGACACTGTCAGCTCCTGTATGTGTAAGGCCGCTCTGTTCCTGCACCCATTTAAACATTGTACCATTTAGTTTAGATTGCCTCTCCCACATCTTCCTTCCAAAATCCATCACTTCACATTTCTCAGCATTGAAGTTAACCTGCCATGTGTCTGTCCAATTCACCAGACTGCCAATAGTTCCTGAAGTCTGATACTATTCTCTTCCCTCTTTACTACATTTCCAAAGTTTTGTATCGTTTCCTAACTTTGAAGTTCTGCTCTGTAAACACAAGTCAGGTCATTAATAGACATCAAAAAGAGCAGTGGTCCCAATACAAACCTCTGGGTGACACCACTCTATACCTCCCTCCAGTCTGAAACAACCGTTCACCACAACTCTCTGTGTTCTGTCTCTTACCCAATGTTGTAACCCCTCTGTCACTGTCCCTTTAATCACAGGAGCAACAATATTGTGAAATAGTCATAAAAGAGGGGGATGATACAGACATTGTGGTTAAGGAGGAGTGTGAAATATTGGATGGTCTAAAGAGAGTAGAATGATACCTGGACTCCAAGGGTTAAGCGAAGAGGGAGAATCACAAACCGGAGGAAATAGTTTTGAAATGTGATCGAGGACAGTCTGCTTTGAACTCACCGAATCACAGACTGCTGCAGCACAGAAAGAGGCCAGTCACCCATCGTGCCCGTGTGGGCTCAATGAACTTCTCTCTGGTGTCCTGGCCAATATTTATAACACAACCAAAATCACTAAAACAAGATTCTGCTCATTATCACATTGCTGTTTGTGGGAGCTTGCTGTGTACGATTGGATGTACCGCTGTACATCTCTACCCACTCTGAGAAACAACCGTTCACAACTATTCTCTGCTTTCTGTGTCTTGGTCAATGTTCGATACAGAGTAAAGCTCTCTCTACACTGTCCCCCATCAAACACACCCCAGGACAGGTACAGCATGGGGGGTTAGATGCACAGTAAAGCTCCCTCTACACTGTCCCCCATCAAACACTCCCCAGGACAGGTACAGTACGGGGTTCGATTCAGTGTGAAGCTCCCTCGATGCTGTCCCCATCAAATACTCCCAGGACAGGTACAGCACTGGGATTGGCTGGGCAATTTGGAGCACTTCCTGTGTGCGATTAGTTGAATCAGCTGCACATGAGCAAGCTGGAACTGCAGAGGAAACAGCAGAGTGGAGAGAGCTGTATTTCCTGCTTCAACTGTGCAACTGTTGTACTTTTACAAGGACAAAGGAGAACTGCAAGTAATTTTGGAGAGGTGGGTGTTGGAGCACCAGAGAACTGTTGGTTGTTTGGACTGTTGGGGGAGGGAGAAGGCACCAGAAGATCCTGGGCTGGGGCTGCCAAATTCTATAGGGAGCCCTTGTATTGCTCCTGTGTTTATCTGCCATCCTGCACAAAAGGGGCTCCCTCCCCACCCCCAACTGTGTGGCTCGTGATGGCTGGAGCTGCCCGGGTGAAGAAAGTCTTGACAGAAAAGCGGAAAGGAGAGAACCGGGCGGCTCGAGCCGACCCGGGCGAAGAACCCTCCCCTAACTGGAGGACAGGATTGTGAACGCTGAAGTAAGGTGCTCCAGCCACCAAACCACCGAAACATCCTCGCAGCTCATCTCTCCCTCCCATCACTCAGCTGTCAATCCACTCCTCTCCTTGTCCTTTTCCTGTGCACCCCTATTCCCCACTACCCCCACCCGTCCCATCATATTGCTTACATTTAAAAGCTGTCAGTTTAATTCTTAAGGGTGGGCGTGGCTCTGTGACCCATGGCAAGTCCCTCTTCACCGGTGGCGGGGCCGTCTCGCACGGATGCTGCTGCAGCTGCACCTCAATTCCCGTCACCATTTGCACAAATAACAGAAAAGCATGGGATCAAAAGCTCCGTCCATCCGAACATGACGATGGAGGCATGTGTTGAGGCAAGGCAGAGGTTGGAGGCCCTTCGGCCATTGTTGCAGCCTCTAAAATGTACGGGAAGGCAGTGCTTTTCCTGAAGACCGAGCGGGCGGTGTCCCTGGCTCTAAACAAGGCACTCACCGTGGGCAGGACCTATCTGCCTGTGGACCCCCTGGAGGCCACTGCGCAAAGGGTCATTTTATCCAACGGCCCGCCCTTCATTCCGAGTGGGATCGTCATTCGCCACCTGCACTATCTGGGGGAAGTAAAGACGGGGCTCACCCCAGTCCCGCTCGGTCTTCGGGAGAACAGCCTCCGGCATGTGTACTCCTTCCGCCGCCAGCTATTCATGCAGCTGGTGTGGCAGGAGGTCACAGATGGCCACTTTAATGTAGAGTTCGAAGGGACGGCCGACCGCGTCTTCTGGACCTCGGAATGGGCACGTTGCCATGTCTGCAAGGGGATGGGGCATGTTCGCACGAACTGCCCCAACCTCCCGGCCGCCAACTCCACCTCGGCGGCCCAGGGTGGTTCCACAGCACCTCCTTCCACGCCCCCCATACATCCAACAGACACCGCTCAGTCGGTTCTGGAGGCTGTGGTTTTCACAGCCCCCGGCGGGGAGAGGATTGCCCGTCCGAGTGGAAGGAAGACGTGGAGGAAAAAGAAACATCAAGAGGCGCATCCCCGGACTCATTGACACAACCCGAGCCTGAGATCAGCCCAAAGCCCACTCCCACAGACTCCACCTGTCCCAGGGCTGGGTTCAGGCCCAGGGTAACCAAAAAGTAAAGGAGGGTGCAGAGGCGGAGGCCTCTGATGACATGGAGGTCTCGGAGCCTCTGTGCCCAAGTGGGAAAAAGAGGAGAAGGCACCCCTCCACGGATGTAACAAGGGGCCCTGAGGTGCAGGGTCCATCTGTTGGAGGGGAGCTGTCTCCTGTTTCGGGTCCTCAGGGTTCCCCCGACCACCACCACCAACAGCAAGGCTGTAAAGTTTGGGCAGGAGCTCCCTATTCCTCAGGATAGAGGGGAGGGGGAGATACCTGGACATGTGGCCCCTCCAGGGGAAGCCAGTGGAGCCCTGCTTGTGGTGTGGGAGCTTGAGGACGCCGCCCATTCTGCCACTGGGTCGGCTGCCCTGAGTGGAGGGGAGGGCGAGGCCCCAGAGGGTCGGTCCTCCCAGCCGGAGTCCACCACCAACCAGGAGACAACCGACCCGGTTATAACCGAGAATGCTGCCCCATCTGCTGGGCCTGTGGGTGCTGGCAGAACGGGAGATGGCCTCCTCTCACCGCCTCTGGTCTCGGCTCTGGCTGGATTTCCGGAGTCGGGAACTCCCGTCTCCCCTGGACCGCTGATTGGTTTGGGGTCGGAGGTGGGGTGGGGTTTCCTGAACTGCTGGCGTCCACAGGCTGCACTTCCATCTTAGAACCCAGAGAGGACCCAGAGAGGTTAGCTTTCTCTCTCTCTCCACATTCTTTCCCTGTGTCTCGATCTCCCCCCATGCTTTCTCTTCTCTGACTCTGTTTCACACTCTCCTTCTCCAATTAAACCTTTAATAAATAAAAAACATGCCACACACAGCAATGCGATTTGTCGTTATTTGAAATGGTGAGATAGAATCAGCAGCTTGTTCCCAGTTTCAAGAGGGATTCACTCTTTCTGGGGACTTAAATCTGTCTATTATCACATTGCGGCTTGTGGGATCGTGCTGTACATCTAGTGCCCTCCAGCATTTTGTCCATGACAACAGTTTAAAATTCAGTTTCCTGAGGGTCTGATTGTGGATTTCTTTGTGTTTTTACAAAAATTACAAGAACTGAACGTGAAGCTGCATAAAGACTTGTTATAAGTTTAAATATGGAGTTTGGCATTTTCTGAGGACTGTGATGGGATATTTGGCTATGATCACATTGTGGGATCCTGCTGTGTATACATTCCCTGCACTAATTCCTACATTACACCACTGAGGCAGAAACAGATGGAGAGAAAAAGAGGGAGAGTGAGAAACAGCTGGAGGTGGCAGGTTAAACAGAGAGAGAGAGACAGAGAAACAGTGTGGGTGTGAGGGAGGGAAGGCAGAGAAAGATGGAGAAAGACATAGAGAGAGAGAAATCCACACTCAAAGCTTGTTGCACTGAATATTGAACTGTCACCATTTCTGGGCTCTTGCTGTGCACTAAAACAGATTATCTGCATATTTGCATTATCTGAAGCCCTGGAATTAAAGTCAAGAGCTTGAAGCCCGTATAATTCCCGAGTAATGTTGGTGTTTTGGGCAGTGTCGTGAATTTGAGGGTGAAATGAAATTGTGGGATCTTGCTGTGCACAAATGGCACGCAGTGTTTCCAACATTGCAATAGTGACGAACGCTTTAACAATCAATTCACTGAGTGTCAAATGTTCCCGATTCATTTCAGTTCATTTGACTGAAGTTCTGAGTTTCCATTTCTCTCTCTATCTCTCTGCAGCTTTCCTTTCCCTCTGTCTCTCTATTTAAACCTTTAACAGTTAAAAACACACACAGCAGTGTGATTGTTGTTGTTTTAAATGGTGAGACACAAATATTTCACAGCTATTTTCAGTCAACATTACATATGAGATAGAGGGACAAAAACAGATCTGGATAGAGACAGAGAAAGAGAGACAGGGGACGAATGAGATAGGAACAGAGAGAGAGACAGAGACAGGGGAGAGAGACATACAGAGACAGACAGACACACACACACACACAGAGGTGGAGGTTGCTGTCACAATCCTTTTATCCTTTGGTTTATTAACTGTGATTTGTTTGCATTTCGGTGTTGCTGAGAGAGTGTCTGTGTAACCGAGGGCAATTCCTGGGCTCTTGCTGTGCTGTTTTGTTTAACAATGCCTTTTAATCAATTTTCTCTCTCTCCGTCTTGCCTTCGGAATTTCATTCTTAAAGCTGCATTGTGAAGATGAAAAGAGGGAAAGTCTGGGACGAGGAATACTTGGACAGCAGCTTCCTCCAGAGGGGACGGACTGAGGCCTTGTCCACAGGCTGCACCCAAAGGCCCCACGTGAGATGTGTCATTTCATTAGCCTGAGGTTTAATTTCCTCTCTGGGGCCCTGGGTTAACTAGTTCCTGTCGGATTGGGGCCCTGTAATTTTAAACAGGTTGAAAGCCTGGGGTTAAAGGAACAGCCCCAGGAGGGAGCCCCATTTGCCAGTTGCTCCTTCCAGCCCTGTCTGTGAGGTTTGCTGCTGTTTTGGGCAATGCTATGAAGCAAACAGTTAAATAAGATGCACGGTGCCCATTTTAATTCATTTTACTGTAGTTGTGAGGTTAGCTTTCTCTCTGTCTCCACATTCTTTCCCTGTGTCTCTATCTTCCCCATGCTTTAACTTCTCTGTCTCGGTTTCACACTCACCTTCTCCATTTAAACCTTTAATAAATGAAAAACATGCCACACACACAGCAATGTGATTTGTCGTTATTTGAAATGGTGAGACAGAATCAACAGCTTGTTCCCAGTTTCAAGAGGGAGTTTCGACCTTTCTGGGGACTGAAATCTGGCTTTTCTCATATTGCTGCTTGTGGGATCTTGCTGTGCATCTAATGCGCTGCAGCGTTCCTACATGACAACAATGAGGACACTTTAAAATTCAGCTTCCTGATGCTGAGTGTGGATTTCTCTGTGTTTTTACAAGAATTTTACAATAATTACAAGAGCTGAACGTGAAGCTGTATGAAGACTTGTTATAAGTTTAAAGATGGAGTTTAGCATTTTCTGAGGACTGTGATGGTATATCTGGCTATGATCACATTGTGGGATCCTGCTGTGCATACATTCCCGGCATCAATTCCTGCATTACAACACTGAGGCAGAAACAGATGGAGAGAAAAAGAGGGAGAGTGAGAAACAGCAGGAGGTGGCAGGTTAAACGCAGAGAGAGGAAGACAGGCGGAGTGTGGATGAGGGAGGGGAGGAAGTGAAAGATGGAGAAAATAGAGAGAGTGAGAGAGAGAAAGAAATCAACTCAAAACCTTGGTAAACTGAATTTTGAAGTTTCACCATTTCTGGGATCTTGCTGTGCGCAGCTTGCCTGCAGAATTCCCTGCATTGTAACAATGACTGCACTTTCGAATTGAATTCATTGTGTGTGAAGCTCTCCTGAAGGCCTGGAATTAAGGCCTGGAAGTAAAGTACGGAGCTTTATGCCGGTATAATTCCCGAATAATGCTGGTGTTTTGGGCAGTGCTGTAAATTTGAGGGTGGAATGAAATGTGCAGCAGCCATTTGAATTGAGAATGAGGTCTCTCTAAATGAGAGTACCAGTACGGAGGAAGATGCAGGAGAGTGCGGGAAACATGGAGGGGATGAGAGGCATAGCCAGTTGTTGTCACACTGCTGCTTGTGGGATCTTGCTGTGCACAAATGGCTTGTTCCCATTTTAAAGAGCGAGCTTCTCCCTTTCGACGGACAGAAATCTGGCTGTTACCACATTGCTGCTTGAGGGATCTTGCTGTGCATCTAGTGCCCTGCAGCATTTTCTACATTCCAACAATGAGGATACTTTAAAATTCAGCTTCCTGAGGGTCTGAGTGTGGATTTCTCTGTGTTTTCTCTCCATCTTCCTATGCTTTTCTCTCCCCCCGCACTTTCTCTATTTTAACCATTAAACAATAGGAGCCACAATGTGACGTGTGGTTATTTTAAACGGTGACAGAAACATTTCAGCGGACGTTTCAATCCAGATTAAATCCCAGATCGAGAGAAAAAGAAACAGATATGGATGGGGTGGGGGGGAGGGAGCAGGAGAAAGACAGGGAGAGGGGTGTTTGAGATTTTCAAACTGCAGGAATGTTCCTCTCTCTGGGATCTCTAAACTTACATCACTAAAAACAGATTACCTGCATTTTATCATATTGCTGCCTGTGGGATCTTGCTGCCTGTGGGATCTTGCTGTGCACAAATTGCCTGCAGGTTTTCCAACATTGCAACAGTGAGGACCACTTTCAAAATTAGTTCATTTAGTGTCAAACGCTAGGCATTAAGTCACAAATGTGATAGTTTCTAAAGGCTTGTTATAATTCTAGAATAATCCGTGTCCTTTGGGCAATGTTGGGAATCACTACTGTTAACTCAGATGTACGGAGCCCATTTCAATTCATTTAACTGAAGTTCTGAGTTGAGATTTTTCTCCCTGTCTCTCTCCAGCTTTCTTTCCCTCTGTCTCTCTATTTAAACCTTTATCGTTAAAAACACACACACTGCAATATGAGTTGTTGTTGTTTGAACTGGTGAGACAGAAATATTTCATAGCTCATTTCAATAAAGACTAGATATGCAATAGAGGGGAAAAAGACCGAAATGGACAAAGAGAGGGAGCAAGAGAGAGGGTCACAGGGATGACTGATATAGCAACAGAGAGCGAGAGAGAGAGATACAGAGACTGGGAAAGAGATAAAGAGACTGACACACAGACACACACTGGTAGGGGAACTGTCTGAACCCTTTTAGCTTCTGCTTTGTTAACTGTGATTTGTTTGTATGTTGGTGTTGCTGAGAGAGCGTCTGTGTAACTGAGGGCACTTCCTGGGCTCTTGCTGTGCTATTTTGTTTCGCAATGCCTTTTAATCTGGCTATTGTCACAAAGAACAAAGAATAGTACAGCACAGGAACAGGCCATTCGGCCCTCCAAGCCTGAGCCGATCTTGATGCCTGCCTGAACTAACACCTTTTGCCCTTCCGGGGTCCGTATCCCTCTATTCCCTTCCTATTCATATATTTGTTAAGATGTCTCTTAAACGTCGCTATCGTATCTGCTTCCACCACCTCCCCTGGCAGCAAGTTCCAGGCACTCACCACACTCTGTTTAAAAAACTTGCCTCGCACATCCCCTTTAAACATTGCCCCTCGCACCTTAAACCTATGTCCCCTGGTAACTGACTCTTCCACCCTGGGAAAAAGCTTCTGACTATCCACTCTGTCCATGCCGCTCATAAATTTGTAAACCTCTATCATGTCGCCCCTCCACCTCCGTCGTTCCAGTGAAAACAATCCGAGTTTTTCCAACCTCTCCTCATAGCTAATGTCCTCCAGACCAGGCAACATCCTGGTAAACATCCTCTGTACCCTCTCCAAAGCCTCCACGTCCTTCTGGTCGTGTGGCGACCAGAATTGCAAGCAATATTCTAAGTGTGGCCTAACTAAGGTTCTGTACAGCTGCAGCATGACTTGCCAATTTTTATACTCTATGCCCGACCGATGAAGGCAAGCATGCCGAATGCCTTCTTGGCTACCTTATCCACCTGCGTTGCCACTTTCAGTGACCTGTGGACCTGTACGCCCAGATCTCTCTGCCTGTCAATACTCCTAGGGTTCTGCCATTTACTGTATACCTCCCACCTGCATTATACCTTCCAAAATGCATTACCTCACATTTGCCAGGATTAAACTCCATCAGCTATTTCTCCGCCCAAGTCTCCAACCGATCTATATCCTGCTGTATCCTCTGACAATCCTCATCATTATCCGTAACTCCACCAACCTTTGTGTCATCTGCAAACTTACTAATCAGACCAGCTACATTTTCCTCCAAACCATTTATATATACCATTTATTTATACAAACAGCAAAGGTCCCAGCACTGATCCCTGCAGAACACCACTATTCACATCCCTCCATTCAGAAAAACACCCATCCACTGTTACCTTCTGTCTTCTGTGACCAAGCCAGTTCTGTATCCATCTTGCCAGCTCACCTCTGATCCCGTGTGACTTCACCTTTTGCACCAGTCTGCCGTGCGGGACCTTGTCAAAGGCTTTACTAAAGTCCATATAGACAACATCCACCACCCTTCCCTCATCAATCATCTTCATCACTTCCTCAACAAACTCAATCAAATTAGTAAGACATGACCTCCCCTTCACAAAACCATGCTGTTTCCAAATAGGAGTGAATCCTGTCCCAAAACATCCTCTATAATAATTTCCCTACCAGTGCTGTAAAGCTCACCGGCCTATAATTTCCTGGATTATCCTTGCCACCCTTCTTAAACAAAGGAACAACATTGGCTATTCTCCAGTCCTCTGGGACCTCACCTGCAGCCAATGAGGATGCAAAGATTTCTGTCAAGGTCCCAGCAATTTCTTCCCTTGCCTCCCTCAGTATTCTAGGGTAGATCTCATCAGGCCCTGCGAACCTATCTACCTTAATGCTTTGCAAGACACCCAACACCACCTCCTTTTTGATCATGAGATGACTGAGACTATCTGCACTCCCTTCCCTAGGCTCATCATCCACCAAGTTCTTCTCCTTGGTGAATACTGATGCAAGGTACTCATTTAGTACCTCGCCCATTTCCTCTGGCTCCACACGTAGATTGCTGCTTGTGGGATCTTGCTGTGCATCTATTGCACTGCAGCATTTCCAACAGGACAACAACGACGACACTTTAAAATTCAGCTTCCTGAGGATCTGAGTGTGGATTTCTCTGTGTTTTCTCTCCATCTTCCTCTGCTTTTCTCTCCCCTGCACTTTCCCTATTTTAACCATTAATCAATAGGAGCCACAATGTGACGTGTGGTTATTTTAAACGGTGACAGAAACACTTCAGCGGACGTTTCAATCCAGATTAAATCCCAGATCGAGAGAAAAAGAAACAGATGTGGATGGGGTGTGGGGCGGGAGCAGGAGAAAGACAGGGAGTGGGGTGTTTGAGTTTTCAAACTGCAGGAATGTTCCTCCCTCTGGGATCTCTAAACTTACATCACTATAAGCAGATTACCTGCATATTGTCATATTGCTGCCTCTGGGATCTTGTTGTGCACAGATTGCCTGCAGGTTTCCTGCATTGAAACATTGAGGCCCACTTTAAAATTTAATTCATTGAGTGTCAACAGCTCCTGAGGGGAACATGAAGCTGTATATATGTTTGTAATATGTTTAAAGATGGAGTTTTGCATTTTCTGAGGACTGTATTGGGATATCTGGCTCTGATCGCATTGTGGGATCCTGCTGTGCATACATTCCCTTCATCAATTCCTGCATTGCAACACCGAGGCAGACACAGATGGAGAGAAAAAGAGGGAGAGTGAGAAACAGCTGGAGGTGGCAGGTTAAACAGAGAGAGAGAATGATGCGGAGTGTGGGTGAGGGAGCGAAGGCAGAGAAAGATGGAGAAAGACAGAGAGAAACCTTGTGTCACCATTTCTGGGATCTTGCTGTGCACAGCTTGCCGGCTGTTATCACACTGCTGCTTGTGGGATCTTGCTGTGTACCAACGGCCAGCAGCAGTTCCAACTTTGCAACAGTGACGAGCACTTTAAAAAATAATTCATTGAGTGTCAAATACTTCTGTGAATCAGCAATGAAATGGGTGAAATGTGAAGGTTTGTAAAGGCTTGTTCTCATTCCCGAATATTGCTGGTGTTTTAGGCTGTGGGCTGAATTTGACAGTGAAATGAAACACCGGGGGACAATTTGAATTCAGTTTTTCAGGGATGGGAATGTGGATTTCTCTCTCTATCCTTCTGCAGGAGAGGGGATGGGGGTCACCAGTGTTTGTGTGCTTTTACAATGATGCAGAAACAGATGTGGAGAGACACACAGAGAGAAATAGAAAGAGAGAGAGCAGGAAATGACAGGGTAAACACTTCCACACTTCCCAGTCTCTGGCACTGTGCCGGGGATGTGTTTGTTAAGACAGGGAGTCACTGAGAGATTGTTTTATGTCAGTGAGTGAGAGAAAGAGCTCTGGGTTCTTGCTGTGTTTTATTTCTGTTCAAAAATGCTTTGCTTTGTTTTTAATCAATTTTATTTCTCTTATTCCCAAGGAGAATCTTTTCGGAAGCTGCAGCTGTGATGATGCAGAGGGAGAATCTTTTGGCCACGTGGAATTCACAGACAAGAGCTTTAACCAGGGAGGGAAAATAATAATACATATATATTTGTCATTGTCAAGTTCATTTCTAAATACAGAAAAGAAGACTGTGTGATTTCGGGGCTGATAGAAAAACAAAGTGCTGGAAATGCTCAGTATTTCCAGCACAGTTTTTATTTCAGATTTCCAGCATCCTCAGTATTTTGATTTTGTGTTTTCGGGGGTCTGTGGATTTTTTTACCACAAGGGAGGGGGCTGGATGTTGTCCAAAGGGAATAGTTTGGGAATCGCTGCTCCAGAACAGTCAATGTAATCCCATAGATTTCCCTCTCTTCATCTCTTGCTGCAACTTGTTCCCTGCACCTTCCTCTTTGTTCCTAACTCTGTTTCTTCACATCTTTAAATCCCTATCTCTGTATCTCTGAACATCCTTTCTATCTCTGCCTCTCTCTAGAGTCTCACAGGTTTCCATTGTCATTTTCTTTCTGCGACTCTCTGCATCTTTATCTGTCTCTCTCTCTCTCACTCCATTTCTTCTCTCACTCACTTCCAAATCCCTGAATCTTTCCATCGCTGCTCCTCCTTTCCTGCAAGATAATCTCTGCATTTCCCCCATCCCGCAGCATCCCTCTCTATTCTGAAAACGCATCTCACTTTGTATCTCTGCCCCTCCACCTCTTTCTGTCTCTGCATCTCTCTCTTGGTCTGGGATCTTTCTCAATATCTCCATTTCTCTCTCTCTCTCTGCCCTTCTCAGTATTTCTGACCCACTGTTCTCAGTTTCTCTCACTGGCGTTGGACTCCCTGCATCTCATTCTCCAGCTCCCTTTCCATTTATTTTTCTCTCTCTCTCTGTTCTGTCCTAATCCCGGGATCTGTTTTCTGTGTTTCCGTCCCTCTGTCTGGGGTTGGATTTGAACTCGCTGCTTTGGTGTTGTACAGGGTGATTGTGAACCGGGATCCTGCTTTCCATCTCTGCCCAGTTTTGCTCCCATTGAGGTAAAAACAGGGGAGAGATGGTGAACGGACAGCCGATACACAACCACCCTCCTCTCCTCCACCCTGGTTTGCACCATTGGCACCAAGTCCGAGTCCAGCCCAGTGTTTCTTTGACTCTCTGTGTATCTGCTCCCCGACTGTCTCTGCCTGTCTCCTTGTGGTTCAATGGGGGAAGGGACAAGTCAGCCATTATCTAACATGGGTGGGACAGGATCAAAGGGCTGAATGGCCTCTTCCCGTCCCAGTGCAAAATCAATGTGTGAGTGTTTGTGTGTGTCTCCCTCTGTTTGATTCCCTGAAGCCGATGGAGAGAGCAGGTGAAACACCTTTCTGCAGAGAGGGCTGTGTCCTGGACGTTAAAGGCTCAGAATGCCAGTTAGCCTCTGAAGGTCCTTGCTCTATGCCCGGCCCTGATTTTGGCCGAACAGGAGTTAAAGGTGCCGGGGATCTGGGAGCAAGTTGTTGGAATTCCAGTGGCTTATCCAGATCTGGAATTAAAATGAACGAAAGATTGTCGGGAGATGGAGCCAATCCCAGGAAAGTGATGGACGTGGGAATAACACGGTGGGGAGTGAGGGGGGTAGGGGGCTGTTCACGGGGGTGATGATACAGGGTGAGAATTAGTAGAGGGGAAGCTTTTACAGGACAGGGAGGGTATTTAGAAACCGGGAGAGTTTACAGTGGAGAGCGGGGTGAGAATTAGCTTGGGTTCAGTTAATGGGGGGTGGAGGTATTTAGATGGGAGTCTGTTCACAGAACGGTGGGTATTTAGATGGGGGTCTGTTGCGGGCGGGTCGCGAGATGGGAGTCTGTTCCCGGGGGGTATTCAGAGGGGAGTTTGTTCCAGGAGGGGGGTGGGGGTTTAGATGGTAGTTAGTTCATGGGGAGGTATTTAGATGGGAGCTTGTTCCTGGGGGGTTATTCAGAGGGGAGTTTGTTCCCGGGCGGGTATTTACATGATAGTTTGTTCATGGGCAGGTATTTAGATGGGAGCTTGTTCCTGGGGGGTTATTCAGAGGGGAGTTTGTTCCAGGAGGGTATTGAGATGGGAGTTTGTTCCTGGGGGGTTATTCAGAGGGGAGTTTGTTCCCGGGGGGGGGGGTATTTAGATGGTAGTTTGTTCATGGGCAGGTAGTTAGATGGGAGTTTGTTCATGGGGGTGTATTCAGTTGGGCGTTTGTTCCCGAGGAGTATTGAGATGGGAGTTTGTTCCCGGGGGGTATTGAGATGGGAGTTTGTTCCCGGGGGGTATTTAGATGGGAGTTTGTTCCTGGGAGGGTATTTAGATGGGAGTTTGTACCCGGGCGGTATTGAGATGGGAGTTTGTTCCCGGGGGGTATTGAGATGGGAGTTTGTTTCTGGGGGTGTATTCAGATGGGCGTTTGTTCCCGTGGGTATTTAGATGGGAGTTTGTTCCTGGGGTCGTATTTAGATGGTAGTTTGTTCCCGGGGGGTATTGAGATGGCAGTTTGTTCCTGGGGGGGTATTTAGATGGTAGTTTTTTCCTGGGCAGGTATTTAGATGGGAGCTTGTTCCTGGGGGGTTATTCAGAGGGGAGTTTGTTCCAGGAGGTTATTGAGATGGGAGTTTGTTCCTGGGGTGTTATTCAGAGGGGAGTTTGTTCCCGGGCGGGTATTTACATGATAGTTTGTTCATGGGCAGGTATTTAGATGGGAGCTTGTTCCTGGGGGGTTATTCAGAGGGGAGTTTGTTCCAGGAGGGTATTGAGATGGGAGTTTGTTCCTGGGGGGTTATTCAGAGGGGAGTTTGTTCCCGGGGGGGGGGGTATTTAGATGGTAGTTTGTTCATGGGCAGGTATTTAGAAGGGAGTTTGTTCATGGGGGTGTATTCAGTTGGGCGTTTGTTCCCGAGGAGTATTGAGATGGGAGTTTGTTCTCGGGGGGTATTGAGATGGGAGTTTGTTCCTGGGAGGGTATTTAGATGGGAGTTTGTTCCTGGGAGGGTATTTAGATGGGAGTTTGTTCCCGGGCGGTATTGAGATGGGAGTTTGTTCCCGGGGGGTATTGAGATGGGAGTTTGTTCCCGGGGGGTATTGAGATGAGAGTTTGTTTCTGGGGGTGTATTCAGTTGGGCGTTTGTTCCCGTGGGTATTTAGATGGGAGTTTGTTCCTGGGGTGGTATTTAGATGGTAGTTTGTTCCCGGGGGGTATTGAGATGGCAGTTTGTTCCCGGGGGGTATTTAGATGGTAGTTTGTTCCTGGGGGGGTATTTAGATGGGAGTTTGTTCCCGGGGGGTATTTAGATGGGGGTCTGTTCCTGGGGGGTGTTATTCAGATGGGAGTTTGTTCCTGGGGGGGAATTTAAATGGGTGTTTGTTCCCGGGGTCTATTTAGATGGGATCTGTCCTGGGCGGGTGGTAGTTTGATGGGTTGTCTTGTAACAGAGGGAAGGGGATAATTAGATGGGGGTCTGTTGATAATAAGGGTATTAGATGGGGGTCAGTTAACAGGGGATGTCAGACAGTTGTCTGCAGATGAGGATTATTTAGATCGGGGGTGTCTGGGCAAGGGGGGGATGTTTTCTGGTGGGGGGAATTGCAGGAAAAAGATTTGCGTGGTGGATAAAAATTGCGGGCGGTGGATAAATTGAGGGCCGTGGATAAATTGCGGGCAGTGGATAAATTGAGGGCGGTGGATAAATTGAGGGCGGTGGATAGGGTCAGGAAAAGACAGATAAATTTGGAAAGAGAGAGAGAAATGATAGAAAAAGAAATAGAGAAGACAGAAAGATGCAAAGCAAGAGAGAAGGGAAAAAAGTGGAGGGAAATAACAGAGACACAAAGAAATTGAAGGCACCAAAGAGACAGACAGAAAGCCAGTGAGAAAGACACAGAGAATCACAGAGAGATTGAGAGAGAGGACAGAGAATCACAGAGAGATTGAGACAGAGGACAGAGAATCACAGAGAGATTGAGAGAGAGGACAGAGAATCACAGAGAGATTGAGACAGAGGACAGAGAATCACAGAGAGATTGAGAGAGAGGACAGAGAAAGCCATTGAGACAGAAAGACGCACAATCACTCAGAGAGAGACAGAAACACAAAGTGAGGGAGAGAGAGAGAGATGGAGGAACAGAGAGATAGAGAGAAAAACAGAGACAGAAATACAAGGTGAGGGAGCGATTCAGAAATAGAGAGAGTGAGAGAGAGATTCAGTGCGAGAGAGAGATTCAGTGCGAGAGAGATTGAGAGAGAGAGAGAGATTGAGAGAGAGAGAGAGAGATTCAGTGAGAGTCAGTGAGAGAGAGATTGAGTGGAAGAGAGATTGAGTGGGAGAGAGATTGAGTGGGAGAGAGATTGAGTGGGAGAGCGATTGAGTGGGAGAGAGATTGAGTGAGGAGAGATTGAGTGAGGAGAGATTGTGTGCGAGGGAGATTGTGTGCGAGGCAGAGTCTGTGAGAGGGAGAGTCTGTGAGAGGGAGATTGAGTGAGAGGGAGATTCTGTGCGCGGGAGATTCAGTGTGAGGGAGATTCAGTTCGAGGGAGATTCAGTTCGAGGGAGATTCAGTGCGAGAGAGACTGTGAGCGAGAGAGACTGTGAGAGAGATAGATTGAGTGAGAGAGATAGATTGAGTGAGAGATATAGATTGAGTGCGAGATAGATTGAGTGCGAGAGAGATTGAGTGCGAGAAAGATTGAGTGTGAGAGAGATTGAGTGAGAGAGAGATTGAGAGAGAGAGATTGAGTGAGAGAGAAATTGAGTGAGGTAGAGAGATAGTGGGGGAGAGAGATTCAGTGGGGGAGAGAGATTCAGTGGGGGAGAGAGATTCAGTGGGGGAGAGATTCAGTGGGAGAGAGATTCAATGAGAGAGAGATTGAGTGAGAGAGAGATTCAGTGAGAGAGAGATTGAGTGAGAGAGAGATTGAGTGAGAGAGAGATTGAGTGAGAGAGAGATTCAATGAGAGAGAGAGAGTGAGAGAGAGATTGAGTGAGTGAGAGATTGAGTGAGAGAGAGATTCAGTGGGAGAGAGATTCAGTGGGAGAGAGATTGAGTGAGAGAGAGATTGAGTGAGAGAGAGATTGAGTGAGAGAGAGATTCAGTGAGAGAGAGATTCAGTGAGATAGAGATTGAGTGAGAGAGAGATTCAGTGGGAGAGAGATTGCGTGAGAGAGATTCAGTGGGAGAGAGATTCAGTGAGAGAGAGATTCAGTGAGAGAGAGATTCAGTGAGAGAGAGATTCAATGAGAGAGTGATTGAGTGAGAGAGAGATTCAGTGAGAGAGAGATTCAGTGAGAGAGAGATTCAGTGAGAGAGAGATTCAATGAAAGAGTGATTGAGTGAGAGAGAGATTCAGTGAAAGAGAGATTCAGTGAGAGAGAGATTCAATGAGAGAGAGATTGAGTGAGAGAGACTTAGTGAAAGAGACTGAGTCAGAAGAAGGGAGAAAAGCAGAAACAGACAATAAAGATGTGATTCTCACCATCCCACACCGTCTGCTTTCCATCGTTGGACTGTAACACCTTCCCTCCATCAGCTCATCCATGGGGAAAAGATCCTGGAGAAGGGCATTGTGGTGGGATTTGGAGAAAAGCGTCAGGACTGGGACAGAGAGAGCGGGGGATTCAGACTGGACTCTCTCTCACACACACACACACACACTGTAATCAGTTCCAATTCACCTGGCCACAGAGATTGAGACACAGAAACTCACCTTCAGAAACCAGCTGCATGGAAGGAAAGAATGTGGTCTGATGTTGTCCTAATATATCCCAGAACCTGTCACTCAAAACAGACAGTCTACGCAAATTGCAGCTTAACCAAACAGCTCTCAACTTCCTCCATCTGGACACTCCCTCCCAGGTATGGGACAGTCCAAGTTGAGTCTCTGTGTAAACAGCGAATGGGGGAGAGAGGGATATTCCAAACATATCCCAAATGGACCATTCCAGACAGAAACCTGTCTGTCTCTCTCTCCCTCCCCCAAAAACCTCATTAACAGAGCAGAAAAACTGCTGTAATTTAAAACCTGGAGGGGCCGGTTTGGATAATAACCATTTAACACTGATTGTATTAAATCTCTTTCACTATTCACCTCCAGTTAACAGAAAGTTCAGAAAATGACTCATTGCAATTACCTTGAAATTCTGACAAAGTGTTCTTGCTGGAGAGGCCTGTTTGAATGCAGTACAAACATGCGGTTTTTATTCGGTTTTTCATTACCACTGTATGCCAAACACTGAAACTGGAGCCAGGTTAATGAGGCAGCGAAGAGAACTTTTATAACCAGTGACATTTCACACAACAATTCTTACCCATATTTACAGTTATATTTGTCAATGATTCTTTGCCCTGGATTTGATGCTGCTGTATTTATGTATTAACTGTAATCAATCAATAAAACCTTCTTAACATTCACGAGTTTAATGTTACAAGGGTTCACAAAGCTGGGAAATGGCCATTTAACACAAATGGTATTAAAGATCTTCCACTTTTCACCTCCAGTTTATATAAAGTTCAGCAATAAAGACCTCTACTTTCTGACAAAGACTTTTTACTGCTGTTATAAAGTGTCACTTGTTTCCATTTGCTTCCAGACTGTTTCTATCCTCTGCTCTCCTGGGGGATTCAGAAGGATTTTTGTTCACTGTTTGTCCACATTCAGGAGGTTCCAGATCCTCTGCAGCTGCTGTCCTGGAGAAATTAATTGCATTGCATTCAAAATCTTTCCCTCATTTTGGAGATATGAGGAGAGACTGTTTGCACTAGTAGAGGGGTGAAACAATAGGCAGGGAGTTATTATGGTCTGGAATTCACTGTCTGGCAGGTTTCTGAAAGCAGATTCAATATTAAATTTCAAAGGTCAATTGGAGTAAAATTTCAACTACTCGTAGTTATAGTCGAGAAGATACCAGCATAGAAAGAGAAGTGTGAGAGAGAGAGAGATGTCATAACATAGGTGATCAAGAACTCAACACAACTTATTAGAATTAGAATTAGAATTAGAATATTACAGCGCAGTACAGGCCCTTTGGCCCTCGATGTTGCGCCGATCATCTGACCTACACTATTCCATTTACATCCATATGTCTATCCAATGACCACTTAAATGCCCTTAAAGTTGGCGAGTCTACTACTGTTGCAGGCAGGGCGTTCCACGCCCCTACTACTCTCTGCGTAAAGAAACTACCTCTGACATCTGTCCTATATCTTTCACCCCTCAACTTAAAGCTATGTCCCCTCGTGTTTGCCATCCTCATCCGAGGAAAAAGACTCTCACTATCCACCCTATCTAACCCTCTGATTATCTTGTATGTCTCTATTAAGTCACCTCTCCTCCTCCTTCTCTCTAACGAAAACAACCCCAAGTCCCTCAGCCTTTCCTCGTAAGACCTTCCTTCCATACCAGGCAACATCCTAGTAAATCTCCTCTGCACCCTTTCCAAAGCTTCGACATCCTTCCTATAATGCGGTGACCAGAACTGCACGCAATACTCCAGGTGCGGCCTCACCAGAGTTTTGTACAGCTGCATCATGACCCCGTGGCTCTGAAACTCGATCCCCCTACTAATAAAGGCTAACACACCATATGCCTTCTTAACAGCCCTATTAACCTGGGTAGCAACTTTCAGGGATTTATGTACCTGGATACCAAGATCTCTCTGCTCATCTACACTACCAAGAATCTTCCCATTAGCCCAGTACTCTGCATTGCTGTTACTCCTTCCAAAGTGAATCACCTCACACTTCTCTGCATTAAACTCCATTTGCCATCTCTCAGCCCAGCTCTGCAGCCTATCTATGTCCCTCTGTACCCTACAACACCCTTCGACACTATCCACAACTCCACCGACCTTCGTGTCATCCGCAAATTTACTAACCCACCCTTCTACACCCTCATCCAGGTCGTTTATAAAAATGACAAACAGCAGTGGCCCCAAAACAGAACCTTGCGGTACACAACTAGTAACTAAACTCCAGGATGAACATTTGCCATCAACCACCACACTCTGTCTTCTTTCAGCTAGCCAATTTCTGATCCAAAGCTCTAAATCACCTTCAACCCCATACTTGCGTATTTTCTGCAATAGCCTACCGTGGGGAACCTTATCAAACGCCTTACTGAAATCCATATACACCACATCCACGGCTTTACCCTCATCCACCTGTTTGGTCACCTTCTCGAAAAACTCAATAAGGTTTGTGAGGCACGACCTACCTTTCACAAAACAGTGCTGACTATCGCAAATGAACTTATTCTTTTCAAGATGATTATAAATCCTGTCTCTTATAACCTTTTCCAACATTTTACCCACAACCGAAGTAAGGCTCACAGGTCTATAATTACCAGGGCTGTCTCTACTCCCCTTCTTGAACAAGGGGACAACATTTGCTATCCTCCAGTCCTCCGGCACTACTCCTGTCGACAATGACGACTTGAAGATCAACAACAACGGCTCTGCAATCTCCTCCCTGGCTTCCCAGAGAATCCTAGGATAAATCCCATCTGGCCCAGGGGACTTATCTATTTTCACTCTTTCCAAAATTGCTAACACCTCCTCCTTGTGAATCTCAATCCCATCTAGCCTAGTAGCCTGAATCTCAGTATTCTCCTCGGCAACATTTTCTTTCTCTACTGTAAATACTGACGAAAAATATTCATTTAACGCTTCCCCTATCTCCTCTGATTCCGCACACAACTTCCCACTACTATCCTTGATTGGCCCTGTTCTAACTCTTATCATTCGTTTATTCCTGATATACCTATAGAAAGCCTTAGGGTTTTCTTTGATCCTATCCGCCAATGACTTCTCGTGTCCTCTCCTTGCTCTTCTTAGCCCTCCCTTTAGATCCTTCCTGGCTAGCTTGTAACTCTCAAGCGCCCTAACTGAGCCTTCACGTCTCATCCTAACATAAGCCGCCCTCTTCCTCTTGACAAGCGCTTCAACTTCTTGAGTAAACCATGGCTCCCTTGCTCGACAACTTCCTCCCTGCCTGACAGGTACATACTTATCAAGGACACGCATTAGCTGCTCCTTGAATAAGCTCCACATTTCGTTTGTGCCCATCCCCTGCAGTTTCCTTCCCCATCCTACACATCCTAAATCTTGCCTAATCGCGTCATAATTTCCTTTCCCCCAGCTATAATTCTTGCCCTGCGGTATATACCTGTCCCTGCCCATCGCTAAGGTAAACCTAACCGAATTGTGATCACTATCGCCAAAGTGCTCACCTACATCTAAATCGAACACCTGGCCGGGTTCATTACCCAGTACCAAATCCAATGTGGCATCGCCCCTGGTTGGCCTGTCCACATACTGTGTCAGAAAACCCTCCTGCACACACTGGACAAAAACAGACCCATCTAAAGTACTCGAACTATAGTATTTCCAGTCAATATTTGGAAAGTTAAAGTCCCCCATAACCACTACCCTGTTACTCTCGCTCCTGTCGAGAATCATCTTCGCTATCCTTTCCTCTACATCTCTGGAACTATTCGGAGGTCTATAGAAAACTCCCAACAGGGTGACCTCTCCTCTCCTGTTTCTAACCTCGGCCCATACTACCTCAGTAGACGAGTCCTCAAACGTCCTTTCTGCCGCTGTAATACTTTCCTTGATTAACAATGCCACACCCCCCCCCTCTTTTACCCTCTTCTCTGTTCTTTCTGAAACATCTAAATCCCGGAACCTGCAACATCCATTCCTGCCCCTGCTCTACCCATGTCTCCGAAATGGCCACAACATCAGGATCCCAGGTACCAACCCATGCTGCAAGCTCACCCACCTTATTCCGGATGCTCCTGGCGTTGAAGTAGACACACTTTAAACCAAGTTCTTGCTTGCCAGTGCCCTCTTGCGTCCCTGTAACCTTATCCCCTACCTCACTACTCTCAACAGCCTGTACACTGGCACTGCAATTTAGGTTCCCATTCCCCTGCTGATTTAGTTTAAACCCCCCCGAAGAGCACTAACAAATCTCCCCCCCAGGATATTGGTACCCCTCTGGTTCAGGTGAAGACCATCCTGTTTGTAGAGGTCCCACCTACCCCAGAAAGAGCCCCAATTATCCAGGAAACCAAAACCCTCCCTCCTACACCATCCCTGCAGCCACGTGTTCAACTCCTCTCTCTCCCTATTCCTCTCTTCGCTAGCACGTGGCACAGGCAACAACCCAGAGATAACAACTCTGGTTGTTCTCGCTCTAAGCTTCCACCCTAGCTCCCTGAATTTCTGCCTTAAATCCCCATCTCTCTTCCGACCTATGTCGTTGGTGCCTATGTGGACCACGACTTGGGGGTGCTCCCCCTCCCCCTTAAGGATCCCAAAAACACGATCGGAGACATCACGTACCCTGGCACCTGGGAGGCAACACACCAACCGTGAGTCTCTCTCGTTCCCACAGAACCTCCTATCTGTTCCCCTAACTATGGAGTCCCCAATGACTAATGCTCTGCTCCTCTTCCCTTTTCCCTTCTGAGCAACAGGGACAGACTCTGTGCCAGAGACCTGCACCCCATTGCTTACCCCTGGTAAGTCGTCCCCCCCAACAGTATCCAAAACGGTATACCTGTTGTTGAGGGAAACGGCCACAGGGGATCCCTGCACTGCCTGCTGGTTCCCTCTCCTTCCCCTGACGGTAACCCATCTACCTACTTCTTTTACCTGAGGTGTGACTGCCTCCCTATAACTCCTGTCAATAATCCCCTCCGCCTCCCGAATGATCCGAAGTTCATCCAGCTCCAGCTCCAGTTCCCTAACGTGGTCTGCAAGGAGCTGGAGTTGGGTGCACTTCCCGCAGATGCAGTCAGCAGGGACACTCTTGGCGACCCCTACCTCCCACATTCTGCAGGAGGAACATACAACTGCCTTTACCTCCATTCCCACTATTCTAGATTCCCAATAAATCTACTGAAAAACCAAACGAAAAAAAAAGTCAAAACTTGTTCGCTTAGCAATCCGACGGACTGAAGTTTTAAATAAAAAGCTTACCTTATCAACACCCTAGAGTCCTTTTTTTTTGGTTAGAGGAGGAGGGTGGGTGGGAGACACTACACGTGTAGTGTCTCGGGTACTGCCACTGCCCAAATAAATACTTTTCCCCTACCCAGCAGTCCCCGGTCCTCCGAAACAAAAAAAGGGATTAACTTGTAACTTACTGAAATTGACCGCTCAGCTGAAAGTCCGCTCCGCACCCCGTTCTATCAAGGCTGCTCCTCGCAAAAGACAAAGATTTTAAAACTGCCCAAATAAATACTTTTCCCCTACCCAGCAGTCCCCGGTCCTCCGAAACAAAAAAAGGGATTAACTTGTAACTTACTGAAATTGACCGCTCAGCTGAAAGTCCGCTCCGCACCCCGTTCTATCAAGGCTGCTCCTCGCAAAAGACAAAAATTTTAAAACTGCCCAAATAAATACTTTTCCCCTACCCAGCAGTCCCCGGTCCTCCGAAACAAAAAAAGGGATTAACTTGTAACTTACTGAAATTGACCGCTCAGCTGAAAGTCCGCTCCGCACCCCGTTCTATCAAGGCTGCTCCTCGCAAAAGACAAAGATTTTAAAACTGCCCAAATGAATACTTTTCCCCTACCCAGCAGTCCCCGGTCCTCCGAAACAAAAAAAGGGATTAACTTGTAACTTACTGAAATTGACCGCTCAGCTGAAAGTCCGCTCCGCACCCCGTTCTATCAAGGCTGCTCCTCGCAAAAGACAAAGATTTTAAAACTGCCCAAATAAATACTTTTCCCCTACCCAGCAGTCCCCGGTCCTCCGAAACAAAAAAGGGATTAACTTGTAACTTACTGAAATTGACCGCTCAGCTGAAAGTCCGCTCCACACCCCGTTCTATCAAGGCTGCTCCTCGCAAAAGACAAAGATTTTAAAACTGCCCAAATAAATACTTTTCCCCTACCCAGCAGTCCCCGGTCCTCCGAAACAAAAAAAGGGATTAACTTGTAACTTACTGAAATTGACCGCTCAGCTGAAAGTCCGCTCCGCACCCCGTTCTATCAAGGCTGCTCCTCGCAAAAGACAAAGATTTTAAAACTGCCCAAATAAATACTTTTCCCCTACCCAGCAGTCCCCGGTCCTCCGAAACAAAAAAAGGGATTAACTTGTAACTTACTGAAATTGACCGCTCAGCTGAAAGTCCACTCCGCACCCCGTTCTATCAAGGCTGCTCCTCGCAAAAGACAAAGATTTTAAAACTGCCCAAATAAATACTTTTCCCCTACCCAGCAGTCCCCGGTCCTCCGAAACAAAAAAAGGGATTAACTTGTAACTTACTGAAATTGACCGCTCAGCTGAAAGTCCGCTCCGCACCCCGTTCTATCAAGGCTGCTCCTCGCAAAAGACAAAGATTTTAAAACTGCCCAAATAAATACTTTTCCCCTACCCAGCAGTCCCCGGTCCTCCGAAACAAAAAAAGTGATTAACTTGTAACTTACTGAAATTGACCGCTCAGCTGAAAGTCCGCTCCGCACACCGTTCTATCAAGGCTGCTCCTCGCAAAAGACAAAGATTTTAAAACTGCCCAAATAAATACTTTTCCCCTACCCAGCAGTCCCCGGTCCTCCGAAACAAAAAAAGGGATTAACTTGTAACTTACTGAAATTGACCGCTCAGCTGAAAGTCCGCTCCGCACCCCTTTCTATCAAGGCTGCTCCTCGCAAAAGACAAAGATTTTAAAACTGCCCAAATAAATACTTTTCCCCTACCCAGCAGTCCCCGGTCCTCCGAAACAAAAAAGGGATTAACTTGTAACTTACTGAAATTGACCGCTCAGCTGAAAGTCCGCTCCGCACCCCGTTCTATCAAGGCTGCTCCTCGCAAAAGACAAAGATTTTAAAACTGCCCAAATAAATACTTTTCCCCTACCCAGCAGTCCCCGGTCCTCCGAAACAAAAAAAGGGATTAACTTGTAACTTACTGAAATTGACCGCTCAGCTGAAAGTCCGCTCCGCACCCCGTTCTATCAAGGCTGCTCCTCGCAGTTATTTCTAAATAACTGTTTCAGTTTTATTTGATCCTGTTGTTTTATTTATACATTACCTTTAATCACTCAATATAACTTTCCAAACAGGAACGCGTTTTATGTTACAAGTGTTCACACAGTGTAAAAATAGCCATTTTACAAAAGTTGCATTGAAATTATTTTATACAGCATCTCAAGTTTACAATAAAGTAAATTCTTCAGACTTGTGGAAACTTTCAAACTCAGCAAGGGAATCTCCCATCAGTAATGGCTCAGCATCTCCATCTGCTGGTGTCCCTGCCTCAATGCAGTTAATGTCCCTCTCTCACCATCTCCATCTGCTGGTGTACCTGCCTCACTGCAGTTAGATTAGATTCGATCAGATTAGAAATACAGCACTGAAACAGGCCCTTCGGCCCACCGAGTCTGTGCCGAACATCAACCACCCATTTATACTAATCCTACACTAATCTCATATTCCTACCAAACATCCCCACCTGTCCTTATATTTCCCTACCACCTATACTAATGACAATTTATAATGGCCAATTTACCTATCAACCTTGACCGATCAGTTAATGTTCCTCTCTCACCATCTCCATCTGCTGGTGTCCCTGTCTCACTGCAGCTGCTGTCCTCCTCTCAACATCTCCATCTGCTGGTATCCCTGTCTTACTGCAGTTACTGTCCTCCTCGCACCATCTCCATCTGCTGGTATCCCTGTCTTACTGCAGCTATTGTCCCCCTCTCACCATCTCCATCTGCTGGTATCCCTGTGTCACTGCAGTTAATGTCCCTCTCTCACCATCTCCATCTGCTGGTGTCCCGGTCTCACTGCAGTTACTGCCCCCTCTCACCATCTCCATCTGCTGGTGTCCCTGTGTCACGTCAGTTACTGTCCCTTACTCAATATCTCCATCTCCTGGTGTGCCTGTCTCACTGCAGTTAATGTCCCTCTCTCACCATCGACATCTGCTGGTACTCCTGCCTCACTGCAGTTACTGGCCCACTCACCATCTCCATCTGCTGGTGTCACTGCCTCACTGCAGTTACTGACCTCCTCTCACCATGTCCATCTGCTGGTGTCCCTGTCTCACTGCAGTTAATGTCCCATTCTCACCATCTCCATCTGCTGGTGTCCCTGTCTCACTGCAGTGACTGTCCCTCTCTCACCATCTCCATCTGTTGGTGTCCCTGTCTCACTGCAGTTAATGTCCCTCTCTCACCATCTCCATCTGCTGGTGTCCCTGTCTCACTGCAGTTACTGCCCCGGCTCTCTATCTCCATCTCCTGGTGTGCCTGTCTCATTGCAGTTAATGTCCCTCTCTCACCATCGACATCTGCTGGTACTCCTGCCTCACTGCTGTTCCTGGCCCACTCACCATCTCCATCTGCTGGTGTCACTGCCTCACTGCAGTTGCTGCCCCCGCTCAACATCTCCATCTGCTGGTGTCCCTGCTTCACTGCAGTTACTGTCCCACTCACCACCTCACAATCACTGCGATTTGCAGCTTTGTTCACTGGAGGTATTTGTTGGCAAAAGCAACCACAAGGTGGCGCTGTACTCGCACATGCGCAAACGTACCCTATTCCAGTCAAACGTCAGGGTCTGCCCACGTTCAGGCAGCTGCCAGGACTAAAGATGGCGCCGGTCAAATAATCACAGAGGCGGATGGAGGGTCGGAGGTGGAGCTGGGGGACTGGGGGGGGGGAGGAGGGGGAATGGGATTTAGTTCCAGTGTTTGAAACCCTTCAGCTCTTTCTCTGATTTCACTAATTTAACAATGAGATTGAGAGGGTATTTCACCCCCTTCTTCAGCTCCTGTCTGAATTTAGTCTGGGTAACAATGTAAATACATGTGTTGGTGCAGGAACTGAGAATCTGCAGCATCTTTGATGTTTGTTTTGTGATAAAGAGAGGGTCAGTGTAGGAGGAATAATAATAAATATCTGTAATTCGACTGTAAATGATAGACTCAACCTGAATCACCCAAAATAGGATAAAACTGCCGGATCTACTGAAGAGTAAAATAATTGATTTCCTGCGATTCTCCATCTCTGGGTCCTTGTGATTCTCTGCATTGCAGTGGCGCCTGAATCCCCTGCGGACTTTACTGGAGAATAAAATCCGTCTGACAGTCAGAACATTGAGCAGCAAAATCAGAAAGACCGGGACACAAGGGGGTAAAATGAGGTCAAACAATTCAAATGACCCCCATATGGGGGAAGTAAAGAAGCTCAGTTTATTAACACAACCCATGGGAACATTATCAATAATGTATTTTTGTTCCAGTGTAAAGTACCAGGGGAGAGACTCTAAACAGCCCAGCACACTCACTGTTCCCACAACCACAGCCGCCCTTTTCTCACTGCAATATTTTGTTTTCAGCTTCTCACAACAAATGGCCACAAATCGATCAAAGGTGAAAGTGACTGTGAGCCAGACAGAAACAACTGTGGATGCAGAAAGCAGAACGGCAATGAGAGAACACACAGGAGTAATGAACAGGAACGAATATGGGAAATACATTGGAACAATTGCACCCAATATTGGATCAGTGATAACGACCAGGAACTGCCATTCCCACCAGGTAGACACTGATACATTTGGAGAGACCGCACTTTCCTCGGGACAGGATCACAATCGCCACCACGTTAACTGGAAGAGAGAGAGAAAAGGAAGCAGAGAAATTACTGATCAGACCTGGAGACAAAGCATCAGTTTGACAGGATCTGGGCTGAAATTTTCAGCTTTGTTGCTGCATCGAGCAGTGAAAACTGATTCATTGACCCGGGCAGTGCTTTGTCACAGTGAAATGTTTGTAAACACAGTTATTAATAATGAATTGGGAAATTGATGCAGAAAGTGAATAAAGTCATTACCGGATCTACTGGAAGTACTGAGTGAGGATGCAGTGTCAGTGGGGAAATGAGAAGCTGTTTTACAGAGATGGAATCCAATGGGTTAATTGGGAATTTGTCTCCAGACTGTTGGTTGGGAATGTTTGTGGAGAGTGGGATGTGTAGCTGGTTGTTGCTCTGGGTTCAGGGAACCGACAGGGAATATTACCAAGTGGGAAAACTGCAGCGCTGTGTTAGAGCATCAGCAAACATCTAGAATGGCAGAGCAGGCTCTAGGTCGGAATGGCCTCGTCCTGCTCCTGTGTTACTGTATTGGACGAAGTAGCTGGAGGTGGAGACAGTGAATGAGATTGGGAGGGAGAGAAGGGAAAGGACATGTTGGAGCGGGGGGGGGGAGACTGGAGCAGATGGTTTGGGAAAGTGGATAGACAGAAGCAATGGATGAGGAGACTGAGTATTCAATACAGTGAGAGGAGAGGCTGAGATTCACAGGGAGAGACTGCAGCAGAGTGTTAGAGGAAATCTAATCTATAGATCCCAGTAACACAACTCAATTCATACATTCAAACAAAAATTCCTGTGGTTATTGGTGTTGGAGAACAGTTCATTGTTTCTGCAATATAGTCAATATATTTAGTTTGTACAGGCTATTAAATATAAATGTAAATATATTTCTGATATCAGCCTCGCTCTTTATTGAATTCAGCAGTCACAGAGATTTTAAAGTGCAGTATTTAAATAATGAATTACCATCAATGATGAACTGATTCTATTCTGTTCATTCGGTCACTAAGTAAGGAATAGCAATTTTCTCCAAAACAAAATGAGGACCTGACAGAAATCAACACAGAGGATCAAGTCCAACAGGAAAATGAACACAATCTGACAACAGACAAATTCAACTCACAGTTTCTCTCACTAATTGTTCTGGACATTCCATCACTTTATGATAGTGAATTATTTACACTGCTGCTTCTTTCTCTTTCTCTTTACTTCTGCTTATCTCTTTCCCTCGGTTTCGTTCTCCCTGCTCCTTTTCTCCTTCCCTATCTCTCTGGAGCACTCACACCTGCAAACTGTTACTTAATGCTACTTTTCACATATGATTTATTCCTAACATTCTGCATCTGTGTTCTGTTCACCAGCCCCAGGTTCAATGATTCTATTCTCAGAGTCAGTTTGTTCAATGGTGAAACCTCTGTGAATACTTTAATGTATCTACAGAACACTCAAGTCTCCACCTGTTCACCTGCACTCTTCACTTCATCTACAATACATGGAATAAACAGGATCGAAAGCTACTTCCAGACAAACCTCACAATCATTGAAATTCCTTCTCCTCGAATTATAAAGTAATCAGTTATAATGTGGGATTGTTTAATTAATAAAACACCAACATCAGCGCTGCAGCTGATAATCTGCAGATAAATGGGAAGACTCTTGATTCCAACTGAAAGAGTGAAAACCAGTAAAACATCACATCAATACTTTCTATTTTACAATGTAGTCCAGTGACAGTGAAGGTCCACAGTGAAGCAGGGAAGAAGAAGTGAAAGTGTCAGCAGCAAACTCAGTTCAGTAGCCAGACCTCTGAAGCAGCGTCAGACACACACAGAGTGAAATAATATTTGATAACAGTGATAATCAATAAATACATTGAAATCCCAGTTAATCTGAGCCATGTTATTGGGGAGGGAGGACATTGTTCTGTCCCCTTGTAACACTGAAACCGTGAGATGTCTCATTATCAATCAAAAAAATCATTAAAATATTCCAGGACCGGTTAGATCCGCATCACGAAAATATTAAAAGTCCTACTGGTCTGATTATTGATCCTCACTGAAACATCTCATTCCAATACATTCAATACACAGAATAATCCAATAACAAAGCCACAGTTACTTAAACCAATACCATTAAATACATAACACAACTCTGACAAGAATGAAAGAGTGGACAATGAGGCGATTCCATCAGTAAATTGCTGGAAAAGAACATGTGGCTGTGTAACACACACAGAGGAAAAAAATACCGAGTACAGCAGCACAGTTAACATTGATTGACACCATTAACAGCTGAGATACTGGCTTACCAGGAACTCCAATTGCTGCAAGTACAGGATAGTAAATGTCTTCTATCTGATACATTACTGGATATTCCATTTCTGTCAGAAGCAGAGTCTTCTATTAGCCTGGAATCCACAGCTCCAGCAGGCACTCTGAGCTGATCCATTCCAATGGTCCTGATTTATTCAGGGGATAAGGCTCCACTGACATGGTTATACCCCTAATCATTGCTATTAGTTACACTCACCTGAACAAACACATGACATCAGTAGCTTTGACTCTGATGTAAATAATGTGGTGGATAAAACACAATCATTTCAATGTCAATGACATTTTCAGAGTAAGACCTCTCTCGGAATAAACCTGAAATCTGTACTCATACTGTACGGATGGCAATTATGAGAGGCGTCATTTACATTTTCCATATTATTGTATTGACCTTGTTCACTCCTGGCATTTCTATTGTAAATGTAACTGATCTGTCTGCAGTGGACACTGAATCCAGGGACAAAAGCAATCCCGTTTCAATCTGTTCCTACATTTTCCCAGTTAAAATGTGAACTTTGAATCTCTGATTCGGGACCATGTTCAGGGTTACAGTCCAGAAACTACTGTGATTGAAATTACGGGACACACACTGTACGCATCCATTTGGGAGGCAGTTGGGTAGTGATAATATCACTGGTCACGTAATCCAGAGGCCCAACCTGATGGCCTGGGGACAGGGGTTCAAATCCCACCACGGCAACTATATAAACCAGAGGGAGCTCCCTTTCTGTGTATAAAGTAGAGGGAGCTCGCTCTCCAGCTATAAATTGGAAGGAGCTCCCTCTCTATTTATAAAGTGGAGGATGCGCCCTCTCTATGTGTGAAGTGGAGGAAGCGCCCTCTCTATGTATAAAGTAGAGGGCGCTCCCTCTCTTTGTATAAAGTAGAGGGAGCTCCCTCTCTCTGTATAAAGTAGAGGGAGTGCCCTCTCTATGTGCCCTCTCGTGTGTTGATAAGGTAAGCTTTTTATTTAAACAGTTCAGTCCGTCGGATTGCTAAGCGAACACGTTTTGACTTTTTTTTTTTTCGTTTGGTTTTTCAGCAGATTTGTTGGGAATCCAGAATAGTGGGAATGGAGGTAAAGGCAGTTGTATGTTCCTCCTGCAGAATGTGGGAGGTAGGGTTCGCCAAGAGTGTCCCTGCTGACTGCATCTGCGGGAAGTGCATCCAACTCCAGCTCCTCGCAGACCGCGTTGGGGAACTGGAGCTGGAGCTGGATGAACTTCGGATCATTCGGGAGGCGGAGGGGATTATTGACAGGAGTTATAGGGAGGCAGTCACACCTCAGGTAAAAGAAGTAGGTAGATGGGTTACCGTCAGGGGAAGGAAAGGGAACCAGCAGGCAGTGCAGGGATCCCCTGTGGCCGTTTCCCTCAACAACAGGTATACCGTTTTGGATATTTTTGGGGGGCACGACTTACCAGGGGTAAGCAATGGGGTGCAGGTCTCTGGCACAGAGTCTGTCCCTGTTGCTCAGAAGGGAAAGGGGAAGAGGAGCAGAGCATTAGTCATTGGGGACTCCATAGTTAGGGGAACAGATAGGAGGTTCTGTGGGAACGAGAGAGACTCACGGTTGGTGTGTTGCCTCCCAGGTGCCAGGGTACGTGATGTCTCTGATCGTGTTTTTGGGATCCTTAAGGGGGAGGGGGAGCAGCCCCAAGTCGTGGTCCACATGGGCACCATCGACATAGGTAGGAAGAGAGATGGGGATTTAAGACAGAAATTCAGGGAGCTAGGGTTGAAGCTTAGAGCGAGAACAACCAGACTTGTTATCTCTGGGTTGTTGCCCGTGCCACGTGCTGGCGAAGATAAGAATAGGGAGAGAGAGGAGTTGAACACGTGGCTGCAGGGATGGTGCAGGAGGGAGGGTTTTGGTTTCCTGGATAATTGGGGCTCTTTCTGGGGTAGGTGGGACCTCTACAAACAGGATGGTATTCACCTGAACCAGAGGGGTACCAATATCCTGGGGGTGGGGGGGGGGAGATTTGTTAGTGCTCTTCGGGGGGGTTGAAACTAAATCAGCAGGGGAATGGGAACCTAAATTGTAGTTCCAGTGTACAGGCTGTTGAGAGTAGTGAGGTAGGGGATAAGGTTACAGGGACGCAAGAGGGCACTGGCAAGCAAGAACTTGGTTTAAAGTGTGTCTACTTCAACGCCAGGAGCATCCGGAATAAGGTGGGTGAGCTTGCAGCATGGGTTGGTACCTGGGATATCGATGTTGTGGCCATTTCGGAGACATGGGTAGAGCAGGGGCAGGAATGGATGTTGCAGGTTCCGGGATTTAGATGTTTCAGTAAGAACAGAGAAGAGGGTAAAAGAGGGGGGGGGGGTGTGGCATTTTTAATCAAGGAAAGTATTACAGCGGCAGAAAGGACGTTTGAGGACTCATCTACTGAGGTAGTATGGGCCGAGGTTAGAAACAGGAGAGGAGAGGTCACCCTGTTGGGAGTTTTCCATAGACCTCCGAATAGTTCCAGAGATGTAGAGGAAAGGATAGCGAAGATGATTCTCGACAGGAGCGAGAGTAACAGGGTAGTGGTTATGGGGGACTTTAACTTTCCAAATATTGACTGGAAATACTATAGTTCGAGTACTTTAGATGGGTCAGTTTTTGTCCAGTGTGTGCAGGAGGGTTTTCTGACACAGTATGTGGACAGGCCAACCAGGGGCGATGCCACATTGGATTTGGTACTGAGTAATGAACCAGGCCAGGTGTTCGATTTAGATGTAGGTGAGCACTTTGGCGATAGTGATCACAATTCGGTTAGGTTTACCTTAGCGATGGGGAGGGACAAGTATATGCCGCAGGGCATGAATTATAGCTGGGGGAAAGGACATTATGACGCGATTAGGCAAGATTTAGGATGTGTCGGATGGGGAAGGAAACTGCAGCGGATGGGCACAAACGAAATGTGGAGCTTATTCAAGGAGCAGCTAATGCGTGTCCTTGATAAGTATGTACCTGTCAGGCAGGGAAGAAATTGTCGAGCGAGGGAGCCGTGGTTAACTCAAGCAGTTGAAGCTCTTGTCAAGAGGAAGAGGGCGGCTTATGTTAGGATGAGACGTGAAGGCTCAGTTAGGGCGCTTGAGAGTTACAAGCTAGCCAGGAAGGATCTAAAGGGAGGGCTAAGAAGAGCAAGGAGAGGACACGAGAAGTCATTGGCGGATAGGATCAAAGAAAACCCTAAGGCTTTCTGTAGGTATATCAGGAATAAAAGAATGATAAGAGTTAGAACATGGCCAATCAAGGATAGTAGTGGGAAGTTGTGTGCAGAATCAGAGGAGATAGGGGAAGCGTTAAATGAATATTTTTCGTCAGTATTTACAGTAGAGAAAGAAAATGTTGCCGAGGAGATTACTGAGATACAGCCTACCAGGCTAGATGGGATTGAGATTCACAAGGAGGAGGTCTTAGCAATTTTGGAAAGAGTGAAAATAGATAAGTCCCCTGGGCCAGATGGGATTTATCCTAGGATTCGCTGGGAAGCCGGGAGGAGATTGCAGAGCCGTTGTTGTCGATCTTTATGTCGTCATTGTCGACAGGAGTAGTGCCGGAGGACTGGAGGATAGCGAATGTTGTCCCCTTGTTCAAGAAGGGGTGTAGAGACAGCCCTGGTAATTATAGACCTGTGAGCCTTACTTCGGTTGTGGGTAAAATGTTGGAAAAGGTTATAAGAGATAGGATTTATAATCATCTTGAAAAGAATAAGTTCATTTGCGATAGTCAGCACGGTTTTGTGAAAGGTAGGTCGTGCCTCACAAACCTTATTGAGTTTTTCGAGAAGGTGACCAAACAGGTGGATGAGGGTAAAGCCGTGGATGTGGTGTATATGGATTTCAGTAAGGCGTTTGATAAGGTTCCCCACGGTAGGCTATTGCAGAAAATACGCAAGTATGGGGTTGAAGGTGATTTAGAGCTTTGGATCAGAAATTGGCTAGCTGAAAGAAGACAGAGGGTGGTGGTTGATGGCAAATGTTCATCCTGGAGTTTAGTTACTCGTGGTGTACCGCAAGGTTCTGTTTTGGGGCCACTGCTGTTTGTCATTTTTATAAATGACCTGGATGAGGGTGTAGAAGGGTGGGTTAGTAAATTTGCGGATGACACGAAGGTCGGTGGAGTTGTGGATAGTGTCGAAGGGTGTTGTAGGGCTCAGAGGGACATAGATATGCTGCAGAGCTGGGCTGAGAGATGGCAAATGGAGTTTAATGCGGAGAAGTGTGAGGTGATTCACTTTGGAAGGAGTAACAGCAATGCAGAGTACTGGGCTAATGGGAAGATTCTTGGTAGTGTAGATGAGCAGAGAGATCTTGGTGTCCAGGTACACAAATCCCTGAAGGTTGCTACCCAGGTTAATAGGGCTGTTAAGAAGGCATATGGTGTGTTAGCTTTTATTAGTAGGGGGATCGCGTTTCGGAGCCACGAGGTCATGATGCAGCTGTACAAAACTCTGGTGAGGCCGCACCTTGAGTATTGCGTGCAGTTCTGGTCACCACATTATAGGAAGGATGTGGAAGATTTGGAAAGGGTGCAGAGGAGATTTACTGGGATGTTGCCTGGTATGGAAGGAAGGTCTTACGAGGAAAGGCTGAGGGACTTGGGGTTGTTTTCGTTAGAGAGAAGGAGGAGGGGAGGTGACTTAATAGAGACATATAAGATAATCAGAGGGTTAGATAGGGTGGATAGTGAGAGTCTTTTTCCTCGGATGATGATGGCAAACACGAGGGGACACAGCTTTAAGTTGAGGGGTGAAAGATATAGGACAGATGTCAGAGGTAGTTTCTTTCCGCAGAGAGTAGTAGGGGCGTGGAACGCCCTGCCTGCAACAGTAGTAGACTCGCCAACTTTAAGGGCATTTAAGTGGTCATTGGATAGACATATGGATGAAAATGGAATAGTGTCGGTCAGATGGTCGGCGCAACATCGAGGGCCGAAGGGCCTGTACTGCGCTGTAATGTTCTAATTCTAATTCTATGTATAAAGTAGAGGGAGCTCCCTCTCTATGTATTAAGTAGAGGGAGCGCCCTCTCTATGTATAAAGTGGAGGGAGCTCCCTCTCTATGTATAAAGTCGAGGGAGCTCCGTCTCTATGTATAAAGTAGAGAGAGCGCCCTCTCTTTGTATAAAGTGGAGGGAGCTCCCTCTTTATTTATAAATTTGGGGGCGGTGAAGGAAAGAGGAGAGAGGGAAACGAAAACAAATGGGGAAATGGAGAGAGAGGGACAAAGTGGAAGACAGTGAGAGACAGAAGAGATAGTGAAATGAGACCTTAACGGAACCCCAGTAACAATCCCCATTGTCTGCCCAGTCGGTATTTGGGGTTTAATGTGAGGGTTTTAGGGATGAGTGTTAGATGAGTGTTTGATGTTTTCAAACTGCATTGACATTCCCAACAAAAGCAAGAGTTAAAGATTCAAAATTAACCAAACCAATGGCTTAAAGCATTGCTGTCTATGTACAGAGGGACGGAGAGATGGAGGGAGTGAAACACAGACGGACAGAGACACAGAAAGAGTGGGACAGAGAAAGGGAGAGAGAGAGAGACAGAGCTTGCATGATAGAAAAAAAAGGAGAAACAGAGACAGAGGGAGAGAGACAGAAAGGGAGGCAGGCAAATGCAGAGTGAGACAGACAGAAAGGGAGGCAGGCAGATGCAGAGGGAGCGACACAGGGAGAAAGCGAGGGAGACAGATACAGAGGGAGAGAGACAGATGCAGAGGGAGAAAGGGACAGACAGAGAGAGAGGGAGAGAGACAAACAGAGGGAGAAACAGAGACAGAAGGAGAGACAGAGAGAGAGAGAGGGAGAGCGAGATTATCGGAAAAACTTTACATCCAGTAATGTTGAAAAAAGATAGAATTAAAAAGTAAAACTGGCTGTGTGTAAGAACTAATTCTGAAAGAAAAGATCAGGGGTTTAGTGTGAGTGTTTTGGGGGCAAGTGTTGGATCAGTGATTGATATTTTCAAATTGAAGTGACATTTAATATTATTGAAAAAAATAGTATTAAACACTGACAAACTTTAGAAGCAGGGGAATGGGATACAGTGTGTGAGGGGACTTTGACAGAATCTCAGTAACAATCCCCATTATCTGCACAGTCCTGTATTGGGGGTTTAGTGTGAGAGTTTAGGGGGCGAGTGTTGATCAGTGTTTGATATTTTCAAACTGCAGTGACGTTCCCAGCAAGGGCAAGATTTACAGGTTGAAAATTAAACAAGAAATGGATAAAAACATTTCTGTCCAAGGAGAGAGACATGGTGTGAGAGTCAGAGTCATGGAAAGAGGCAGAGAAAGAGGGGGAGGGCGAGGGAGAGAGAGAGAGAGAGAGAAATATGGGATGAAACAGACATGAGAGGGAGAGACAGAGAGAAGATGAGACAAGTTGTAACAATCATTAACAATCCTCATTATCCGCCAGTTTGTTTTTGGAGGTTAATGTGACCGTTTTAGGGGTGAATGTTGGATCAGTGTTTCATATTTTCAAGCTGCAGTGTGATTCCCAATAAGGCTGTTAAAGTATTTTAGAGCAGGGTGTTTATGCTGTAACTTTATAACTCATTACCTAAGCACCATAATGAGATCTCCCAGGGCAGGTACAGTGTGAGTTTACATACAGAGTAAAGCAGTTTCTTTAGAGAAGGAGGGAGAGACGGGCAGAAAGAGTGAGGAGATACGGGGAGGCAGGCAGATTGTCGGAGAAACTTTACATGTAACCACGTGAAAAAAATAAATAATTAAAAATTTAAATGGACTGCGCACTGAAAATACTGTCCGCACACAACAACTGAAGTCACACACCATCATAACTTGAAACTATATCACCATTCCTTCACTGTTACTGGGTCAAAATCCTGGAACTCCCTTCCTAACAGCACTGTGGGTGTACCTACCCCACATGGACTGCAGCGGTTCAAGAAGGAGGCTCAACACCACCTTCTCAAGGGCAATTAGGAATGGGTAATAAATGCTGGACTGGCCAGTAACGCACACATCCAACAAAAAAATAAGTCAAATAAAAAGTTGACACCAAGTCACTTAAGGGGATATTACACTAGACGAACAAAAATTTGGTCAAACAGGTTGGTTTGAGGGAGTCTCTTCAAAGAGGAAAGAGAGTTAGTGAGACGGGGAGGTTTAGGAAAGGAATTCCAGAATTAGGGTCTTGGCAGTTTGAAGGCACGGCCACCAATGTTGGAACAATTCAAATTGAGGATGGTCAAGAGGCCAGAATTAGAGGATCACAGGTATTGGTGGATTGTGGAGCTGGAGGAGATTGCAGAGATTGGAAGGGGTCATTTGTGGAAGACAGTTCCCAACTTCTCCCACTCTTGGAACGTAGATGTGTTTCTCAATTTCATCTTTGAAGGGCTTTTGACTATTTTTTGATTTTCAGACAGTACCCCCGGTCCGAGACTGTCCCCATCGAATAATCACAGGGCAGGTACCCACGGGGTTAGATACAGAATAAAGATCCATCTATGAATGCCAGACTCACTGTTCCTCTGTCTCTTTCTCCTCATCTCTCACTGCCTGCAACACCCTTTCTCTGCCTCCCTTTCTCTCTCTTCCCATCCTGAGAGCAAGAGTGAGAGATTGAGATAGTGTACAGAGGGAGATAGAGACAGAGGGAGAAAAGTAGAGAGATAGACTTGGAAAATGAGTAACAGAGTAAATAGTGTTTCAGAGAGTAGAGGAGTGGGGAAGAGAGAGATAGAGATGGAGAGAGTTACCAGCAAGAGAGTTTACCAGTGATTACCTCTCTCTCAGTCCCTATCACTCCTTTCCAATTTGTTAACATCTCAATCTATTTTTCTCCCTCTACCCCGATGTTTCACACTCCATGCCTCTCGCTCGATTGTCTGTGTCTACTGCAGTGAAGGATTACATCAAATTATAATGTTTTACATTTGCTCTTTCAATCTCACTGAACAATCGCTCTGTCTGGGAACAGAGGGGCCTTGCAGTGAATGTCCACTGATTCCAGAGTGTAACAGGACAGGTGGATAAGGTGGTTAAGAAGGCTTTCGGAATACTTTCCTTTATTGGCTGATGGAGAGAATATGAGAGCAGGGAGGTTATGCTGGAACAGTATAAAACACTAGTTAGACCACAGCTAGAGTACTGTGTACAGTTCTGGTCACCACATTACAGGAAGGATGTGATCGCACTAGAGAGGGTACAGAGGAGATTTACAGAGGATGTTGTAAGGAATGGAGAATTTTAACTATGAGGAAAGGTTGGATAGGCTGGAATTGTTTTCTTTGGAACAGAGAAGGTTGAAGGGAAGATTTAATTGAGGTGTATAAAATAATGACCGGCCTAGATAGAGTGGATAGGAAGGACCCATTTCCCATAACGGAGGGGTCGATAACCATGGGCATAGATTACAATATTTCCACACCATTATCATGAGGGTGTGATGGCTTCCATGGTGGAATACCTTGCTGGATGTTTACAATGGAACGTTTTCCTTCCTGGTCATCAAAACTCACCGCCTGGGCCCCAACGTCATCCACATTTCTCCCACTCGGCCAATATTTCACTCTACATACCTACCTTTCTCTGTTTGCGTACACAGCAGTGAAGGATTACATCAAATGAATATATCTTACATTCTCCCTTTCAATCCACCCAACAATCTGTCTGTCTCCAACCTTGTCTCTCTCCACAGCCCTCTCTCTGCCTGCATATCTAAGCCTCTATCCCTCTGTCTCCCTCTTTGTGTCAGAGATAGCAGGAGGGAGAGATAGAGAGAGGAAGGCAGAGAGAGACACAGAGAACAACCCCAGCTTCTCCAATCTATCCACGTAACTGAAGCCCCTCATCCCTGGAACCATTCTTGTGAATCTTTTCTGCACCCTCTCTAATGCCGCCACATTCTTCCTGAAGTACGGTGTCCAGAATTGGACAATGCTCCAGTTGAAGGCAAACCAGCGATTTACAAAGTTCACATTTTCCTTGCTTTTCTATTCAAAGTCTGTATTTATAATCTCAGGACCTCTTCTGCCGTTTAACCACTTTCTGAACCTGCCCTGCCACCTTCAGTGATTGGAGCACAAATACCCCCAGGTGTGCCTGTACCTGCACCTCCTTTAGAATTCTCTCCTTTACTTTATATCGTCTCTCCTCCTTTTTCCTAACTGTGGAGGCGGAAGATGCGGGCATGGTTCTTGATGAATACATATCGGCTGTCTTCACAAAAGAGGGGACGAGGCTGATATTGTAGTCAATGAGGAGGGGTTTGAAATATCGAATGGGATAAACAGTGAGAGAGCAAATATTCAGGGGTTTAGCATCTTTGAAAGCTGATAATTCAACAGGCTCAGACTGTTTAGAGGTGCAAGGGAGGAAATATCAGAGGCACTGACCATCATTTTCCAATCCTCTCTGATTACAGTCGTGCTGCCAGAGGACTGGAGGACTGCAAATGTTGGAATGTTGATTAACAAGGGAGAAAGTAACAGACTGAGTAATTACAGGCCACCTAGCCTAATCACAGTGGAGGGCAAATTATGGGGCAAAAGGGATTGATTAATTCCTTTCTAGTTCTGTGTGTCTCAGTGTCTCCATGTCTGTGTCTCTGTCACAATTTGAGCACTACCCTCACATTGGTGAGGAGTCGGTCTCTGGAAGAAATGTCCCAGTGTTGTGTAAACATAAAATGGCCACCGAGAACCAGCCTAAAATGGCTGACTAATGTTTGTGGATTTCCACAGATATTTGAGAGAGGAGAGAGAGGCAGACAGTCAGACAGACAGAAAGAGAGACAAAGAGAGAGGCACAGACCAAGACACAGAGAGTGATAGCAAGATATTTGTCATTGGACAGAGGAAGAGGAGCAGGCCATTTGGCCCCTCAACCCTCTTCTGTCATTCAATGAGCTCATGGCTGATGTGTGATCTAACTCCATGTACCTTTCTTTGCCCCTTAATACCTTTGGTTGACAAAAATCTATCAAACTCAGATTTAAAAACTAACAAGTGTCTCAGCATCAATTGCCGTTTGTGGAAGAGAGTTCCAAACTGATACCACACCTGGTGTGTTCATAAGAAAATCAGAACGAGGAGCAGGAGTAGGCCACGCGGCCCCACGAGCCTGCTCCGCCATTCAATAGGATCATGGCTGATCTTTTTGTGGACTCAGATCCACTTACCCGCATTCTCACCGGATCCCTTAATTCCTTTATTGTTCAAAAAGATATCTACCTTAGCTTTAAGAATGTTTACTGAAGAAGCGTCAACTACCTCACTGGGCAAGGAATTCCATGGATTAACAACCCTCTGAGTGAAGAAGTTCCTTCTTAATTCAGTCCTAAATCTGCTCCCTCTAATCTTGAGGCTATGCCCTCTTGTCCAAGCTTCACCTGCCAGTGGAAACATGCTCTCGCTTTGTATCTTATCTATTCCCTTCATAATTTTATATGTTTCTATAAATCCCCCCTCATTCTTCTGAATTCTAATGAATATTATCCCAATCTGCTCAGTCTCTCCTCATAAGCCAACCCCCTCAACTCCGGAATCAACGAAGTGAACCTCCTCTGCACCCTCTCCAGTGCCTATGCATCCTTTCTCAAGTAAGGAGACGAAAACTGCACACAGTATTCCAGGTGTGGCCTCACCAGTACCTTATCCAGAAGCAACATAACCTCTCTGCTTTTAAACTCAATACCTTTAGCAATGAAGGACAACATTCCATTTGCCTTCCTCGTTACTTGCTGTTCCTGCAGACCAACCTTCTGCGATTCATGCACAAGGACACCCAGGTCACTCTGCATAGCAGCATGCTGCAACTTTTTACCATTCAAGTAATAATCCTTTTTACTGTTACTCCTACCGAAATGAATGACTTCACATTTATCAACATTGTCTTCCATCTGCCAGACCTTTGCCCACTCACTCAATGTATCTATGTTCCTCTGCAAAGTTTCACAGTCATCTGCACACTTTGCTCTGCCACTCATCTTAGTGTCATCTGCAAACTTTGACACCCAATAAATGGTCCCCAACTCAAAATCATCGATATAAATTGTAAATAATTGCGGAACCAGCACCGATCCCTGAGGCACACCACAAGTGACTGATTGCCAACCAGAATAGCACTCATTTATCCCCACTCTCTGTTGAAGTGTTTCTTCATTTCACTACTGAAAGGTTTTTAGACTGTTTTTTAGATTTTTAGTCTCTGCCCCCAAGTTCCTGACTCCGCAGCAAGTGGGAATTGTTACTCTCTGTCCACACGTGCAGTTTCCCTTATTATCTTGAAAACATTCATCAAATGACCCATAACCTTGTAAATTCCAGGGAATGGACATGTTGGAGCAGGAGGGGAGACTGGAGCAGATGGTTTGGGAAAGTGGATAAAATGAAGCAATGGATGAGGAGACTGAGGATTCAATACAGTGAGAGGAGAGGTTGTGATTCACAGGGAGAGACTGCAGCAGAGTGTTTGAGGAAATCTAATCTATAGATCCCAGTAATACAACTCAATTCATACATTCAAACAATAATCCCTGTGGTTATTGGTGTTGGAGAACAGTTCATTGTTTATACAATATAGTCAATATATTTAGTTTGTACAGGCTATTAAATATAAATTTAAATATATTTCTGATATCAGCCTCGCTCTTTATTGAATTCAGCAGTCACAGACATTTTAAAGTGCTGTATTTAAATAATGAATTACCATCAGTGATGAACTGATTCTATTCTGTTTATTCAGTCACTAAGTAAGGAATAGGAACTTTCTACAAAACAAAATGAGGACCTGACAGAAATCAACACAGAGGATCAAGTCCGACAGGAAAATGAACACAAGCTGACTAAAGACTACTTCAACTCACAGTTTCTCTCACTAATTGTTCAGGACATTCCAGCACTTTATGTTGGAGAATTATTTACACTGCTGCTTCTTTCTCTTTCTCTTTACTTCTGCTTTTCTTTTTCAATCGGTTTCGTTCTCCCTGCTCCATTTCTCCTTCCCTATCTCTCTGGAGTACTCACGCCCTGTAAATTGTTACTTAATGCTGATTTTCACATATGATTTCTTCCTAACATTCTGCGTCTGTGTTCTGTACACCAGCCCCAGGTTCAATGATTCTATTCTCTGAGTAAGTTTGTTCAATGGTGAAACCCCACAACACTACCTGTCACTGCAACTTCCTCCAGCTCCTAAAGCCCTCCCTAGCTCTGTCACCTACGCCAGGCTCCACAACCCTCCCTATCTCTGTAACCTGCTCCAGTCCCACAACACTTCATAGCTTATCCACCTCCTCCAGCGGCTACAACCCTTTCGATCTCTGTAACATCCTCCAGCCCCTACTGCCCTACCTATCTCTGTAACTTCCTCCAGCCCTCATCTCTGTAACCAACTGCAGTCCAACAGCGCACCCTAGCTCTGTAACCTCCTGCCCCTACAACCCTCCTTAGCTGTCACCTCCTCCAGCCCCGACAAACCTCACTACCTCTGTAACCTCCTCCAGAGCTACAACCCTCCCTAACAATCTAACCTCCTCCATCCCCTAAAACTATCCACAACTCTGTAACATCCTCCAGAACCTAAAACCATCCCTATCTATGTAAACTCCTCCAGCCTCTTCATCCCTTCCTATCACTCAAACCTTCCCCTGCCCCAACAACCCTCAATATCTCCGTAAACCCCTCCACTCGCTACAACCCTCCTTATCTCTGTAATCTCCTCCAGCCCCTACAACCTTCCCTTACAATGTAACCTCCTCCAGCCCCTAAAACCATCCCCAACTCTGTAACATCCTCCCGCACCTAAAACCATCCCTATCTCTGTAAACTCCTCCAGTGTCTACAGCCCTCCCTATCTCCCTAAGTACCTCCAGCACCTACAACCCTCCAAATCTCTGTAACCTCTTCGATCCACGCCAACATTCCCTATCTCTGTAACCTCCCCAGCCCCTACAACCCTCCCAATCTCTCTAACTTCCTCCAGCCCTACAACGCTCCCTATCTCTGCTGCCTCCTCTGCCCATATAAAACGTCCTATCTCTGTCACCTCCTCCAGGCCAGACAACCTTCCCTAACACTGTCACCTACTCCAGGCTCTACAACCCTCCCTCTCTCTGTAAAGTCCTCAGCCCTACAACACTCCTGTTCTCTGTAACCTCCTCCACCCCTACAACCTTTCCTGTCTCATGTTTCAGGTCAGTGATGAAAGTTCTGATGAGGGGTCACCGACATGCAATGTTAACTCTGCTTCTCTCTCCATAGATACTGCCAGACCAGCTGAGTATTTCCTGCATTTCCTGTTTTTATTTCACTTTACATCTATGGCCCCTTGACACTGACCTCTCTGCGAAGGTAAATAGGCCCATCACGTACACTTTATCCCGGCCCTTCAAAACTTACGACATTTCAATCTAACCTCACCTCAGACATCTCTGTTCCAAGCACAACAGCCCCAGCCTATCCAATATTTCCTCACAGCAACATTTTTCCAGACCTGGCAAAATCCTCGTAAATTTGCTCTGTCCCCTCTCTATTGCAATTAAATCCTTTCTGTAATGTGGTGACCGGAACTGCACAAAGTACTCATGGTGCGGCCCAACCAATGACTTATTTCGTTACAGCATAACCTCTCTCCTATGCTACATCTCGGCAAATAAAGGAAACGTATTCCCTATGTCTTCTTAACTCACTTAGCGAGCATTCCTGCTATCTTCATGGATCCATGAACATCCACTCCAAGGTTCCACACTTCTTCTACACCTGGAAGGATTCTACCATTAATTGTGCATTCCTTTGCCAAGCTCGACCTCCCCAAATTCATCACCTCACACAGCTCAGCGTTGAATACCATTTGCCACTTTTCTGCCCACCTGGCTCGTCCATTAACATTTTCCTGCAGTCTACAGCTATTCTGCTGTCTATCAACCACCGGCCATTTTTCTGTATCGCCTGCAATCATTTTGATCATGACCCCTACATTTATGTCCAAATTCTAAATATGTAGCACAAAAAGTAGTGGATCTATTAGCGAGCCCTGTGGAACGCCACTGGAAACAGCCTAGCAGTCGATATATCAGCTTGAAAAGAGATATGGCTAAATAACAGAAAGCAGAGATTCGGGATGAATGGGTTATTTTCAGGGTGGAAAGCTGTAACTAGTGGAGTACCACAGGGATCAGTGCTGGAACCTCAAAGTTTTACGATCTATATTAGTGACTTGGATGAAGTGACATTCAGACTTGTAGCCAAATTTGTTGAGGAGGCGAAGATTGGTAGGAAAGAAAGTTGTGATGAGGGCGAACATAGTCTGCAAAGGGAAATAGATAAGTTAAGCGAGTGGAGAAAAATGTGGCAGATGGAGTAGAACGTGGAGTACGCCATTCCAGGGTTAATGTGCTGAACCTCCATTGCACTCCCTCCATGGAGTGTCTCTAAGGAGACACATCTTAACAGGAGGAGACAACAACTGTATCGAATACTACAGGTGAGTCTCACCAAGGCTTTTTACAATTGCAGCAACATATCTTTTTAACCTGTATTCAAATGCCATTGCAATGAAGGCCAGCAGACCATTTGACTTCCTCAATGCTAACTGCATCTGCATACTAGCTTTGAGTGACTCATGAACCAGGACACCCAGATCCCTTTGGATATCAACACTTCACAACCTCTCACCATTTAAGAAATACTCGGCCTTTCTGTTTTTCTACCAAAGTGGATCACTCTCGGGAACTGCTTCAAAAGTTCACCTACCTGGGCTCAACTATCACCGGTAACCTGTCTCTCGATGCAGAAATCAACAAATGCATTGGGAAGGCGCCGGCTGCAATGTCCAGACTGGCGAAGAGAGTGTGGAAAAATGGTGCACTGACACGGTACACAAATGCCCGAGTGCATCAAGCCTGTCTCCTCAGTACCTTGATCTACGGCAGCCAGGCCTGGAAAACGTATGTCAGCCAAGAGCGATGTCTCATTAGAACATTAGAACATTACAGCGCAGGACACGCCCTTCGGCCCTCGATGTTGCGCCGACCTGTGAAACCATCTGACCTACACTATACAATTTTCATCCATCTGTCTATCCAATGACCACTTAAATGCCCTTAAAGTTGGCGAGTCTACTACTGTTGCAAGCAGGGCGTTCCACGCCCCTACTACTCTCTGAGTAAAGAAACTACCTCTGACATCTGTCCTATATCTATCACCCCTCAACTTAAAGCTATGTCCCCTCGTGTTTGTCATCACCATCCGAGGAAAATGACTTTCACTATCCACCCCATCTAACGCTCTGATTATCTTATATGTCTCTATTAAGGCACCTCTCCTCCTCCTTCTCTCCAGCGAAAACAACCTCAAGTCCCTCAGCCTTTCCTCATAAGACCTTCCCTCCATACCAGGCAACATCCTAGTAAATCACCTCTGCACCCTTTCCAAAGCTTCCACATCCTTCCTATATTGTGGTGACCAGAACTGCACGCAATACTCCAGGTGAGGCTACACCAGAGTTTTGTACAGCTGCAGCATGACCTCGTGGCTCCGAAACTCGATCCCCCTACTAATAAAAGCTAACACACCATATGCCTTCTTAACAGCCCTATTAACCTGGGTGGCAACTTTCAGGGATTTATGTACCTGGACACCAAGATCTCTCTGCTCATCTACATTACCAAGAATCTTCCCATTCGCCCAGTACTCTGCATTCCTGTTACTCCTTCCAAAGTGAATCACTTCACACTTTTCCGCATTAAACTCCATTTGCCATCTCTCAGCCCAGCTCTGCAGCCTATCGATGTCCCTCTGTAACCTACAACATCCTTCGGCACCCTCCACAACTCCACCGACCTTCGTGTCATCCGCAAATTTAGTAACCCACCCTTCTACACCCTCATCCAGGCCATTTATCTTCGTTGCCTCTGGAGAATCCTTGGAATCAGGTGGCAGGACCGTATCTCCAATGGAGAAGTCCTCGAAGCAGCCAACATCCCAAGCATATACACCCGACTGAGCAAGCGGCGCTTGAGATAGTTTGGCCATGTGAGTCGCATGGAAGATGGCAGGATCCCGAAGAACACATTGTACAGTGAGCTCGTCACTGGTATCAGACCCACTGGCCTTCCATGTCTCCGCTTTAAAGATGTCTGCGAACGTGACTTGAATTCCTGTGACATTGACCGCAAGTCGTGGGAGTCAGTTTCCAGTGATCGCCAGCGCTGGCAGACAGCCATAAAGGCGGGGCTAAAGTGTTGCGAGTGGAAGAGACTTATCTGCTGGAAGGAAAAAAGATAGAAACGCAAGGGGAGAGCCAACTGTGGAACAGCCCCGACAACCAATGTTATCCACAGCACCTGTGGAAGAGTCTTTCACTCTGGCATTGGACTTTCTCGCCACTCCAGGCGCTGCTTCATCAACCACTGACCACCTCCAGGCGCATATCCATTGTGTCTCGAGACAAGGAGACCAAAGAAAGAAAGAACGAGAAAGAAAGAAAGAAGAAAGGATCACTCCACACTTACTCACATTAAATTCCATCTGTCATGCTCTTGTACATTCACTAAGCCTGTCGAAATCCCCTCAAAGCCTCCTTGCATCCTCCTCACAACTTAATTTCCCACCTAGTTTTGTGTCATCAGCAAATTTGTAAATAATCTACTTGGCCCCCACATCCAAATCATTTATATCGATTGTGAACAGCTGCAGCTGAAGCACTGATCCTTGCGGTACCCTATTAGTAACAGCCTGTCATCCTGGCAATGACTTATTTATTCCTCCTCCCTGCTTTCTTTCTGTTAACCAATTCTCAATCCATCGCAATATGTTACTCCCAATCCCATGTGCTCTAATTCTGTATATTAATCTCCCGTGCAGGATCTTATTAAAAGCAGTCTGAAAATCCAAATACAGCACATCCACTTGTTTTCCTTTCTCTATGCTACAAGTAACATCCTCAAATAAAAACTCCAACAGGTTTGTCAAACATGAGTTTCGTTTCCTAAATCCACGTTGACTCCGCCGATCATATGACTTGTTCCAATGTTATCGTGTTATCTCATTCTTCTTAATAGATTCTAACATTTTCACTACTACTGACATCAAACTAACAGGTTTGTAGGTCTCTGTTTCTCTCTCGCTCTCTTCTGAAACATTATGGTGACATTTGCTCATTTACAGTGTGCAGGATCCCTTCCAGAATCTGTAGAATTTTGAAAGATAACCACTGATACATCTACTATCGTTATAGCTACTTCCTTCAATACTCTGGGATGTCGCTCATCTGGTCCAGGGGATTTATTAATTTACAATACAGTTCATTTGTCAAGTACCACCTCTTTATTTATACTAATTTATTTCAGTTCCTCATTTTTACAAGTCCCATGGTTCCCCAGAATTTCTTGAGGATTTTCTGTATCTTCCTCCGTGAAGACAGATACAAAGTAATTGTTTCGTCTCTCCGCCATTTCTTCATTCTCCATGGAAACTCTCCTATCTCTACTTGCAATGGAGCCACATCCGTCCTTGCTAATCTATTCCATTTCAAATACATAAAGTGGCATTAAGATTCTCGCTAGCTTGCATTCCATATTTATTGTCCCTTTCCCGATTAGTTTATTGGTTCTCCTTTGTTGGTTTCTAAATTGCTCCCAATCCTCGGGCTTGCCACGTTTCCTGGCGACCGTACAAGGCTTTCAAGTTTGACCTAATGAAAACTTTAACTTATTTTGTTAGCCACGGTTGATTCACCTTTCCTGTTTGTTTTTTGTTTTTTGCGAGGAATGCACATTTGTTGTCAACCATGAAGTAACATTGTCTGGCTACTGTCAAATCGTTTAATGTAATTTCCCAATCCACCATAGCCAACTTGCCCTTCATATCTTCATAGTTTCCTTTGTTCAGATTTAAAACCCTAATTTCAGAATGAACGATATCTTTTTATCAAATTAAAAATTCTATCATATTGTGGTCACGATGTCATAATGGCTCTTTTCCAGTAAGGTTATTAATTAGCCCTTTCTCATTGCAAAATACTAAACCTGAAATAGCTCAATCCCTAGTTGGTTCTTCAACATACTGCTCCAGTCATCCATCTCATACACATACTGGGAATTCATCCTCCACAGAATTAGTGCTAATTAAGATGAGGCACTCTATCTGTAAATTGAAGATGTCCATTGTTACTGTATTGCCCATGTTACATGCAGCTGTAATTTCCTGATGTTTACCGTCTCCAACATTACCACTGTAGTTTCGTGGTCTACTAAACATCTCCCACCAATGTTTGCTGCCCCTTGCTGTTTCTTAGTTCCACCAAACTGATTCTACATCTTGCTCCTTTGATCTAAGATACTGTCTCACTAATGTACTGTCTCGTCCTGCATTAACAGCACTATCACACCTCCTTTTCCCCGCCGCCTACCCTTCCTAAATGACTGCATCGAAGATTAACATGTTAGTGTCGGAATGACGGAACAGGCCTAAATTAACCAAAACTTTAATCCATTTTAAAAATCAAGGACCACAATCCAATAGCTCACGTTGAAATGAGGGATCAAAGGCCGGGGACAAATGCAGGTAGACAAATTGAATCATGTCAATGCGGATGGACAGTCTGTCCAATAATATTCCTCATCCCAAAACTTTCTCACTCTCTTCACATATTGTCTTTACATTTTCAAAGTATAACAAATGTCCCCACGAGCTGAGCAGTAAATTTAATTAAATTTGATAAATCAAAGCAAAAGATTATCAGAAATAGGTGCAGCAAGATCCCAAAACTGTTTTCTCTCAATTGTACTGAAAATCTCTCAGCAACATCCCAAAACAAACAAATGCTGGTTCGAAAGCAAAGGGTCAAAAATGATATCGATTGAGGCCACAATGCGAGCACACAACCCACACACACCAGACTGAGAGAAATATCCCTTCCACTGGAGAGAGAGGGATGGAGAGGGTTTGGGATTTGAACTGGGACTCCTTTCCACCCAGACACAAACCAGCTCAGCAGTTTTCTTCACCACTGAATATGTTACACGTTTGGATGTTGTTCAATTTGTTCCTCGGGGGCCTGTCCATTGACATGTTAATGCATCACAAGCGGGGAAAGAACCAAATTGACCAGGGTACCTGTTTTGTTGATGTAAAACATTTAACTCGAAGCCCTTGTGAGGAACATTACTGCAGTTTGAAAATGTCTGCTCCCCCTTCCAGGCCCCGCACAGGGATTGGAAAATGTTCGTGAGGCAGTGACACGTGCCAATTCAATCCTCAGCTCAATACTCACGTTGAATAAATTCAGATCCATCTGCCTGTCTTGCACTCTGTGTCTGTCTCTATCTCTCCCTCACTCTCATTGTCTGTCTCACTCTATCAGTCTCACTCGCTGTCTGTCTGTCTCTCTCTCATGCTCTGCCCGTCTCTCACTCTCACTCCCCCTCTCTCTCACTCGTTCCAAGTCTGTCTCTCTCCGTGTCTGATTCACTCTCTCATTCCATGTCAGCCTCTCTCTCTTTCATGCTCTATATGTTAAACTTTCATTCTCCCTCTTTCTCTCCCTCTCATTCTCTCTCTCTTTCTCTCTCATTTTGCTTGCTTACATGACTCTCTCAACCTATCACTTTCACTCCCTGCCGGTCTGTCTCATTCCATGTCAGGCCCTTGCTCTTTCATGCTTTCTGTTTCGCTCTCATTCGCCCTCTAACTCTCCATCTCAATCCCTCTCACACCCCCACTCTCTATCCATCCATCCATCCATCCATCCATCTTTCTATCTATCTATCTATCTATCTATCTATCTATCTATCTATCTATCTATCTATCTATCTATCTATCTATCTCTTGGACTTGTGCACTGTCTGACTCACTTTCACTTCTGTTCTCCTCCCTCTCTCTCTCCCCCCCCCCCCGCCCCCACCTCCCCTCTCTCTACCTATCTCTCTTTCTATTGATCTCTGAATCTCTACATCTATCTCACTATCTCTCTATCTATCATTCTATCTCATGTTTTTGTGCTCTCTCTGACTCACTCTCACTTCCGTTCTCTTTTTCTCTCTCTCCCATTCGTTGCCTGTCTCTCGTACACACTCCGTCTGCTTATCTCTATTTTTCATTCCCTCTGTCCACATCTCTACCCTCACTCTGTTTGGTGCTCTGAACCTTTCTTCTTATCTCTTTCTCTCTTCATTCCTCCCTCTCACTCGTCTGTATTTCTGCATCAGTCTGTCTGCTTCCCTTTTCTCACTCTGTGTCACCCTATCTCTTTCGTTCATGTGGTCTCGCTCTTTTTCTGCCTCTCTGTCTTTCTGTGTCTTTGTCACTCTCTCTATATATATATATATCCATCAGTCTCTCTGTCCATCCATCTCTCCTTCTGCCTGTCTATCCAAATCTCTTTCTCTCTCTGTCTCTCTCTCTCTATCTATCTATATCTTGGTTTTGTGCTCTGTCTGACTCTCTCTCACTCTGTTTCATGTTCTGCCCCTTTCTCCCTCTCTCCTCTCAATCTCTTTCTCTCTCTCTCTCTCTCCCCATCTCTCTCTCTCTCTCTTTCTCTCTCTCTCTCTCTCTATCTATCTATCTATCTATCTCTTGGTTTTGTGCTCTGTCTGACTCACTCTCACTCTGTTTCATGTTCTGCCCCTTTCTCCCTCTCCTCTCTCTCTCTCTCTCTCTCTCTCTCTCTCTCTCTCTCTCTCTCTCTCTCTCTCTCTCTCTTTCTCTCTCTCTTCCTCGCTCTCACACTCTGTGCTGTTTTCCTCTCTCATCATTTCTTCCTGGATTGGAATGTACCCTGAAATACTCAATTATTTAAAGCAAGCACCATTCAAATCTGTGTTGTATTTTTAATATATTATATATTGAAATCGTGGAAAGAATTGGATCTTCAAAATCGTACACAGGAGCCTGGGAATAAAATCATGTTTTCTTGTTATCCATGCATGACCACATTGAAGATTTGCCGTTGATCTGTCGACTTTTGTCTGCAGATGTAGACTTTTGTCATTCACCTTTCGGAACTGCATGTTTTCTGGACCAGAGACAGCAGGTTGCATGGTGAAATGGAGATTGGGGATACGTTCATTCCCACCTTGCGGAATTGCCCTGTTACTGGACAAGAGAACGTAAAGGAGAAGCTGGCATTGCTCATTGGAGATGGGGGCGTTTTGAGTTGTTCATTCCCGAATTGTGGAACTGTCTGTTATCTGGGTCAGAGACAGGAGCCGGAACTGATCATTAGAATTTATCTTATTTTTTTAGCAAGACAGCACTGAAGCACCTTCGGCCCACCAAGTCTGTGCCGACCAACAACCACCCATTTACACTAACCCTGCAGTAATCCCATATTCCCTACCACCTACCTGCACGAGGGACAATTTGCAATGGCCAATTTACCTATCAACCTGCAAGTCTTTTGGCTGTGGCTGGAAACCGGAGCACCCAGCGAAAACCCACGTAGACACAGGGAGAACTTACAAACTCCGCACAGGCAGTACCCAGAATCGAACCCGGGTCCCTGGAGCTGTGAAGCTGCAGTGCTAACCACTGTGCTACTGTTGCACACATATATAGTGAAATATTGAAAGCAAAGGTATTATTCTGACTGGAGGCTTAATATTAACAAGAGAACGTCAATTCTTCTCTCATTGATCTAAAACGTTGAATCATAGAATTAGAATTGCAGAAAGTTTAAGGCACAGAAAGAGGCCACTTTGTCCATTGTGTCTGTGCTGGCCGAAAAATGATCCACTTATTCTAATCACACCTTCCAGCATTTGGTTCGCAGCTTTGCAGATTACAGCACTTGAGGTACATATCCAGACTCCCTTTGACTGAGTTGAAGGTCTCTGCCTCAACTATCCTTTCAGGCTGCGGGTTCCAGACCATCACCACCCTCTGGGTGAAAAAGATTTTCCTCATCTCCCCTCTTATTTGTTTAACTTTAAATCTATCCCCCCTCGTCACTGACCTCTCTGCTTAGACCTTTACCTCCACTCTATCCAGGCTCCTCAAAATGTTGTACATTTCAATAAGATCTGTTCCAAGGAGAACAAACCCAGCCTATCCAATCTTTCCTCATAGCTACATTTTTCCAGTCCTGGCAACATCCTCGTAAATTCCCTCTGTACCCTCTCCAGTGCAGTTACATCCTTTCTTAGTGACGTGACCAGAACTGCACCCAGCACTCAAGTTGTGGCCTAACTAATGCGTTATACAGTTCCAGCATTACGTCCCTCCTCTAATATTCTATAACTCGGCTAATAAAGAAAAGGAATCCGTATGCCTTCTTAACCACCTTATTGACCTATCCTGCTATCTTCAGGGATCTGTGGACATTCACTCCAAGGTCCCTCACTTCCTCTGTACTTCTCAGTATTTCCCCATTAATCGAACATTCAGTTGTCTAGTTTGACCTCCCCAAATGCATCACCTCAAAATTCTCTGAGTTGAACTCAATTTGCCACTTCTCTGCCCATCTTACCAGATCATCAATATCTTCCTGCAGCCCACAACTATACTCCTCGCTATCTACGACAAGGCTAATCTTTGTGTTATCTGCAAACTTCTTGATCATGCCCCCTTCATTTATGTCCAAAACGTTAATATATACCACAAAAAGCAGGGGACCCAGTACTGAGTCCTGCAGGAGGCAACTGGAAACAGCCCTCCAGCAGCTAAAACGCCCATCAACAATTCCCCTTTGTGTCTTGCCACTGACACACTTTTGTGCCATCTTGGATGCATTTCCCTGGATGCCATGGGATTTCATTTTTTTCACTAGTCTGTCATGTAGGACTTTGACAAAAGCCTTGCTAAAATCCTTGTTGACCACATCAACTGCACTACGCTCTTCTAGCTTTCTTGTTATTTCTTCAAAAAATTCAATCAAGTTGGTCAAACAAGATCTTACCTTAATGAATCAATGCTAACTATCCTTGATTAACCTCTGCCTTTCGAAGTGAGAGTTTCTCCTGTGTGTCAGAATATATTCTAACTGAGGTTAGACTGACTGGCCTGTAGTTATTCGGACTATCCTTCGCTCCCTTTTTAAACAGAGGTACAATGTTAGCAGTCCTCGAATCCTCCAGCACCACACATGTATCCAGTGAACACTGGATAATGGTGGTCAGACCTTCTCGTTTTTCCTCTCTTACTTCTCTTAACAGCCTCGGGTACATTTCATCAGGCCCTGGTGAGCTATCAACTTTCAAGGATGCTCGTCCCATTAACACTTCCTCTCTCCCTATGTTTATCACATCCAATACTTCACAGTCCTCCTTCTTAACTGCAATATCTGCATCATCCCCCTCTTTTGTGAAGACAGATGCAGAGTATTCGCTAACAAAACAACATATTATGTCCGACACATAGGTTACCTTTTGGTCTTTTATAGGCCCTACTCTCTCCTTAGATACATGTTACTCTTAATGTGTTGCTAAAACATCTTTGGGTTCACCTCGATTTTGCTTGCCAATATTCTTTCATGCCCTCTCTTTGCTTTCCTAATTTCCTTTTTTATTTCACCCCTCCATTTTCTCTAGTGCTCTTGGCTTTCTGTAGTTTTGAGTTCTCGGTGTCCGAATTAAGCTTGGCTTTTCTACCTTATTTTAACCTGTATGCTCCTTGACATCCATGGGGCTCTAGATTTGTCCGTCTCACCTTTTGTCTTCGTGGGAACCTTGACTCTGAGCCCCCTGAATCTCCCTTTTGAATGCCTTCCACTGCTCTGACATCGATTTACCTTCAAGTAGCTGTTTCCAGTCCGCTTTCGCTAAATCACTCCTCAGTTTAGTAAAATTGGCTTTGCCCCAATTGGGAACTCTAACTCCTGTTCCATTTCTGTCCTTTTCCATAATTAGGTTAAAACTGACTGAATTATGATCACGACCTCCAAAATGCTCTCCCATTGCCACTCCTTCCACCTGCCCAGCATAATTTCCTAAAACTAAGTCTAAAACGTTACCCTCTCTTGTTGGACATGCTACAGACTGGGCAAAAAGGTTCTCTTGAATGCACATCAAGACTTCTGCTCCCTCAATTCTTTTCACACTAAATCTATCCCAGTTATTAATGGGGTAAATAAAATGCCCTACTGTAACTGCCCTATTGTTTTTGCACTTCTCAGAGACGTGCCAACATATCTGCTCTTTTATCCTCCACTGACTGTTTGGAGGTCTATAGTACAGTCACAGTCGTGTGATTGCCCCTTTTTTGTTCCTTCTCTCAATCCATATCGCCTCATTCGATGGACCTCCCAACAAATCATCCCTCCTCACAGCTGTAATAGTTTCCTTGACCAAAAGTGCTGCTCCCCCTCCATTCTTATCCCCCTCCTTATCGCGTCTGAAAACCCTGTAACCAGGAATGTTGAGCTGCTATTTTTGTCACTGGTTAAGCCATGTCCCTGTAATTGCTCTGATATCATACTACCACGTGTCTATTTGTGTCCTCAGCTCATCTGCCTTATTTGCTGGACTCCTTGCATTGAAATGGATAGCCTTGAACACTGGCAAACTTTTTTTCTTACATTTGTTTCCTCTGTCTTCCAGACTCATCCATTAATATTCTTTCTTCCATTTTCATTCTTAATTTTTTCCCAACTGAGTCTACCCTCTGGTCCCCATCCCCCTGCCAAACTAATTTAAACTGTCCCCAATAGCACTAGCAAAACGTCAAGCAAGGAACTTATTTGCGGATCTACTCAGGTGCAAACCGTCCAGCTTGTCCAGGTTCCATCTCCACCAGAGCCGTTCCCAGTGTCCCAGGAATCTAAAGCCCTCCATCCTGCACCATCTTTCCAGCCACCCATTCATCTGTCTTATCCTTCCATTTCTGTACTCACTTGTGCGTGGCACTGGGATTAATCCAGAGATCACTGCTTTTGAGGCACTGCTTGCTAATTTCTTACCTAGCTCCCTAAATACTGACAACAGCACCACATCCCTCTTTCTACCTATGTCGTTGGTTCAGATGTGGACCATGACTGCTGGATGTCCACCCTCCCCCTTCAGGATGCTCTGCAGCCACTCAGTGACATCCTTGACCCTGGCACCAGGGAGGCAACACACCACCTGCGGTTACAAACGCCTGCCTGTTCCCCTGAATATTGAATCACCTGTCACGATAGCTCTTCCAGTCTTCCCTATACCTCCCTGTGCAGCTGAGCCACCGGTGGTGCAATAGACTTGGCTCTGACTTCACTCCCCAGGTGAAGCACCACTTTCCACAGTATTCAGAACTGGATACATGTTGGAGATTGCGATGCACTCGAGGGTCTCCTGCACTACCTGCTTGATTATTTTTGACTGCCTGGTGGTCTCCTATTCCCTCTGTTCCTGTATACTATTTAGATGTGGGGTGACTACATCTGTAAACGATCTATCCACGTATCTCTCATCCTCATGAATGCACCGCGATGTCGGAAGCTGCCGCTCACGTTCCAAAACCCAGAGCTCAAGCTGCCGCAATTGACAACACTTCCTGCACAAATGATTCTCAAGGGTACAGAAAGTACCTTGGAGCTCCCACATAGCACAGGAAGTGCATTCTGCAGGTTGAAACACCCCTGCAATTCCTTTATTTAATAGGTGACCCTTTGCTACTGCCAAAAAAGAACCCTTACTAATACTACCACACCTCAGAATTATTAATAAAACCTTACTAGTTCTGATAAACCCGACTAAAAATCAATACAGTTCACTAGTTAAAATAAACCCTACTCAAAAAGATACTCACCATCTACTCATTTGTTCAAAATGCTCACCGGTTACTTACTTGTTCTAATGTTATACTTTTCTTGATTACACAGATATGTAGACCTTCCTAATGGCAATAGACCATGCCAAAGCTAATAAAGCTTGACAATTCTAATAAACTTTACCACGATAAGTAAACCTTATACTATTGATAAACTCAAATAATACTTAATGCAGCTTACGTATTCAACTGTCTAAATTTGAGCGTATTCATTCCCTGCTGGTCTCTCTCCCTAACTCTGTCATAGAGTCATAGAGTTATACAGTACAGCAACAGGCCATTCGGCCCCTTGTTTCTGTGCCGGCCATCAAGCACCTAACTATTCTAATTCCTGCAATCGCAGGAGGTGTAATACCTGCCCATTTACCTCCGCTCTCCTCACTATCCCAGGCCCCAAACACTCCTTTCAGGTTAAGCAGCGATTTACTTGTACTTCTTTCAATGTAGTATACTGTATTCGCTGCTCACAGTGTGGTCTCCTCTACATTGGGGAGACCAAGCGCAGACTGGGTGACCGCTTTGCAGAACATCTCCGCTCAGTCCGCAAGCAGGTCCCTGAGCTTCCGGTTGCTTGCCATTTCAACACTCCCCCCTGCTCTCATGCTCACATCTCTGTCCTGGGATTGCTGCAGTGTTCCAGTGAACATCAACGCAAGCTCGAGGAACAGCATCTCATCTACCGATTAGGCACACTACAGCCTGCCGGACTGAACATTGAGTTCAATAATTTCAGAGCATGACAGCCCCCCACTTTACTTTCATTTTTAGTCATTTTTAGTTATTTTTTCTTCCTTTTGTTTTACATTCCTTTTTACATTTTCTACAATCTTTTTTTGCATTTATTTCATTTCATCTTAGTTTGTTCAGTTTGCATACCCACTGTTTTTTACAGGTTGTTTTCCTTCAGGTTTGCACTTGCTGATGTTCAATATTCAGTATATTCACACCTAATCTGTACTAATGCTTTGTCTTTCAACACACCATTAACATATTGTTTGCCTTTGCTCCGCGACCTTTTGGTCAGCTATGTGGCCTGGTCCAATCTGCACCTTCTCCTTTGTTATCTCTTGCCCAACCCCCACCTCACTTGTTTATAATCTGTGACTTTCCTAATATTTGTCAGTTCCAAAGAAGGGTCACTGACCCGAAACGTTAACTCTGCTTCTCTTTCCATAGATGCTGCCAGACCTGCTGAGTGAATCCAGCATTTCTAGTTTTTGTAATCTAATTCCTTGTCCAGCACCCGGCCCATTGCCTTGTATGCTATGACATATCAAGTGCTCATCTAAATACTTCTTAAATGCTATGAGGTTTCCTGCCTCTCCCACTTCTTCAGGCAGTGCGTTCCAGATTCCAAGCACCCACTGGGTGAAAGTTTGTTTCCTCAAATCACCTCTAAACCTCCTGCCCCTCACCTTAAATCTATTTCGCCTGGTTATTGCCCCTCCACTAAGGGAAAAAAAGTTTCTTCCTATCTAACCTATCGATTTCCCGCATAATTTTGTATTCCTCAATCATATCTCCCGTCAGCCTTCTCTGCTCCAGGGAAAACAAAACTAGCATTTTCAATCTCTCTTCATAGCTGAAATTCTCCAGCCGAGGCAGCATCCTGGTGAATCTCCTCTGCACCCTCTCCACTGCAATCACATACTTCCTATAGTGTGGTGCCCAGAACTGTACACAGTACTCCAGATGTGGCCTAACTCGCATTTTATACAGCTCCATCATAACCTCCCTACTTTTATATTCTACGCCTCGGCTAAGAAAAGCAAGTATCCCATATGCCTTCCTACTCACCATATCTACATGTATTATAACGAATATAAAATCTGCTTTAGTTTTTTGTTTATATAATACTGAATCGATCAAGTCTTATTTTAAAATTGATTGATTGAGATTCAGATATATTGAAAGCTTACCTGTATCCTCACCCCGGTGGCCTTCAGTCTCCCTGCTCTCTCTGTCGACTGTGATGACATTCTGACATAACTTTTCCCTGTTTCCCATGCTTTGCTCCTGTCGTGCTCGCTTTCTCTCTGTCTCTCTATCTCTAGTCTCCAACTGTCCTTTTGGCACCTTTTTTGAAAGCTCCACTCACGCCATGCTCTCTCTCTCTCTTTCTCTCCCTTTATGTCTCTCTGTTCTCCGACTGTCCTTTTGGAATGCTTTTTAAACCTCCACTCCTGCCGTGCTCTCTTTCTCTCTGTTTCTTACTCCACAGAGGATGCCTGACATGCTGAATATTTCCATATTTTTTTCTGACATTATGACACCGTCTCTCTGCTCACTGTTTTCTGTCAGATTGCTGCTTCATGGTGATAATTTGGAAGATCAGAGTATGGGCACAATGTGGTCAGGAGCTGACTGGCTCCAGTGTAACCTAAACTGAGCATCAGTGAGCATGTTATTACTGTTTAAGTGGTGCGTGGTAGCAGTGTCGACTGCATCTTCCAGCACTTTGGTGATGAATGAGAGTAGACTGAGGGTGCAATAATTAGCTGGATTGGATTGGTCCTGCTGTTTTGGGATAGGAATATCTGGGACATTTCAGGGCATTGCCCACCTTGTCAGGTAAATTCCAGTGTTGAAGTTGTACTGGGTGAGCTTGCCTTGGGACACTGCTCGTTCTGCAGCTCATGTCTTCACTACTACAGCCAGGATGTTCGCAGTAAAGTCCTACTCTGGTGTAAAATTGAAACTGGACGAGGGTCTGACCGACCACATCCAACCCGACCCGACTCCACCGTCGTAATGAAGTTAATATCAAACAGATTATTGTGATCTGCCTTGTTCCAAAAGTTGTGCCGTTCCGGCAGCAGGCTATTCCTGCAGATGGAGTTATGGGGAATCTGAACCTGATATCATCACCAGGAACCGAAGCGCCACCCGCCCCCCCGACGCCGGCCCCCAACTTTCACACACATTCACCTTGTGGCCGAGTTCATTAGATAGTGATCAGGGGAAGAAACCTAGTGATTTCCTTACCCCCTCCCTTTTATAGTCAACACAGTTTGCGGAGGGTTGTAGGGATGTTGAGATTTGGAGTGGGTGGGGGTGATGTGGTGGAGGCGGTGTGCGTGCAAGGCCATGAAGATTTGAACATGAGCAACATGGAGGCCAATGATCATTTTCTTACTGCTATTCCTAAGCTCAGTGAATACAATTCAGAGAGATAGGATTGGAAGGTAAATTTCAGTGAAAGAAAAGATTGGTTGATTGGAAAAATCACAGATCAGATAGCAGGCTTTCCCAGTGCTGTTTGATTGTAAATGTACAGTACTGCAGATTCCCGGTGCTGTCTGATAATTAGTCCACAGTACTGCAGATTCCCGGTGCTGGCTGATCATTAGTCTACAGTACTGCAGATTCCCGGTGCTGTCTGATCATTAGTTTACAGTACTGCAGATTCCCGGTGCTGTCTGATCATTAGTTTACAGTACTGCAGATTCCCGGTGCTGTCTGATCATTAGTTTACAGTACTGCAGATTCCCGGTGCTGTCTGATCATTCGTCTACAGTAATGCAGATTCCCGGTGCTGTCTGATCATTAGTCTACAGTACTGCAGATTCCCGGTGCTGTCTGATCATTAGTTTACAGTACTGCAGATTCCCGGTGCTGGCTGATCATTAGTCTACAGTACCGCAGATTCCCGGTGCTGTCTGATCATTAGTCTACAGTACTGCAGATTCCTGGTGCTGTCTGATTATTTGTCGACAGTACTGCAGATTCCTGGTGCTCGCTGATCATTATTCTACAGTACTGCAGATTCCCGGTGCTGTCTGATCATTATTCTACAGTACTGCAGATTCCCGGTGCTGTCTGATCATTAGTCTACAGTACTGCAGATTCCTGGTGCTGTCTGATCATTAGTCTACAGTACTGCAGATTCCTGGTGCTGTCTGATCATTAGTCTACAGTACTGCAGATTCCCGGTGCTGTGTGATCATTAGTCGACAGTACTGCAGATTCCTGGTGCTGTCTGATCATTAGTCTACAGTACTGCAGATTCCCGGTGCTGGCTGATCATTAGTCTACAGTACTGCAGATTCCCGGTGCTGACTGATCATTAGTCTACAGTACTGCTGATTCCCGGTGCTGGCTGATCATTAGTCTACAGTACTGCAGATTCCCGGTGCTGTCTGATCATTAGTTTACAGTACTGCAGATTCCCGGAGCTGTCTGATCATTAGTTTACAGTACTGCAGATTCCCGGTGCTGTCTGCTCATTTGTTTACAGTACTGCAGATTCCCGGTGCTGTCTGATCATTAGTCTGCAGTAATGCAGATTCCCGGTGCTGTCTGATCATTAGTCTACAGTACTGCAGATTCCCGGTGCTGTCTGATCATTAGTTTACAGTACTGCAGATTCCTGGTGCTGGCTGATCATTAGTCTACAGTACCGCAGATTCCCGGTGCTGTCTGATCATTAGTCTACAGTACTGCAGATTCCTGGTGCTGTCTGATCATTTGTCGACAGTACTGCAGATTCCTGGTGCTGTCTGATCATTATTCTACAGTACTGCAGATTCCCGGTGCTGTCTGATCATTAGTCTACAGTACTGCAGATTCCTGGTGCTGTCTGATCATTAGTCTACAGTACTGCAGATTCCCGGTGCTGTCTGATCATTAGTCTACAGTACTGCAGATTCCTGGTGCTGTCTGATCATTTGTCGACAGTACTGCAGATTCCTGGTGCTGTCTGATCATTATTCTACAGTACTGCAGATTCCCGGTGCTGTCTGATCATTAGTCTACAGTACTGCAGATTCCTGGTGCTGTCTGATCATTAGTCTACAGTACTGCAGATTCCCGGTGCTGTCTGATCATTATTCTACAGTACTGCAGATTCCCGGTGCTGTCTGATCATTATTCTACAGTACTGCAGATTCCCGGTGCTGTCTGATCATTAGTCTACAGTACTGCAGATTCCTGGTGCTGTCTGATCATTAGTCTACAGTACTGCAGATTCCCGGTGCTGTCTGATCATTAGTCTACAGTACTGCAGATTCCTGGTGCTGTCTGATCATTAGTCTACAGTACTGCAGATTCCCGGTGCTGTGTGATCATTAGTCGACAGTACTGCAGATTCCTGGTGCTGTCTGATCATTAGTCTACAGTACTGCAGATTCCTGGTGCTGGCTGAACATTAGTCTACAGTACTGCAGATTCCCGGTGCTGACTGATCATTAGTCTACAGTACTGCAGATTCCCGGTGCTGTCTGATCATTAGTCTACAGTACCACAGATTCCCGGTGCTGGCTGATCATTAGTCTGCAGTACCGCAGATTCCCGGTGCTGTCTGATCATTGTCGACAGTACTGCAGATTCCTGGTGCTGTCTGATCATTTCTCGACAGTACTGCAGATTCCCAGTGCTGTCTGATCATTAGTCTACAGTACTGCAGATTCCCGGTGCTGTCTGATCATTAGTCTACAGTACTGCAGATTCCCATTGCTGTCTGATCATTAGTCTACAGTACTGCAGGTTCCCGGTGCTGTCTGATCATTAGTCTACAGTACTGCAGATTCCCGGCGCTGTCTGATCATTAGTCTACAGTACTGCAGATTCCCGGCGCTGTCTGATCATTAGTCTACAGTACTGCAGATTCCCGGTGCTGGCTGATCATTAGTCTACAGTACTGCAGATTCCCGGCGCTGTCTGATCATTAGTCTACAGTACTGCAGATTCCCGGCGCTGTCTGATCATTAGTCTACAGTACTGCAGATTCCCGGTGCTGGCTGATCATTAGTCTGCAGTACTGCAGATTCCCGGTGCTGGCTGATCATTAGTCTACAGTACTGCAGATTCCCGGTGCTGTCTGATCATTAGTCTACAGTACTGCAGATTCCCGGTGCCTGCTGATCATTAGTCTACAGTATTGCAGATTCCCGGTGCTGTCTGATCATTAGTCTACAGTACTGCAGATTCCCGGTGCTGTCTGATCATTAGTCTACAGTACTGCAGATTCTCGCTGCTGTTTGATCATTAGTCTACAGTACTGCAGATTCCCGGTGCTGTCTGATTATTAGTCTACAGTACTGCAGATTCCCGGTGCTGTCCGATCATTAGTCTACAGTACTGCAGATTCCCGGTGCCTGCTGATCATTAGTCTACAGTATTGCAGATTCCCGGTGCTGTCTGATCATTAGTCTACTGTACTGCAGATTCCCGGTGCTGTCTGATCATTAGTCTACAGTACTGCAGATTCCCAGTGCTGTCTGATCATTAGTCTACAGTACTGCAGATTCCCGGTGCTGTCTGATCATTAGTCTACAGTACTGCAGATTCCCATTGCTGTCTGATCATTAGTCTACAGTACTGCAGATTCCCGGTGCTGTCTGATCATTAGTCTACAGTACTGCAGATTCCCGGCGCTGTCTGATCATTAGTCTACAGTACTGCAGATTCCCGGTGCTGGCTGATCATTAGTCTACAGTACTACAGATTCCCGGTGCTGTCTGATCATTAGTCTACAGTACTGCAGATTCCCGGTGCTGTCTGATCATTAGTCTACAGTACTGCAGATTCCCGGTGCTGGCTGATCATTAGTCTGCAGTACTGCAGATTCCCGGTGCTGTCTGATCATTAGTCTACAGTACTGCAGATTCCCGGTGCTGTCTGATCATTAGTCCACAGTACTGCAGATTCCCGGCGCTGTCTGATCATTAGTCGACAGGACTGCAGATTCCCGGTGCTGTCTGATCATTAGTCGACAGTACTGCATATCTACTGTTCTGTTGGATTGAAGACTTCTTGTTGATCAGCACACACATGATGCCCAGCACCTCGAATAGATTACAAAGCTAATAAAAAGGATATGTTAATGTTGATAAAGTCTGTTGAACAAACTCCAGCATTCACATTTAAAGCAAATTTACATAAAGGTTCGTATCACTTTTTAAACAAATATTCTTACCCTAGATTATTTGATGTCATGGGTGAATCTCAACCCTCCAAAGCTTTCAGAGTGTCCGTCTATCCTTTGAGATCTTTGTAAGCTGTCGTAGCACTGCCAGGGAAACGATCAGCAATCTCTGCATATTAATTGTTTTTACACACCGGACTGTCTTGTTCCTCTGTAAAATTACAGTTCAGTCTTTGAAGAGATGAAACATCCCAGAAACCCTGATTTGAAGTATTAAAATGCAAAACAAATTTTCTAACAGTGATCAAATACAGTCATGTATTCATTGAGCATCTTGCTTCCAACTCCTTGAGTACATAAAATGAAAGATCCCAACTCCAGGAGCCGAACTAATTTTTTGCAGATAAACTTCAAACACACACAGTGTTTCTCTTTTCTGTCAGAAATATCAGCCTATCTCTTCCGAGACTTTAAATCAACATATTGACTCCCTCATGATTTTTAAGCAGTCTTCTCATAAGATTATCCATTTTCTCTCTGCAAAGAAAGACTTTCTCCTCTCCAGCACCTTTCACAACCTCAGGACGTTGCAAACCACTTTCCACGCAATGAATGTCTTTGTGAATTATAGTCACTGTTGTAAAGTAGGAAACGCAGCAGCCATTGTCCACAGCAAGTTCCCACAAACAGCACGGTGCTAATAACCAGATAAAGCAGAAACAAATCACGTCAAACCTTAGATTAAAAAGAAAACAAATAGCCTGCACCGACAAAGCACCCAATAGGCAGTTAGAGGAACTTTTGATTCAGTAGTCTCAACAACAAAAAAAGAAAAGAACAAATGGTTTTATAAATTGCCTTGTAAAAACAAATAGTCTCAACAGTGGAAAGGTTTAAGGGCAGATCTCCACTGGTCGATTGTCCTTCCAGCTACGCTAAATTTCCTCTCACTGCTAAACCAGCTCGCCAGAATTCAAAGTATACTTCTAGCTAGTTGGGCCAATTTAGGGTATACAACACTGTTTTCCTTCCACCAGACCAACAGATCACGCTCGTTTTCCATCACCAGCATAGCAGGCCTTTGTGCTGTGCATTGCTGCATTTCATCATTTGTGTCCACTTCTTCATGGACATTCCCCCATTCAACAAATTTGGTCTGGGTTTTTTGGCAGCTGTAGGTTCACTGCCAGCCGCTTTCGTTTCCTTCATAGGGTCTTCTGTATTAAAGTTGTTGATAAGTCGGCGTGCTGAAGAACAAACTTTTTTGCCTGCCATGAAAGCAAAATATTGCAGATGCTGGAAATATGAAATAAAAACAAGAAATGCTGGAAATACTCAGCAGGTCTGTGGAGAGGGAAGCAGAGTTAACATTTCAGGTCAGTGACACTTCATCAGAACTGGCAAAGGTGAGAAATGTAATACGTTTGAAGCGAATAAAGCAGGGATGGCGCAAAAGAGAACAAAAGGCAAGGGGTTTATAGGACAGTGTCACAGAAAATAACTGACCAGAAGGTCATGGAGCAAAGGCAAACGACATGTTAACAGTGTGTTGAAAGACAAAGCGTTCGTGCACCTTCTGCTCAGTTATTCACTGTGACTATGTCCTATCAACACCTTGTCTTCTGTTAGCGCTTGCCCCACCCCAGCTTTATTTGCTTAAAAGCTATTACATTTCGAACCTTTGCCAATTCTGATGAAGGATCATTGACCTGAAACGTTAACTCTTGCTTCTCTCACCACTGCCAGACCTGCTGATTATTTCCAGCATTTCTTCTTTTTCCTCCCTATCATGGCTGGACGACATTCTCAGCTGATTAAATTTAGGCCAGAGAAATGTCGCTATCTTGTGCACGTCATTTTCCTCAACTTTCTTCAGAAGCCACTCTCTTTGCAGTTTCTTGACAACTGCTTTCATTGGAGTATCTGTAGAAAGTGGCAAAGAGAGTCGTTTAAGTTTCTCAAACCACGGAATTACCAGGTTCAATGTAGGATACCGGTCTCCCTCGAGTTCCTTCTGAGTTTCAGAAAATGGTCGGAGGAACTGAACCAAAAACTGCAAGACATCGGGGGCGATGTTTTCCAGCCTGTAGTTTTCCCCACACTGTTCCAGTTTGCAGCTCATGATAAATATCCTGAATTGAACTCAGTGTCAGAATCACAGTACTGTCCCTCGTTTCTCCCATTGTATTTGCAGTTTCAGTCGAGTGTGCAGGAAGACCAGACTGTTTAACAAATGTCACCAAGTCTTTGGCATGATGTATAGTTTCTACAACATCCGGAGCTTTAGAATCTAATTCCTTTGGATCAAGTGAATGTTGAAGGATCGTGTTATATACGTGGTCCTGACACTCCAAATGTTGATATGGGTCTAAGAGCAAGCACTATGTTAGCACCTTGATCTGTCACCTAGACTAATTTATTTAAATTTGCTGGGTTCAATCCAACAGTATTCACTAGCAGCTTTAAAATCTCACGCCTGATGTTTTTACCAGTTTTGATGTCCTCCAGTGGAAACATTGCTGTTGTTCAAACTTTGGCATAAAGTTGAACATCGACAGTGATCTAATGACAAGTTATAAGTAAAAAATGGATTTTACGGTAGTCATCCGTCCACATGTAAGTTGTCATTCCCACATTCACATCCTTTAGTATGTCAGTAATTTGAGAGATTAGTTGTTTTCTCTTTTCTTCGACCACATCACGACACCTTCTTGAAACTGTACTTGGATTTGGTAACACACTTGATGCTGATACTTGACCATACGTTGCACTCACAATGATAAGCTCTTGTGGTAGCTCAACAAACCTTTCACTAGAGACAGTGCGGAAAGGTCGAATATCCGTGCAACAGAGACTTTCGCATTTGTCTGTAATTTCTGATTTCTTGTGAGTGGGAATGTTTTTCTTCCCTCGCCTGTACAAACGAAGTTAGAATGGACTGACTTGGCCCTGCTGCGGGTCGAGTACAACCTTTCTCAGTGTGCTGCTGCAGAGATGAATCTCCCATCTTATTGCTGTCAGATTTTAGTATATGTTTCCAAGATTTGCATTGCACAAATCCACTTGAGCTTTTACTATTGCAGAAAGCAACAGCATGGAAATGTTTCCAGGTGGAAGATTAACCTTTCCGGCTACAGGACTTTCCACTGCTAAATATTATCCAGTAGTCAGCATTCGTTTTACATCCATAGTGTACTGCAGTGCAGAATCACCTTTGGATGTATTGAAGTGACAGCATGAGCGCGATGACGTTATAGAGACGCTCACTCACTCACTGCAGAGTGCGGAGGCCGGACTGCACGTTACCCACCTTGACCTGAATGTTGAATTGAAGATTACTTCCCGGAGGAAGCACTGTCCAGCCTGACCTGCCCGGAGCCCGAATGCTGGACTGGGAAGAGAGGCCCATCCCGACCCGAACCCGACACATGTCACCGGGTCCCGTCGGCTTCAGGTCGTGGAGCCAGGCTTTAACTGAGACAAGAGTTTAATTCCAGTTCTTTGTTAATTTATTGAATTAAACAGTATCAACTGACATGGTGGGATTTGTACCCATGTTGCCAAGGAATTAGACCACACTTTTTCTTTTTGATTTCTAGTTTAGTGATTAATTTTTCAAAATTTCTATGTCTAAGTCTGCATTTCCTGCTAATCGGGCAAGGACAGCAGATTTCTTCCCTTGACAGCATTAGCAAACCCAGTCTTTTTTTAAAATTATAGTCCACAATTTTTTTTTTTAAGACTAGCTTCTTAATTGCAGGTTTTTGAAATGCTGTTTGTGAATTCGAACTTCAATTTCGAGATCCAAGGCCTGGGTCTCTGCCTGTTACTAGTTTAGTGATATTGCCACTAGGTCATCGCCTTCCTGACTACATGACCATCTCCTGTTACACTAATGCCCTGCATATGTGAGTCTGGGCTCATCGCTGGATTTCTGCGTCCCTCTTGAGTAAAATAAGGAGATTGTCGAGTCAAAGAAGAACATTGCTCCCCTGCTCATCCCCAAAGAGGAAATTCAAGGGCAAAATTCATGGTGATTTCAAGATTTCAGTCGAACAAGTAGTGAACATGTCAGAGATCGGGTGAGAGAGCGCCATCAGTGCAGCAATAAAATAGGTTTAAGTCGAATGAAACCTTACCGACTGTAGGTGTCAAAGGCAGGAAGGATCTAGTCACTTACCCGTTATATCAGAGATTGTTAGAAAGAACAATAGCAAAAAAAAGAAACACCCCTACATACTGGAGCCACACTTACAATATCAGAGGTGAAGGGAGACAGAATAAATCCCATACACACACAGCACCAGAAATGGACAAGTACAGAATGAATTCCACACTCAGATTCTGCAGCAGAGGTTTACAGATAGAGAATGTTTCCGTCTATCTTACACGCAGTATCAGGAATTTTCAGATGGAGTATTAGTCTCACAGTCATACACAGGAACAGAGAGTGACAGATTCAGAATTAATCCCTCACTCACACATTCCGGGAGAGTGATAGGCACATAGGTAATCTCAGACGCACACTGCACCTGACAGTGATAGAAACAAAATAAATCCCACAGTCAGACACAGTAGCTGGAATTGTCAGATAGAAAGTGAATCCCACACTCACACACAGTTACTGAGAAAGACAGATACGGAATTAATCTCACACACACACAAAGTACCAGAATTTTACAGATACAGTATTATTCCGCCTCTCAGGGTAAGGTGGAGGACGCGGTGGAGCAGGAGAACAAATAAAATTACAGCACAGGAACAGGCCCTTCGGCCCTCCAAGCCTGCCCCGATCCAGATCCTCTATCTAAACATGTCGCCTATTTTCTAAGGGTCTGTATCTCTTTGCTTCCTGCCCATTCATGTATCTGTCTAGATACATCTTAAAAGACGCTATCGTGCCCGCGGCTACCACCTCCACTGGAAACGCGTTCCAGGCACCCACCACCCTCTGTGTAAAGAACTTTCCACGCATATCCTCCCTAAACTTTTCCCCTCTCACTTTGAACTCATGACCCCTAGTAATTGAATCCCCCACTCTGGGAAAAAGCTTCTTGCTATCCACCCTGTCTATACCTCTCATGATTTTGTACACCTCAATCAGGTCCCCCCTCAACCTCCGTCTTTCTAATGAAAATAATCCTAATCTACTCACCCTCTCTTCATAGCTAGCGCCCTCCATACCAGGCAACATCCTGGTGAACCTCCTCTGCACCCTCTCCAAAGCATCTACATTCTTTTGGTAATGTGGCGACCAGAACTGCATGCAATATTCCAAATGTGGCTGAACCAAAGTCCTATACAACTGTAACATGACCTGCCAACTCTTGTACTCAATACCCCGTCCGATGAAGGAAAGCATGCCGTATGCCTTCATGAACCCTCTATTGACCTGCGTTGCCACCTTCAGGGAACAATGGACCTGAACACCCAAATCTCTCTGCACATCAAATTTCCCCAGGACTTTTCCATTTACTGTATAGTTCACTCTTGAATTGGATCTTCCAAAATGCATCACCTCGCATTTGCCCTGATTGAAATCCATCTGCCATTTCTCTGGCCAACTCTCCAATCTATATATCATCTGCTGTATTCTCTGACAGTCCCTTTCACTATCTGCTACTCAACCAATCTTAGTGTCGTCTGCAAAATTGCTAATCAGACCACCTATACTTTCCTCCAAATCATTTATGTATATCACAAACAAGAGTGGTCCCAGCACGGATCCCTGTGGAACACCACTGGTCACACGTCTCCATTTTGAGAAACTCCCTTCCACTGCTACTCTCTGTCTCCTGTTGCCCAGCCAGTTCTTTATCCATCTAGCTAGTGCACCCTGGACCCCATGCGACTTCACTTTCTCCATCAGCCTACCATGGGGGAACCTTATCAAACGCCTTACTGAAGTCCATGTATATGACATCTACAGCCCTTCCCTCATCAATCAACTTTGTCACTTCCTCAAAGAATTCTATTAAGTTGGTAAGACATGACCTTCCCTGCACAAAACCATGTTGCCTATCACTGATAAGCCCATTTTCTTCCAAATGGGAATAGATCCTATCCCTCAGTATCTTCTCCAGCAGCTTCCCTACCTCTGACGTCAGGCTCACCGGTCTATAATTACCTGGATTTTCCCTGCTACCCTTCTTAAACAAGAGGACAACATTAGCAATCCTCCAGTCCTCCGGGACCTCACCCGTGTTTAATGATGCTGCAAAGGTATCTGTTTTGGCCCCAGCTATTTCTTCTCTCGCTTCCCTCAGTAACCTGGGATAGATCCCATCCGGACCTGGGGACTTGTCCACCTTAATGCCTTTTCGAATACCCAACACTTCCTCCCTCCTTATGCCGACTTGACCTAGAGTAATCAAACATCTGTCCCTAACCTCAACATCCGTCATGTCCCTCTACTTGGTGAATACTGATGCAAAGTACTCGTTTAGAATCTCACCCATTTTCTCGGACTCTACGCATAACTTTCCTCCTTTGTCCTTGAGTGGGCCAATCCTTTCTCTAGTTACCCTCTTGCTCCTTATATATGAATAAAAGGCTTTGGGATTTTCCTTAACCCTGTTTGCTACATATATTTCATGACCCCTTTTAGCCCTCTTAATTCCTCGTTTCCGATTGGTCCTTCATTCCCGATATTCTTCCAAAGCTTTGTCTTTCTTCAGTCTCCGAGACCTTATGTATGCTTCCTTTTTCCTCTTAGCTAGTCTCACAATTTCACCTGTTATCCATGGTTCTCTAATCTTGCCATTTCTATCCCTCATTTTCACAGGAACATGTCTCTCCTGCACGCTAATCAACCCCTCTTTAAACGTCTCCCACATATCAAATGTGGATTTACCTTCAAACAGCTGCTCCCAATCTACATTCCCCAGCTCCTGCCCAATTTTGGTATAGTTGGCCTTCCCCCAATTTCGCGCTCTTCCTTTTGGACCATTCTCGTCTTTGTCCATGAGTATTCTAAAACTTACGGAATTGTGAACACTGTTCCCAAAGTAGTCCCCTACTGAAACTTCAACCACCTGGCTGGGCTCATTCCCCAACACCAGGTCCAGTATGGCCCCTTCCCGAGCTGGACTATTTACATACTGCTCCAGAAAACCCTCCTGGATGCTCCTTACAAATTCTGCTCCATCTAGACCTCTAACACTAAGTGAATCCCAGTCAATGTTGGGAAAATTAAAATCTCCTATCACCCCCACCCTGTTTCTCCTACATCTTTCCATAATCTGTTTCCATATTTGTACCTCTATCTCACGCTCGCTGTTGAGAGGCCTATAGTACAGCCCCAACATTGTTACCGCACCCTTCCTATTTCTGAGTTCTGCCCATATTGCCTCACTGTTCGAGTCCTCCATAGTGCCCTCCTTCAGCACAGCAGTGATATCCTCTTTGACCAGTAATGCAACTCCGCCAACCCTTTTACCTCCCTCTGTATCCCGCCTGAAGCATCGATATCCTGGGATATTTAGTTGCCAATCATGCCAGTCCCTCAACCAAGTCTCAGCAATAACAATAACATCATACTCCCAGGTACTAATCCAAGCCCTAAGTTCATCTGCCTTCCCTACTACACTTCTTACATTAAAACAAATGCACCTCAGACCACCAGTCCCTTTGCGTTCATCATCTGCTCCCTGCCTACTCTTTCCCTTAGTCACGCTGACTTCATTATCTAGTTCCTTACAGTCTTTAGTTACTAACTCCTTTCTGTCCACTGACCTCCTCATTTGGTTCCCATCCCCCTGCCACATTAGTTTAAACCCTCCCCAACAGCGTTGGAAAAAGCACGCCCAAGGACATTGGTTCCACTCAGGCCCAGGTGTGGACCGTCTAAGTTGTAATAGTCCCACCTCCCCCAGAACGGGTCCCAATGTCTCAAAATTCTGAACACCTCCCTCCTGCACCATCTCTCAAGCCACGCATTCATCCTGACTATTCTTTCATTTCGACTCTGACTATCACGTGGCACTGGTAGCAATCCTGAGATTACCACCTCTGAGGTCCTACTTTTTAACTTGGCTCCTAACTCCCTAAATTCTGCTTGTCAGACCTCATCCCGTTTTTTACCTATATAAAGACAGCGAGAGGGGGGTTTGAGATTTTGACACTGCAGAAATGTTCCTCTCTCTGGGATTTGTCAACTAATAGCCATAACCAGATTATTTGTGTAATATCACATTGCTGCCAATGGGATCTTGCTGTGCACAGCTTGCCTGCAGAATTCCCCACATTGCAACAGTGTCTACATTTTAGAAGTGAATTCATTGTGTGTAAAGATCTCGGGATGGCTTGAGCTTGAAGCCGTTATAATTCCTGAATATTGCTGGTGTTTTGGGCAGTGTCGTGAATATGAGGGTTAAATGAAATGTGCAGCAGCCATTTGAATTGAGAGTGAGATTCTGAGAGTGGATTTCTCTGTCCCTGTCCCTCTCTCTCTCTATCTTTCTCTCTGAATGAGGGTAACAGGAGGGATAGGGAGGCAGGAGAGTGAGGGAAACAAGGAGGGAATCAGAGGGGAGAGGGGGCCAGCGGGCTGTTATCACACTGCTACTTGTGGGATCTTGCCGTGCACAAATGGCCTGCAGTGTTCCCAACATTGTAACAGTGACGAGCACTTTAAAAATCAATTCATTGAGTTTCAAATGCTGTCGATTGCTTTCAAACCATTTTACTGATGTTCAGAGTTTAGATTTCTCTCTCTGTCTCTCTCCATCTTTCTTTCCCCCTGTCTCTCTATTTAAACCTTCAATAGTTAAAAACACACACTGCAGTTTGATTCACTGTTGTTTTAAATGGTGAGACAGAAATATTTCGGAGCTATATGGACAGAGAGAGAGAGAGAGAGAGATGGGAGTTTGTTACTTGTGGGCTATTATCACATTGCTACTTGTGGGATCTTGCTGTGCATCAAGTGTCCTGCAGCATTTCCTACATGACAACAATGAGGACACTTTAAAATTCAGCTTCCTGAGGGTCTTAGTGTGCATTTCTCTGTTTTTCCATGATTTTACAATAGTTACATGAGCTGAGCGGCATTTTCTGAGGACTTTGATTGGATATCTGGCTATGATCACATTGTGGGATCTTGTTGTGTATACATTCCCGGCATCAATTCCAGCATTACAACACGGAGGCAGAAACAGGTGGAGAGAAAAAGAGGGAGAGTGAGAAACAGCTGGAGGTGACTGTTCAAACACACGAAGACAGAGAGAGAGACAGGCAGAATGTGGTGAGGGAGGGAAGGCAGAGAAAGATGGAGAAAGACAGATACACAGAGAGAAAGACATCCACACTAAAAACCTTGGTGAACTGAATTTTGAAGTGTCAACATTGCTGAGATCTTGCAGTGCAGAGATTGCCTGCAGAATTCCCTTGCATTGCAAAAGTGACTACATTTTAGAGGTGAATTCATTGTGTGTGAAGCTCCCCTGAAGGCCTGGAATTAAAATCCTGAGCTTGAAGCCGATATCATTCCTGGATAATGCTGGTGTGTTGGGCAGTGCAGTGAATTTGAGGGTGAACTAAAATGTGCAGCAGCCATTTCAATTGGGAGTGAGATTCCTGGAGTGGATATCTCTGTCTCTCTCTCTCTCTCCCTCCATCTGTCTCTCCAAATGAGATCAATAGGACAGACAAAGCGGCAGGAGAGTGAGGGAAACATGAAGGTAATCAGACGGGAAGTGGGGTAGCCGGCTGTTTTCACACTGCCGCTTGTGGAATCTTGCTGTGCATCAATGGACTACAGCATTTTGAACATTATAACATTGACGAAAACTTTAAAAATTGGTCAATTGAGTGACAAATACTTCTGTGAATCAGCAATGAAATGGCTGAAATGTGAAGGTTTCTAAAGGCTTGTTCTCATTCTTAAATAATGCTGGTGTGTTGGGCTTTGGGCTGAATTTGACAGTGAAATGAAACACCGAGGGGGCATTTGAATTCAGATTTTCAGGGATGGGAATGTGGATTTCTCTCTCTATCCTTCGACAGGAGAGAAGATGGAGGTCACCAGTGTTTGTGTGTTTTTACAATGAGGCAGAAACAGATGCAGAGAGACACACAGAGAAATACTGAGAAAGATGGAGAGAGAGAGAGAAAGAGAGCAGGAAATGACAGGGTAAACACATTCACACTTCCCAGTCTCTGGCTCTGTATTGGGGGATGTGCTTGTAAGATGGGAAGTCACTGAGAGAATGTTTTATGTCCGTGAGTGAAATATAGATCCCTGGGCGCTTCCTGTGTTTTATTTCTGTTCAAAAATGCTTTGCTTTGTTAGAATCAATTTTATTTCTCTTATTCCCAAGGAGAATCTTTTTGAAAGCTGCAGCTGTGATGATGCTCAGGGAGAATCTTTTGGCCACGTGGAATTCTCCGACAATAGCTTTAAGTCTCTGGACTTACCCAACAACTGTGTCGCATGCTATTAGTAATTCATCTCAAACAGGGCATCACTCCCACATTGCTGCCCCTCCAACAGTGTGGTTTCCCACCCTATTGCCCCACTGGCGATGCAGTGATTCCTCAATACTGCCCCTTCAACAGTGAATCGCTCTCTCAGTCCTGCTCATCCAACAGTGCAGCACTCCCTCAGTACTGCTCCCTCCAATAGTACAGTAGTTCTTCTGCACTGCTCCCTCTAGAAGAAGGAGTAGGCCATTCGGCCCTTCGAACCTGCTCCTCCATTCAATAAGATCATGCATGATCGAATCGCGACCTTGAGTCCACTTCCCTCCTTGCAAACCCCACCGCACTCTTCCCCACAACATAACCGTTGTCTCTCATGTTAATGGATATTTGTCGATCTCAGCCTTGAATATATTCAATGACTCAGCTCCACTGATCGCTCGGGTGGAGAATTTCAAATATTAACAACAGTCTGAGAGAGGAAATTCCTCCTCACGTCTGACTTAAATGGAAGACACATTAAGATGAAACTGTGCTCCCTAGTTCTAGATTTCCCCACGAGAAGAAGCTTCCTCTCAACTTCTCCCCTGTCAGGTCTCCTCAGAATCCTTTACTTCGCAGTAAGATCAACTCTCAATCTTCAAACTCCGTTGAGTATGGATACAACTGGTCTAACATTTCCCCATTAGAGAAACCTCTCATCCCAGGATTCAACCTAGTGAACTTTCTCTGATCTGCTTCCATTGCAAGTATATCGCTCCTTAAATAAGGTGACCAAAACTGCAGACAATGCTCCAGCTGCCTTCTCACATATGGCCTGTACAACTGTAGCAATGCTTCACTACTTTTATACTTCATCCTCCTTGCAAAGAATACCAACAATCCATTTACCATCCGAATAGCTTGCTGTACTTGCATGCTGACATTTTCTGATTCCTGTACATGGACACCCAGGTTTCTCATACCGCAGCATTCTGCCGTCTCCCACCACATAAATAATAGTCCTCTCTTCTGTGATTCCCACCGAAGTGGCAACCTCACATCGTACTCCACGTTATACTCCATCTGCCACATTTTCCCCACTCACTTAACTTATATATTTCCCTTTGCAGACTATGTTTACCCTCATCACAACTTGCTTTCCTACCAATCTTCGCCTCCTCAACACATTTGGCTACAAGTCTGTATGTCACTTCATCCAAGTCATTAATATTGATTGTAAAACTTTGAGGCTCCAGCACTGATCCCTGTTGTACTCCACTAGTTACAGCTTTTCACCCAGAAAATAATCCATTAATCCCGACTCTCTGCTTCCTGTTATTTAGCCAATTCTCTTTTTCTGCTGATATATCGACTGTAACGCTGTTTCCAGTGGCGTTCCACAGGGCTCGCTAATAGATCCACTACTTTTTGTGCTATATATTTAGGATTTGGACGTAAATGTAGGGGAAATGATCAAAACGATTTCAGGCGATACAAAAAAAATGGCAAGTTGGTTGATGGACAGAAGAATACCTGTGGACTGCAGGAAGATGTTAATGGACTAGCCAGGTGGGCAGAAAAGTGGCAAATGGTATTCAACGCAGAGACGTGTGAGGTGATGAATTTGGGGAGGTCGAGCTAGGCAAAGGAATGCACAATTAAATGTAGAATCCTTCCAGGTGTAGAAGAAGTGTGGGACCTTGGAGTGAATGTTCACAGATCCATGAAGATAGCAGGACAGCTCGCCAGGAGAGTTAAGAAGTATAGGGAATACGTTTCCTTTATTAGCTGATGTGAAGAATAGGAGAGAGGTTATGCTGTTAGTAAAAAAGTCATTGGTTGGGCCAAACCGTGAGTACATTGTGCAGTTCCGGTCACCACATTACAGAAAGGATTTAATTGCACTAGAGATTGTACAGAGCAAATTTTCGAGGATGTTGCCAGGTCTGGAAAAATGCTGCTATGCGGAAATATTGGATAGGCTGGGACTGTTATGCTGGAACAGAGAAGTCTGAGGTGAGGTTTGATTGAAATTTACAACGTTTTGAGGGGCCCGGCTGGAGTGTACATGATGGGCCTATTTACCTTCGCAGCGAGGTCAGTGACAAGGGGTCATAGATGTAAAGTGAAACAAAAACAGGAAATGCAGGAAGTACTCATAAGATCTGGCAGTATCTGTGGAGAGAGAAGCAGAGTTAACCTTGCATGACGGTGACCCCTCATCAGAACCTTCATCATTGACCTGAAGCATGAGACAGGGAAGGTTGTGGGGTGGAGGAGGTTACAGAGATCATGAGGGTTGTAGGACTGAGGACGATACAGAAAGAGGGAGGGTTGTAGAACCTGGAGTAGGTGACAGATTTGGGGATGGTTGTCGGGCCTGGAGGAGGTGACAGAGATAGGACAAGTTATAGGGGCTGGAGGAGGCAGCAGAGATAGGGAGGGCTGTAGGGGTGGAGGTGGTTACAGAGATGGGGAAGGTTGTGGTGCTGGAGGAGGTGACAGATATCGGGAGGATTGTAGGGCCCGGAGGAGGTTACAGAGAAAGGTTGTGCTGTCACGGCTGGAGGAGATTACAGAGATAGGGATTGTTGTCGGGGCTGGAGGGGTGTAGAGAAATTGGGAGGGTTGTAGGGGCTGAGGAGGTTACAGAGATATGGAGGGTTGTAGGGGATGGAAGAGGTTACAAAGATTTGGAGGGTTGTCGGGGCTGGCGGTGTTGAGACATAGGGAGAGCTGCAGAGGCGGGAGAAGGTGATAGACCTGGGGAGGGCTGTTGGGCTGGAAGATGCGACAGAGTTAGGGAGGGTTGCAGGAGCTGAGGAGGGTACAGAGATACGGAGGATTGCCGAGGCTGAGTAGGTGACAGAGCTCGGGAGGGTTGTGGGGTTGGAAGAGTTTGCAGATATATGGAGGTTTGGAGGGCCTGCAGGAGGTCACAAAGATTCAAAGGGATGTATGGGCTGGAGGGGTTTGCAGAAGTAGGGAGAGTTGTAGGGGCTGGGGAATGTGACAGAGCCCGGGAGGGTTCTAGGGGATGGACGATGTTACAGGGATGGGGAGTGTTGATGGGGTGGAGGAGATTACAGAGATAAGGAGGGTTGTAGGGGCTGGGGAATGTGACAGAGCCCGGGAGGGTTCTAGGGGATGGACGATATTACAGGGATGGGGAGTGTTGATGGGGTGGAGGAGGTTACAGAGCTAGGGAGGGTTGTAGTGGCTGGAGGAGATTACAGAGGTAAGGAGGGTTGTAGGGGCTGGGGAATGTGACAGAGCCCGGGAGGGTTCTAGGGGATGGACGATGTTACAGGGATGGGGAGTGTTGATGGGGTGGAGGAGGTTACAGAGCAAGGGAGGGTTGTATGGGCTGGAGGGGGTTGCAGAAGTAGGGAGAGTTGTAGGGGCTGGGGAATGTGACAGAGCTGGGAAATGTGACAGAGCCCAGGAGGGTTCTAGGGGATGGACGATGTTACAGGGATGGGGAGTGTTGTAGGGGCTGGTGGAGATTACAGAGATAAGGAGGGTTGTAGCCGGTAGAGGGGTTTACAAAGATATTGAGGGTTGTTGGGGCAGGAGATGTTTTGAGAGATAGGAAGGGATGTAGAGGCTGGATCGAGTTTACAGAGATAGGGATAGTTTTAGATTCTGGAGGATGTTACAGATTTGCGAGTAGTTTTAGGGGCTGGAGGAGGTTAGAGTGTGAGGCAGGGTTGTTGCTCTGAAGGAGGTTACAGCGATAGGGCGCGTTGTTGGGGCTGGAATAGGGGCCAGAGATGGGGAGAGTTGTAGCGTATGGAAGAGGTTACAGAGCTAGGGAGGGATGGAGGAGGTTACAGTGATAGGGAGGGTGATATGGGCTCAAGGCGGTTACAGAGATAGGGAGGGTTGTCGGGACTGTAGGATGTGACAGAGGTAAGGTAGGGTTGTAGGACCTGGAGGATATGACAGAGCTAGGGAGGGTTGCAGGGGCTGGAAGATGTAAAGGGTTAGGGAGGTTTGTTGGGGATGAGAAGGTTACAGAGTTAGAGAGGGTTACCAGGGTTTGAGAAGGTGACAGAGCTGGAGAGGGCTGTAGGGGCGTGAGGAGGTTACAGGGGTAGGGAGGTTTGTAGGTGCAGGAAGAGGTCGGGGCTGGAGGATGTGACAAGATAGGGATAGTTGTTGGGACTAGAGGAAGTGATAAAGATAACGAGGGTTAGAGGGGAGGGAGGAGTTTGCAGACGTATGGAAGGTTGTAGCTGCTGAGGAGGGTACAAAGATGGCGAATGTTGGGGGGCTAAGGCGTTAACAGAACAAGGGATGGTTGTAGCGTCTGGATCAGGTTGCAGAGATAAGGGAGTGCTGTCCGGGCTGGAGGAGGTGACAGAGGTAGTGAGTGTTGAGGTGCTGAGAAGGTAACAGAGATGGGGAGGGTTGTAGCGACTGGAGGAGGTGACAGAGATAGGGAAGTTAGTAGGGGCTGGAGGAGGTCATAGACATAGGGAGTGTTGTAGGGGCTGAGGAGGTAAAAGCCGTAGGGAGAGTTGGGGTGCCGAGGAGGTAACAGGGTTGTAGGGTATGGAGGAGGTTACAGAAATAGGGAGGGTTTTATGAGTTTGAGGAGGTGACAGAGATGGGGAGATTGGGTGCTCACTGGACACAGGTGTGGTGCTGTAGGATTGGAGAACAGCTGACATTGTACCTCTGTTTAAAAAGGGAGCGAAGGATTGCAAACCAGTCAGAGTAACCTCAGTAGTGGGCAAATGATTGGAATATATTCTGAGAGACAGGAAAAACTGTCACTCAGAAAGAACATAGAACATCGAGCAGTACAGGCAGTTTAGCCCACGATGTTGTGCACAACCTTTAACCTACTCTAAGATCAAACTAACTGCCTACCCTTCATTCTACTATCATCCATTTACCTATCCAAGAGTCGCTCAAATGCCCCTAATGTATCTGCTTCTACAACCACCGCAGTAGGCGCATTCCACGCACCCACCACTCTTTGTGTAACGAACCTACCTCTGACATCTCCCCGAAACATTCCTCCAATCACGTTAAAATGATGCCCCCTGGTGATAGCCCTTTCCACCCTTGGAAAAAGTCTCTTACTATCCACTCTATCTATGCCTCTCATCATCTTGTACCCCTCTATCAAGTCACCTCTCATCCTTCTTCGCTCCAATGAGAAAAGCCCGAGCTCCCTCAATCTTTCTTCGTAGGACATGCCCTCCAGTCCAGGCAGCATCCTGGTAAATCTCCTCTGCACTCTCTCTAAAGCTTCCACATCCTTCCTATAATGAGGCGACGAGAACTGAACACAATATTCCAAGTGTGGTCTAACCAGGTCTTTATAGAGCTGCAGCATAACTTCACGGCTCTTAAACTCAATCCCCCTGTTCATGAAAGCCAACACACAATACGCCTTCTTAACAAACCTATCAAATTGGGTGGCAACTTTGAGCGATCTATGGTCATGGACCCCAAGATCCCTCTGTTCCTCCACACTACCAAGAATCCTTTCTTTAAGCCTGTATTCCGCATTCAAATTCAACCTTCCAAAATGAATCACTTCACACTTTTCCAGGTTGAACTCCATCTGTCACTTCTCAGCCCAGCTCTGCATCCTGTCAATGTCCCGTTGCAACCTACAACCGCCTTCCAAACTACCCACAACTCCAGCAACCTTCGTGTCATCGGCAAACTTGCTAACCCAGCCTTTCACTTCATCATCCAAGTCATTTATAAAAATCACAAAGAGCAGAGATCCCAGAACAGATCCTTGTGGAACACCACTGGTCACCGAGCTCCATGCTGAATACTTTCCATCCACTACCACACTCTGACCTCGATGGGCCAGCCAATTTTTATCCAGACAGCCAACTTTCCCTGAATCCCATGCCTCCTTACTTTCTGAGTGAGCCTACCATGAGGAACCTTATCAAACGCCTTGCTAAAATCCATATACACCACATCCAGTGTTCTTCCTTCATCAAGGTGTTTTGTCACATCTTCAAAGAATTCAATAAGACTTGTGAGGCATGACCTTCCCCTGACAAAGCCATGCTGACTGTTTCTAATCAAACCATGCATTTCCAAGTAATCATAAATCCTGTCTCTCAGAATCCTCTCCAATAATTTGCCCACTACCGATGTAAGATTAACTGGTATATAATTCCCAGGGTTATCCCTATTCCCTTTCTTGAAGAAGGGAACAACATTTGCCACCCTGCAATCATCCATTACTACTCCAGTGGACAGTGAAGACGCAGAGATCATCGCCAAATGCGCAGCAATCTCTTCCGTCGATTCCCATAATATCCTTGGGTATATCCCGTCTGGCCCCGGGGACTTATCTGTCCTCATATCATTCAAAATTTCCAGTACATCCTCCCTCTGAACCTCAACCTGTTCAAGCATATCAGCCTGTTCCACGCTGTCCCCACAAACGACCAGGTTCCTCTCACTAGTGAATACTGAAGCAAAGTATTCATTTAGGACCTACCCTACCTCCTCCGAATTCAGGAACATGTTCCCTCCGCTATCCCTGATCGGCCCTACCCTCACTCTGGCCATCCTCTTGTTCCTCACATAAGTGTAGAACGCCTTGGGATTTTCCTTAATCCTACCCGCCAAGACTTTTTCATGTCCCCTTCTAGCTCTCCTAAGTCCATTCTTCAGTTCCTTCCTGACTACCTTGTAACCCTCTGGAGCCCTGTCTGACCGTTGCTTCCTCAACCTTAAGTAAGCTTCCTTCTTCCTCTTGACTAGCTGTTTCACATCTCTTGTCATCCAACGTTCCTTTACCCTACCATCCCTTCCCTGCCACATCGGGACAAACCGATCCAGCAGTCGCAGCAAGTGCTCCCTAAACAACCTCCACATTTCTGTCGTGCATTTCCCTGAGAACATCTGTTCCCAATTTATACTCCCCAGTTCCTGCCTAATAGCATTGTAATTCCTCCGCCCCCAATTAAATATTTTCCCATCCCATCTGCTCCTGTCCCTCTCCATGACTATCGTAAAGGTCAGGGAGTTGTGATCACTATCACCGAAATGCTCTCCTAACCGAGAGATATGCCACCTGGCCTGGTTCGTTGCCAAGCACCAAGTCCAAAATAGTCTCCCCTCTCGTCGGCCTATCCACATATTGAGTCAGGAAATCTTCCTGGACACACCTGACAAAATCTGCTCCATCCAAACTATTTGCACTAAGGAGGTTCCAATCAAAAGTAGGGAAGTTGAAGTCACCCATGACAACAACCCTGTTACTTCTGCACCTTTCCAAAATCTGCCTCCCAATCTGTTCCTCCATGTCTCTGCTGCTATTGGGGGGTTTATAGAAAACTCCCAACAAAGTGACTGCTCCTTTCCTGTTTCTGACTTCCACCCATAATGACTCAGTAGACAAAACTTCGTCGACGACCTCCCTTTCTGCAACTGTGATACTATCCCTGATTAGCAATGCCGCTCCCTAACCTCTTTTACCTCCCTCCCTATTCCTTTTGAAACATCCAAACACTGGAACATCCAACATCCATTCCTGCCACTGTGATATCCAAGTCTCCGTAATGGCCACAACATCGTAGCTCCAAGTACCGATCCATGCTCTAAGTTCATCACCCTTATTCCTGACACTTCTTGCGTTAAAATAGACACACTTCAACCCATCATACTGGCTGCAACTTTGCCCTGTCAGCTGTCTAACCTTCCTCACAGGCTCTCTACACTCTGTATCTGCCTGTTCAACAGCTGCCCCATCTACTGATCCGTAGCTCCGGTTCCCATCCCCCTGCCAAACGAGAAAGGGAGCTCCCTCTGTTTTATAAAGCTGCCGTGGTGGGATTTGAACCCCTGTCCCCAGGCCATCAGGTTGGGCCTCTGGATTACATGACCAGTGATATTATCACGACCCAACTGCCTCCCAAATGGATGCGGACAGTGTCTGTCCCGTAATATCACTCATAGTAGTTTCTGGACTGTAACCCTGAACATGGTCCGGAATCAGAGACTCAAAGTTCACATTTTAACTGGGAAAATGCAGGAACAGAGTGAAACGGGATTGCTTTTGTCCCTGGATTGAGTGACCACTGCATACAGATCAGTTACATTTACAACAGAAAAGCCAGGAGTAAACAAGGTCAATGCAATAATATGGAAAATGTAAATGACGCCTCTCATAATTGCCATCCGTCCAGCATGAGTACAGATTTCAGGTTTATTCCCGAGAGAGGTCACACTCAGAAAATGTCATTGACATTGAAATCTCGATGGCCTCCTTATCTCGAGAGACAATGGGTAAGCGCCTGGAGGTGGTAAGTGTTTTTTGGAGCAGCGCCTGGAGTAGCTATGAAGGCCAATTCTAGAGTGACAGACTCTTCCACAGGTGTTGCAGAAAAATTTGTCTGTCGGGGCTGTTACACAGTTGGCTCTCCCCTTGCACCTCTGTCTTTTTTCCTGCCAACTGCTTCGTCTCTTCGACTCGCCACAATTTAGCCCCGCCTTTATGGCTGCCCGCCAGCTCTGGCGAACGCTGGCAACTGACTCCCACGACTTGTGATCAATGTCACAGGAATTCATGTCGCTTTTGCAGACGTCTTTAAAGCGGGGACATGGACGGCCAGTGGGTCTGATACGAGTGGCGTGCTCGCTGCACAATGTGTTTTTGGGGATCCTGCCATCTTACATGCGGCTCACATGGCCAAGCCATCTCAAGCGCCGCTGACTCAGTAGTGTGTATAAGCTGGGGATGTTGGCCGCCTCGAGGACTTCTGTGTTGGAGATACGGTCCTGCCACCTGATGCCAAGTATTCTCCGGAGGCAGCGAAGATGGAATGAACTGAGACGTCACTCTTGGCTGACATACATTGTCCAGGCCTCGCTGCCATAGAGCAAGGTACAGAGGACACAGGCGTGATGCACTCGGACTTTTGTGTTCTGTGTCAGTGCGCCATTTTCCCACACTCTCTTGGCCAGTCTGGACATAGCAATGGAAGCCTTTCCCATGCGCTAGTTGATTTCTGCATCTAGAGACAGGTTACTGGTGATAGTTGCGTCTCGGTCGGTGAACCCTTGAACCACTTCCAGAGCGTGGTCGCCAATATTGATGGATGGAGCATTTCTGACGTCCTGCATCATGATGTTTGTTTTCTTGAGGCTGATGGTTCAGCCAAATTCATTGCAGGCAGACGCAAACCTGTCGATGAGACTCTGCAGACACTCTTCAGTGTGAGATGTTAAAGCAGCATCGTCAGCAAAGAGGAGTTCCCTGATGAGGACTTTCCAGACTTTGGACTTCGCTCTTAGACGGGCAAGGTTGAACAATCAGCCATCTGATCTTGTGTGGAGGAAAATTCCGTCTGCAGAGGACTTGAACGCAAGTGAAAGCCGCAGAGAGAGGAAAATCCCAAATAGTGTGAGTGCGATAACACAGCCCTGTTTCACGCCACTCAGGATAGGAAAGGGCTCTGATGAGGTGCCGCCATGTTGAATTGTGCCTTTCATATTGTCATAGAATGAGGTGATGATACTTAGTAGCTTTGGTGGACATCCAATCTTTTCTAGTCGTCTGAAGAGACCACGTCTGCTGACGAGGTCAAAGGCTTTGGTGAGATCAATGAAAGCAATGTAGAGGGGCACCTGTTTTTCACGGCATTTCTCCTGTAGCTGACGAAGGGAGGACAGCATGTCAAAGGTCGATCTCTCTGCATGAACGCCACACTGTGCCTCAGGGTAGACACGCTCGGCCATCTTCTGGAGCCTGTTTAGATCAACTGGAGCAATGATTGTGCGTTATCCACCACATTTCTACTTCAGAGTTAAAGCTGCTGATGTAATGTGTTTGTTCAGGTGAGTGTAACTAATAGCAATGATCAGGGGTATAACCGTGTCAGTGGAGACTTATCCCCTGCAAAAATCAGGACCCATTGGAATGGATAAGCTCAGAGTGCCTGGTGGAGCTGTGGGTTCCGGGCGAATAGAAGTCTCTGCTTCTCACAGAAATGGGATATCCAGTAATCTATCAGATAGAAGACATTTATTATCCTGTACTTGCAGCAATTGGAGTTCCTGGTGAGCAGTATCTCAGCTGTTAATGGTGTAAATCGATGTTAACTGAGCTACTGTACTCGGTATTAATTCTCACTGTGTGTGTTACACAGCCACCTGTTCTTTTTCAGCAATTGACTAATGGAATATCCTCATTGTCTACTCGTTCATTCTTGCAGGAGCTGCATTATGTATTTAATGATATTGTTTTAAGTAACTGTGGTATTGTTATTGGATTATTCTGTGTATTGAATGTATTGGAATTAGATGTTTCAGTGAGGATCAATAACCAGACCATCAGGAGTTTTCAACAATTTCATGATGTGGATCTAACCGGTCCTGGAATATTTCAATGATTTTTTTTCAGCGATTGACAATGAGACATCTCACGGTCTCAGTGTAGCAAGGGGACAGAACAATGTCCTCCCTACCCAATAACATGGCTCAGTTTAACTGGGATTTCAATGTGTTTATTGATTATCACTGTTATCAAATATTATTTCACTCTGTGTGTGTCTGACACTGCTTCAGAAGTCTGGTTACTGAACTGAGTTTGCTGCTGACACTTTCACTTCTCCTTCTCTGCTTCACTGTGGACCTTCACTGTCACTGGACTACATTGTAAAATAGAAAGTATTGATGTGATGTTTTACTGGTTTACACTCTATCAGTTGGAATCAAGAGTCTTTCCATTTATCTGTAGATTATCAGCTGCAGCGCTGATGTTGGTGTTTTATTAATTAAACAATCCCACATTCTAACAGATTACTTTATAATTCCAGGAGAAGAAATTTCAATGATTGTGAGCTTTTTTTCTGGAAGTCGCTTTCGATCCTGTTTATTCCATACATTGTAGATGAAGTGAAGAGTGCAGGTGAACAGGTGGAGACTTGAGTGTTCTGTAGATACATTAAATTATTCACAGAGGTTTCACCATTGAATAAACGGACTCTGAGAATAGAATCATTGAACCTGGGGCTGGTGAACAGAACACAGACGCAGAATGTTAGGAATAAATCATATGTGAAAAGTAGCATCAGCTAACAGTTTGCAGGGTGTGAGTACTTCAGAGAGATCGGGAAGGAGAAAAGGAGCAGGCAGAATGAAACAGAGGGAAAGTGATAGGCAGAAGTAAAGAGAAAGAGAAAGAAGTAGCAGTGTAAATAATTCACTGTCATAAAGTGCTGGAATGTCCAGAACAATTAGTGAGAGAAACTGTGAGTTGAAGTTGTCTGTCGTCAGATTGTGTTCATTTTCCTGTTGGTCTTGATCCTCTGTGTTGATTTCTGTCAGGACCTCATTTTGTTTTGTAGAAAGTTCCTATTCCTTACTTAGTGACTGAATAAACAGAATAGAATCAGTTCATCACTGATGGTAATTCATTATTAGAAATACTGCACTTTAAAATCACTGTGACTGCTGAATTCAATAAAGAGCGAGGCTGATATCAGAAATATATTTACATTTATATTTAATTGCCTGTAGAATCTAAATATATTGACTATATTGTATAAACAATGAACTGTTCTCCAACACCAATAGCCACTGGGATTATTGTTTGAATGTGTGAATTGAGTTGTATTACTGGGATCTATAGATTAGATTTCCTCTAACACTCTGCTGCAGTCTCTCCCTGTGAATCTCAGCCTATCCTCTCACTGTATTGAATCCTCAGTCTCCTCATCCATTGCTTCAGATTATTTACATTCCCAAACCATCTGCTCCAGTCTCCCCTCCTGCTCCAACATTTCCTTTCCCTGGAATTTAGAATGTTACCGGGTGATTTGATGAATGTTTTCAAGATAACAAGGGAAACTGAACGGGTGGACAGAGAGTAACAATTCTAACTGGCTGCGGAGTCAGGAACTTGGGGGCATATTCTGAAAATCTAAACGTAGTCTAAAAACCTTTCAGGAGTGAAATGAAGAAACACTTCAACACACCAGGTGTGGTATCAGTTTGGATCTCTCTTCTGCAAACGGCAATTGATGCTGAGACTTTTGTTAATTTTTAAGTCTGAGTTTGATAGATTTTTGTGAACCAAATGTATTAACGGGCAAAGATAGGTACATGGAGTTAGATCACACATCAGCCATGAGCTCATTGAATGACAGAAGAGGGTTCAAGGGCCAAATGGCCTCCTCCTCTTCCTCTGTCCAATGACAAATATCTTGTTATCACTCTTTGAGTCTTGGTCTGTATCTCTCTCTTTATCTCTCTTTCTGTCTGTTTGTCTCTCTCTCTCTCCTCTCTCAAACATCTGTGGAAACCACAAACCTTAGTCAGCCATTTTAGGCTGGTTCTTGGTGGCCATTTTATGTTACCACAACACTGGAACATTTATTCCAGAGACCGACTCCTCACCAATGTAAGGGTAGTGCTCAAATTGTGACAGAGACACAGACATGGAGACACTGAGACACTCAGTACTAGAAAGGAATTAATGAATTCCTTTGTGGCCAATAATTTTCCCTCCACTGTGATTCGGCTGGGTGGCCTGTAATTACTCAGTCTATTACTTTCTCCCTTGTTCATCAACAGTACAACATACGCAGTCCTCCAGTCCTCTGGCAGCACGACTATAACCAGAGAGGATTGGAAAATGATGGTCAGAGCCTATGATATTTCCTCTCTTGCACCTCTTAACTGTCTGAGCCTGGTGAATTACCAGCTTTCAAAGATGCCAAACCCCTGAATATTTCCTCTCTCACTGTTATCCCATTCAATATTTCAAATCCCACCTCATTGACTACAATGTCTGTGTCATCCCTTCTTTTGTGAAGAAAGTCGCAATGTATTCATTATGAACCATGCCCGCATCTTCTGCCTCCATGGTTCGGAAAACGGAGGAGAGACGATGTAAAGTAAAGGATACAATTCTGAAGGAGGTGCAGGAACAGACACATCTGGGGTTACTTATGCACCAATCACTGAAGGTGGCACGACCGGTACAGAAATTGGTTAAACGGCATCAGGGATCGTGAGATTATAAATAGAGACATTGAATAGAAAAGCAAGGAAAATATGACCTTTGTAAAACGCTGGTTTTCCTTCAACGGTAGCATTGTCCAATTCTGGACACCGTACTTAACGGGCATTAGAGAGGGTGCAGAAAAGATTCACAAGAATGGTTCCAGGGTTGAGGGACTTCAGTTACGTGGATAGATTGGAGAAGCTGGGGTAGTTCTCTGTGTCTCTCTCTGTCTCTCCCTCCTGCTATCTCTGACACTAAGAGGGAGACAGAGGGAGAGAGGCTTAGATATGCAGATAGAGAGAGGGTTGTTGAGACGGACAAGGTTGTAGTGAGAGAGATTGTTGGGGTGGATTGAAAGGGAGAATGTAAGATATATTCATTTGATGCAATCCTTCACTGCTGTGTACACAAACAGAGGAAGATAATTATGTGGAGTGAAATATTGGTAGAGTGGGTGAAATGTGGATGAAGTTGGGGCCGAGGCGGCCAGTTTTGATGATCAAGAAGGAAAACGCTCCATTGTAAACATCCAGCAAGGTATTCGACAATGGAAGCCATCACACCCTCATGATCATGGTGTGGAAATCTTGTAATCTATGCCCACGGTTATTAACCCCTTGTTAAGGGAAATGTGTCCTTCCGATCTACTCTATCTAGGCCCGTCGTTATTTTATACACCTCAATTAAATCTTCCCTTCAACCTTCTCTGTTCCAAAGAAAACAATTCCAGCCTATCCAATCTTTACTCATCGTTAAAATTCTCCATTCCTGACAACATCCTCTGTAAATCTCCTCTGTACCCTCTCTAGTGTGATCACATCCTTCCTGTAATGTGGTCACCAGAACTGTGCACAGTACTCCAGCTGTGGTCGAACTAGTGTTTTATACAGTTCCAGCATAACCTCCCTGCTCTTATATTCTCTACATTGGCCAAAAAAGGAAAGTATTCTGTAAGCCTTCTTAACCACCTTATCCACCTGTCCTGTTACCCTCAGGAATCAGTGAACATGTACTCCAAGGCCCCTCTGTTCACAAACTGAGAGATTGTTTAGTTAGATTGAAAGAGCAACGGTAAAACATAATAATTCGATGTAATCCTTCATTGCAGAAGACACAGACATACAAGCGAGAGGCATGGAGTGTGAAACATCGGGGTAGAGGGAGAAAAATAGATGGAGATGGTAACAAATTGGAAAGAAGTGATAGGCACATCGAGAGAGGTAATCTCTGGTAAACTCTCTTGCTGGTAATCTCTCTCCATCTCTATCTCTCTCTTCCCCTCCCTACTACTCTCTGAAACCCTATTTCTTCTCTCTGTTACTCTCTTTCGGAGTCTATCTCTCTACTTTTCTCCCTCTATCTCTATCAGGATGGGAAGAGGGAGAAAGAGAGGCAGAGAAAGGGTGTTGCAGGCAGTGAGAGATGAGGAGAAAGAGACAGAGGAGCAGTGAATCTGGCATTGGTAGATGGATCTTTACTCTTTATCTAACCCCGTGCGTACCTGCCCTGAGAGTATTCGATGGGGACAGCCTCGGACGGGGGGGACTGTCTAAAAATCAAAAAATAGTCGAAAGCCCTTTCGAAGATGAAATTTAGAAACACTTCTACATACAAAGGGTGGTAGACGTTTGGAACTGTCTTCCACAAATGACCCCTCCCTATCTCTGCAATCTCCTCCAGCTCCACAATCCACCAATATCTGTGATCCTCTAATTCTGGCCTCTTGAGCATCCTCAGTTTGAATTGTTCCAACATTGGTGGCCGTGCCTTCAAATTGCCAAGACCCTAACTCTGGATTTCCTTTCCTAAACCTCTCCGTCTCATTAACTCTCTTTCCTCTTTGAAGACGCTCCCTCAAACCAACCTCTTTGACCAAGTTTATGTTCGTCTAGTTTAATATCTCCTTATGTGATTCGGTGTCAACTTTTTATTTGCCTTATTTATTTGTTGGATGTGTGCGTTACTGGCCAGGACAGCGTTTATTACCCATTCCTAATGGCCCTTGAGAATGTGGTGTTGAGCCTCCTTCTGAACCGCTGCAGTCCATGTGGGGTAGGTACACACACAGTACTGTTAGGAAACGAGTTCCAGGATTTTGACCCAGTAACAGTGAAGGAATGGTGATATAGTTTCAAGTTGGGATGGTGTGTGACTTTAGTTGTTGTTTGCGGACAGTATTTTCAGTGCGCAGTCCATTTAAATTTTTAATTATTTGTTTTTTTCATGTGGTTAGATGTAAAGTTTCTCCTGCAATCTGACTGCCTCCCCGTATCTCCTCACTCTTTCTGCCCATCTCTCCCTCCTTCTCTAAATCCACCGCTTTACTCTGTATCTCAACTCACACTGTACCTGCCCTGGGAGGTCTCATTATGGTGCTTGAGCGATGAGTTATACACTTCCAGCATAACCTCCCTGCTCTTATATACTTTAAGAGCCTTGTTGGGAATGTCACTGCAGTTTGAAACTATGAAACACTGATCCAACATTCACCCCTAAAACACTCACACGAACCTCCACAAAACAGGACTGGGCAGATAATGAGGATTGTTAATGATTGTTACAACTTGTCTCATCCTCTCTCTGTCTCTCCCTCTCATGTCAGTTTCTTCCCATCTTTCTCTCTCTCTCTGTCTCTCTCTCTCTCTCTCTCTCTCTCTCTCCTCCGCACCCTCTCCCTCTTTCTCTGCCTCTTTCCATGACTGTCTCGAACACCATCTCTCTCTCCTTGGACAGAAATGGTTTTTATCCATTTCTTGGTTAATTGTGAACCTGTAAATCTTGCTCTTGCTGGAAACGTCACTGCAGTTTGAAAATATCAAACACTGATCAACACTCGCCCCCTAAACTCTCTCACTAAACCCCCAATACAGGACTGTGCAGATAATGGGGATTGTTACTGGGGTTTCGTCAAGTTCTCATTTCGCTATCCCTTCTGTCTCTCACTGTCTTCCTCTTTGTCCCTATCTCTCCATTTCCACCATTTGCTTTTGTTTCCCTATCTCCTCTTTCCTTCATCGCCCCCAACTTTATAACTGGAGAGGGTGCTTCCTCCACTTTATAAATAGAGAGGGAGCTCCTTCCACTTTATGCGTGGAGGCGGAGCTCCCTCCACTTTATACACATAAAGGGAGCTCCCTCTGGTTTATTTAGCTGCCGTGGTGGGATATGAACCCCTGTCCCCAGGCCATCAGGTTGGGCCTCTGGATTACGTGACCAGTGATATTATCACGACCCAACTGCCTCCCAAATGGATGCGTACAGTGTCAGTCCCGTAATGTCACTCACAGTAGTTTCTGGGCTGTAACCCTGAACATGGTCCCGAATCAGAGATTCAAATTTCACATTTTAACTGGGAAAAGGCAGGAACAGAGTGAAACGGGATCGCTTTTGTCCCTGGATTCAGTGTCCACTGCAGACAGATCAGTTACATTTACAACAGAAATGCCAGGAGTGAACAAGGTCAATACAATAATCTGGAAAATGTAAATGATGCCTCTCATAATTGAAGCATCCGTCCAGTATGAGTACAGATTTCAGGTTTATTCCGAGAGAGGTCTTACTCAGAAAATGTCATTGACATTGAAATGATTGTGTTTTATCCACCACATTATTTACATCAGAGTCAAAGCTGCTGATGTATTGTGTTTGTTCAGGAAAGTGTAACTAATAGCAATGATCAGGGGTGTAACCGTGTCAGTGGAGACTTATCCCCTGTATAAATCAGGACCCATTGGAATGGATCATCTCAGAGTGCCTAGTGGAGCTGTGGATTCCAGGCTCACAGAAGACTCTGCTTCTCACAGGAATAGGATATCCAGTAATGCATCCGATGCAAGGCATTTACTATCCGTTGCTAGCAGCAATTGGAGTTGCTGGTAAGCAGTATCTCAGCTGTTAATGGTGAAAATCGATGTTAACTGTGCTGCTGTACTCGGTATTATTTCCCTCTGTGTGTGTTACACAGCCGCCTGTTCTTTTCCAGCAATTTACTGATGGAATCTCATTATTGTCTGCTCTTTCATTCTTGCAGGAACTGCATTCTGTATTTAATGGTTTTGTTTGAAGTAACTGTGGCATTGTTATTGGATTATTCTGTGTATTGAATGTATTGGAATGAGATGTTTCAGTTAGGATCGATAATCGCACCATTAGGAGCTTTTAACAGTTTCATGATGTGGATTTAACCTGGAATATTTTAATGATTTTTTACAGTGATTGATAATGCGACATCTCAAGGTTTCAGTGTTACAAGGGGACAGAACAATGTCCTCCCTCTCCAATAACAAGGCTCAGTTTAACTGGAAATTCAATGTATTTATTGATTATCAATGTTATCAAATATTATTTCATTCTGTGTGTTTCTGATGCTGCTTCAGAAGTCTGGCTACTGAACTGAGTTTGCTGCTGACACTTTCACTTCTCCTTCTCTGCTTCACTGTGGACCTTCACTGTCACTGGACTACATTGTAAAATAGAAAGTATTGATGTGATGTTTTACTGGTTCTCACTCTGTCCGTTGGAATCAAGGGTCTTTCCATTTATCTGTAGATTATCAGCTGCAGCGCTGATATTGCTGTTTTATTAATTAAACAATCCCACATTCTAACAGATTACTTTATAATTCCAGGAGAAGGAATTTCAATGATTGTGAGATTAGTCTGGAAGTCGCTTTCGATCCTGTTTATTCCATGTCTTGTAGATGAAGTGAAGAGTGTAGGTGAACAGGTGGAGACTTGAGTGTTCTGTAGATACATTAAATTATTCACAGAGATTTCACCATTGAATAAACTGACTCTGAGAATAGAATCCTTGAACCTGGGGCTGGTGAACAGAACACAGGCACAGAATGTTAGGAATAAATCATATGTGAAAAGCAGCAATAAGTAACAATTTACAGGGTGTGAGTACTCCAGAGAGATAGGGAAGGAGAAAATGAGCAGGGAGAACGAAACCGAGGGAAATAGCTAAGCAGAAGTAAAGAGGAAGAGAAAGAAGCAGCAGTGTAAATAATTCACTGTCATAAAGTGCTGGAATGTCCAGAACAATTAGTGAGAGAAACTGTGAGTTGAAGTCGTCTGTTGTCAGATTGTGTTCATTTTCCTGTTGGACTTAATCCTCTGTGTTGATTTCTGTCAGATCCTCATTTTGTTTTGTAGAAAGATCCTATTCCTTACTTAGTGACTGAATAAACAGAACAGAATCAGTTCATCACTGATGGTAATTCATTATCTAAATACAGCACTTTAAAATCTCTGTGACTGCTGAATTCAACAAAGAGTGAGGCTGATATCAGAAATATATTTACATTTCTATTTAATAGCCTGTACAAACTAAATATATTGACTATATTGTATAAACAATGAACTGTTCTCCAACACCAATAACCACAGGGATTATTGTTTGAATGTATTAATTGAGTTGTATTACTGGGATCTATAGATGAGATTTCCTCTAACACTCTGCTGCAGTCTCTCCCTGTGAATCTCAGCCTCTCCTCTCACTGTATTGAATCCTCAGTCTCCTCATCCATTGGTTCAGTTGATCCACTTTCCCAAACCATCTGCTCCAGTCTCCCCTCCTGCTACAACATATCCTTTCCCTTCTCGCCCACCCAATCTCTCTCACTGTCTCCACCTCCAGCTGCCTCGTCCTACCTGAGAGGAATACAGGAACACAGGAGCAGGAGGAGGCCATTCAGCCCTCGAGCCTGCTCTGCCATTCTAGATCTTTGCTGATACTCTAACACAGCGCTTAAGTTTTCCCACTTGGTAACAGTCCCTGTCGGTTCCCTGAACCCAGAGCAACATACCAGCTACACATCCCGCTCTCCCCAAACATTCCCAACCAACAGTCTGTAGACAAATCCCCAATTAACCTATTGAATTCCATCTCTGTAAAACCCCTTCTCATTCCCCCACTGACACTGCATCCTCACTCAATACTTCCAGTAGATCCGGTGCTGACTTTATTCACTTTCTGCATCAATTTCCCAATTCATTGTTAATAATTGTGTTTACAGACATTTCCCTGTGACAAAGCACTGCCGGGTCAATGAATCAGTTTTCACTGCTTGATGCAGCAACAAAGCTGGAAATATCAGCCCAGATCCTGTCAAACTGCTGCTTTGTCTCCAGGTCTGATCAGTAATTTCTCTGCTTCCTTTTCTCTCTCTCTTCCAGTTAACTTGGTGGCGATTGTGATCCTGTCCCGAGGAAAGTGCGGTCTCTCCAAATGTATCAGTGTCTACCTGGTGGGAATGGCAGTGTCTGATCTCCTGGTCGTTATCACTGAACCCATATTGAACTGGATTGTTGGAATTTATTTCCCATATTCATTCCTGAGAATTACTCCTGTGTGTTCTCTCATTGCCGTTCTGCTTTCTGCATCCACAGTTGTTTCTGTCTGGCTCACAGTCACTTTCACCTTTGATCGATTTGTGGTCATTTGTTGTGAGAAGCTGAAAACAAAATATTGCAGCGAGAAAACGGCGGCTGTGGTTGTGGGAACAGTGAGTGTGCTGGGCTGTTTAGAGTCTCTCCCCTGGTACTTTACACTGGAACAAGAATACATTATTGATAATGTTCCCATGGGTTGTCTTTATAAACTGAGCTTCTTTACTTCCCCCATATGGGAGGCATTTGAATTGTTTGACCTCATTTTAACCCCTTGTGTCCCGGTCTTTCTGATTTTGCTGCTCAATGTTCTGACTGTCAGACGGATTTTATTCTCCAGTAAAGTCCGCAGGGGATTCCGGCGCCACAGCAATGAAGAGAATCACAAGGACCCAGAGATGGAGAATCGCAGGAAATCAATTATTTTACTCTTCAGTTATCCGGCAGTTTTATCCTGTTATGGGTGACCTCGGTTGTGTTTATCATTTATAGGAGAATTACAGATATTTATTATTATTCCTCCTTCACTCACCCTCTCTTTATCACAGAACAAACATCAAAGATGCTGCAGCTTCTCAGTTCCTGCACCAACACATGTATTTACATTGTGACCCAGAATAAATTCAGACAGGAGATGAAGAAGGGGGTGAAATACCCTCTCAATCTCATCGTTAAATTAGTGAAATCATAGAAAGAGCTGAAGGGTTTCAAACACTGGAACTAAATCCCATTCCCCCTCCTCCCAGACCCCCAGCTCCACCTCCCACCCTCCACCTGCTTCTGTGATTATTTGACAGGCGCCATCTTTAGTTCTGGCAGCGAATGAACGTGCAGACCCTGATGGTTCACGGGAATAGGATACGTTTGCGCATGTGCCAGTGCAGCGCCACCTCTTGGTTGCTTTGTCAACAACAGCAGCCAGTGGACAAAGCTGCAAATCGCAGTGAATGGTGAGGTGGTGAGCAGGGCAGTAACTGCAGTGAGACAGGGACACCAGCAGATGGAGATGGTGAGGAGGGACAGTAACTGCAGTGAGTTAGGGACACCAGCAGATGGAGATGGACAGAGGGGAGCAGTAACTGCAGTGAGGCAGTGGCACCAGCAGATGGAGATGGTGAGGAGGGGCAGTGACTGCAGTGAGTTAGGGACACCAGCAGATGGAGATGGACAGAGGGGAGCAGTAACTGCAGTGAGGCATTGACACCAGCAGATGGAAATGTTGTGTGGGCCAGTAGCTGCAGTCAGACAGGGATACCAGCAGATGGCGATGGTGAGAGGGGGCAGTAACCGCTGTGAGGCAGGGGTACCAGCAGATGTCGATGGTGAGAGGGGGACATTAACTGCAGTGAGACAGGGACACCAGGAGATGGAGATGGTGAGAGGGGGACATTAACTGCAGTGAGACAGGGACATCAGGAGATGGAGATGGTGAGAAAGGGACAGTAACTGAAGTGACACAGGGACACCAGCAGCTGGCGATGGTGAGAGGGGGCAGTAACCGCAGTGAGGCAGGGACACCAGGAGATGGAGATGGTGAGGAAAAAAACAGTAACTGAAGTGACACAGGGACACCAGCAGATGGAGATGGTGAGGAAAGGACAGTAACTGAAGTGACACAGGGACACCAGCAGATGGATATGGTGAGAGGGGGACAGTAACTGCAGTGTGACAGGGACACCAGGAGATGGAGATGGTGAGAGGGGGCAGTAACTGCAGTGACACAGGGACACCAGGAGATGGAGATGGTGAGGAAAGGACAGTAACTGAAGTGACACAGGAACACCAGCAGATGGAGATGGTGAGAGGGGGACAGTCACTGCAGTGAGGCAGGTATATCAGCCCATCGAGATGGTGAGAGGCGGACAGTAACTGCAGTGTGACAGGGACACCAGGAGATGGAGATGCTGAGAGGGGGACAGTAACTGCAGTGAGACATGGACACCAGCAGATGGAGATGCTGAGCCATTACTGATGGGAGATTCTCTTGCTGAGTTTGAAAATTTCCACAAGTCAGAAGAATTTACTTTATTGTAAACTTGAGATGCTGAATAAAATAATTTCAATGCAACTTTTGTAAAATGGCTATTTTTCTACTGTGTGAACACTTGTAACACGAAACTCGTTCCTGTTTGGAAAGTTATATTGAGTGATTAAAGGTAATGTATAAATAAAACAACAGGATCAAATAAAACTCAAACAGTTATTAAGAAATAAAAACTCTCAATATAAGTTGTGTTGAGTTCTTGATCACCTACGTTATGACATCTCTCTCTCTCACACTTCTCTTTCTGTGCTGGTATCTTCTCTACTATAACTACGAGTAGTTGAAATTTTACTCCAATTGACCTTTGAAAGTTAATATTGATTCTGCTTTCTGAAACCTGTCAGACAGTGAATTCCAGACCATAATAACTCCCTGCCTATTTGTTTCACCCCTCTACTCGTGTAAACAGTCTCTCCTCATATCTCCAAAATGAGGGAAAGATTTTGAATGCAATGCAATTAATTTCTCCAGGACAGCAGCTGCAGAGGATCTGGAACCTCCTGAATGTGGACAAACAATGAACAAAAATCCCTCTGAATCCCCCAGGAGAGCAAAGGATAGAAACAGTCTGGAAGCAAATGGAAACAAGTGACACTTTATTACAGCAGTAAAAACACTTTGTCAGAAAGTAGAGGTCTTTATTGCTGAACTTTATAGAAACTGGAGGTGAAAAGTGGAAGATCTTTAATACCATTTGTGTTAAATGGCCATTTCCCAGCTTTGTGAACCCTTGTAACATTAAACTGGTGAATGTTAAGAAGGTTTTATTGATTGATTACAGTTAATACATAAATACAGCAGCATCAAATACAGGGCAAAGAATCATTGACGAATACAACTGTAAATATGGGTAAGAATTGTTGTGTGAAATGTCACTGATTATAAAAGCTCTCTTGGCTGCATCATTAACCTGGCTCTAGTTTCAGTCATTGTCACACAGTGGAAATGAAAAACCGAATAAAAACCGCATGTTTGTACTGCAGTCAAACAGGCCTCTCCAGCAATAACACTTTGTCAGAATTTCAAGGTAATTGCAATGAGTCATTTTCTGAACTTTCTGTTAACTGGAGGTGAATCGTGAAAGACATTTAATACAATTAGTGTTAAATGGTTATTATCCAAACCGGCCCCTCCAGGTTTTAAATTACAGCAGCTTTTCTGTTCTGTTAATGAGGTTTTTGGTGGAGGGAGAGAGAGAGAGAGAGGCAGACAGGTTTCTATCTGGAATGGTCCATTTGGCATATGTCTGGAATATCCCTCTCTCCCCCATTCGCTGTTTACACAGAGACTCACCTTGGACTGTCCCATACCTGGGAGGGAGTGTCCAGATGGAGGAAGCTGAGAGCTGGTTGGTTAAGCTGCATTTTGGGTAGACTGCCTGTTTTGAGTGACAGGTTCTGGGATATATTAGGACAACATCAGACCACATTCTTTCCTTCCATGCAGCTGATTTCTGAAGGTGGGTTTCTGTGTCTCAATATCTGTGCCCAGGTGAATTGGAACTGATTACAGTGTGTGTGTGTGAGAGAGAGAGTCCAGTCTGAATCCCCCACACTCTCTGTCCCAGTCCTGACGCGTTTCTGCAAATCCCACCACAATGCCCCTCTCCAGGATCTCTTCCCCATGGATGAGCTGATGGCGGGAAGGTGTTCGAGTCCAACGATGGAAAGCAGACGGTGTGGGATGGTGAGTATCACATCTTTATTGTCTGTTTCTGCTGTTCTCCCTTCTTCTGACTCAGTCTCTTTCACTAAGTCTCTCTCACTGAATCTCTCTCTCACTCAATCTCTCTCTCACTCCATCTCTCTCTCACTGAATCTCTCTCTCTGAATCAATCTCTCTCTCACTGAATCTCTCTCCCACTGAATCTCTCTCCCACTGAATCTCTCTCTCACTCAATCTCTCTCTCACTGAATCTCTCTCTCACTGAATCTCTCTCCCACTGAATCTCTCTCCCACTGAATGTCTCTCCCACTGAATCTCTCTCTCACTGAAACTCTCTCACTCAATCTCTCTCTCACTCAATCTCTCTCTCACTCAATCTCTCTCTCACAGTCTCCCTCGCACTGAATCTGTCTCGCACTGAATCTCTCTCGCACTGAATCTCACTCGCACTGAATCTCCCTCGCACTGAATCTCCCTCTCACTCAATCTCCCTCTCACAGACTCTCCCTCTCACAGGCTCTCCCTCTCACAGACTCTCCCTCGCACTCAATCTCCTCACTCACTCTCTCCTCACTCAATCTCTCCTCACTCAATCTCTCCTTACTCAATCTCTCTCTCACTCAATCTCTCTCTCACTCAATCTCTCTCTCATTGAATCTCTCTCGCACTGAATCTCTCTCTTGCACTGAATCGCTCTCTCTCTTGCACTGAATCTCTCTCTCACTCTGAATCTCTCTCACACTGAATCTCTCTCTCACACTGAATCTCTCTCTCACTGAATCTCTCACTCACTGAATCTCTCTCTCACTGAATCTCTCTCTCACTCAATCTCTCTCTCTCGCACTCAATCTCTCTCGCACTCAATCTCTCTCGCACTCAATCTCTCTCTCGCTGAATCTCTCTCGCGCTCAATCTCTCTCTTTCGCACTCAATATCTCTCTCACTCTCTCTATTTCTCAATCTCTCCCTCACCTTGTATTGCTGTCTCTGTTTCTCTCTCTCTCTCTCTCTCTGTTCCTCCATCTCTCTCTCTCTCCCTCACTTTGTGTTTCTCCCTCTCTCTGAGTGATTGTGAATCTTTCTGTCTCAATGGCTTTCTCTGTCCTCCATCTCAATCTCTCTGTGATTCTCTGTCCTCTCTCTCAATCTCTCTGTGATTCTCTGTCCTCTGTCTCAATCTCTCTGTGTTTCTCTGTCCTCTCTCTCAATCTCTCTGTGTTTCTCTGTCCTCTCTCTCAATCTCTCTGTGATTCTCTGTCCTCTCTCTCAATCACTCTGGGTTTCTCTGTCCTCTCTCTCAATCTCTCTGTGATTCTCTGTCCTCTCTCTCAATCTCTCTGTGATTCTCTGTCCTCTCTCTCAATCTCTCTGTGTTTCTCTGTCCTCTCTCTCAATCTTTCTGTGATTCTCTGTCCTCTCTCTCAATCTCTCTGTGTTTCTCTGTCCTCTCTCTCAATCTCTCTGTGATTCTCTGTCCTCTCTCTCAATCTCTTTGTGTTTCTCTGTCCTCTCTCTCAATCTCTCTGTGTTTCTCTGTCCTCTCTCTCAATCTCTCTGTGATTCTCTGTCCTCTCTCTCAATCTCTCTGTGATTCTCTGTCCTCTCTCTCAATCTCTTTGTGATTCTCTGTGTCTTTCTCACTGGCTTTCTGTCTGTCTCCTTGGTGCCTTCAATTTCTTTGTGTCTCTGTTATTTCCCTCCACTTTTTTCTCTCCACTTTTTTCCCTTCTCTCTTTCTTTGTATCTTTCTGTCTTCCCTATTTCTCTTTCTATCATTTCTCTCTCTCTTTCAACATTTTTCTGTCTTTTCCTGACCCTATCCACCGCCCTCAATTTATCCACCGCCCTCAATATATCCACCGCCCGCAATTTTTATCCACAATGCAAATCTTTTTCCTGCAATTCCCCCCGCCAGAAAACATCCCCCCCTTGTACAGACACCCCCGATCTAAATAATCCTCATCTGCAGATAACTGTCTGATATCCCCTGTTAAATGACCCCCATCCAATACCCTCATTATCAACAGACCCCCATCTAATTATCCCCTTCCCTCTGTTACAAGACAACCCATCAAACTACCACCCGCCCAGGACAGATTCCCATCTAAATAGACCCCGGGAACAAACACCCATTTAAATTCCCCCCCGGGAACAAACTCCCATCTGAATAACACCCCCCAGGAACAGACCCCCATCTAAATACCCCCCGGGAACAAACTCCCATCTTAATACCCCCACCCCAGAACAAACTCCCATCTAAATACACCCCCAGTAACTGACTCCCATCTGAATAACACCCCCCAGGAACAGACCCCCATCTAAATACCCCCCTGGAACAAACTCCCATCTTAATACCCCCACCCCAGAACAGACTGCCATCTAAATACACCCCCAAGAACAAACTCCCATCTAAATACCCCCCGGGAACAGACTCCCAACTGAATACATCCCCAGAACAAACTCCCATCTAAATACCTCCCCATGAACAAACTCCCCTCTGAATACTTCCCCATGAACAAACTACCCTCTAAATACCCCCCGGGGATAAACCCCTCTCTGAATAACCCCCCAGGAACGAACTCCCATCTAAATAACTCCCCATGAACCAACGACCATCTAAATAACCCCCCGGGAACAAACTCCCCTCTGAATAACCCCCCAGGAACAAACTCCCATCTCAATACCCTCCTGGAACAAACTCCCCTCTGAATAACCCCCCAGGAACAAACTCCCATCTAAATACCCCCCGGGAACAGACTCCCATCTCTATACCCGCCCGCAACAGACCCCCATCTAAATACCCACCGTTCTGTGAACAGACTCCCATCTAAATACCCCCCCATTAACTGAACCCAATCTAATTCTCCCCCCGCTCTCCACTGTTAACTCTCCCGGTTTCTAAATACCCTCCCTGTCCTATAAAAGCCCCCCCCTCTACTAATTCCCACCCTGTATCATCTCCCCCGTGAACAGCCCCCTTCCCCCCTCACCCACCACCGTGTTATTCCCACCTCCATCACTTTCCTGGGTTTGGCTCTGTCTCCCGACAATCTTTCGTTCATTCTAATTCAAGATCTGGATAAGCCACTGGAATTCCAACAACTTGCTCCCAGATCCCCGGCACCTTTAACTCTTGTCCGGCCAAAATCAGGGCCTGGCATAGAGCAAGGACCTTCAGAGGCTAACTGGCATTCTGAGCCTTTAACGTCCAGGACACAGCACTCTCTGCAGAAAGGTGTTTCACCTGCTCTCCCCATCGGCTTCAGGGAATCAAACAGAGGGAGACACACACAAACACTCACACATTGATTTTGCACAGGGACGGGAAGAGGCCATTCAGCCCTTTGATCCTGTCCCACCCATGTTAGATAATGGCTGACTTGTCCCTTCCCCCATTGAACCACAAGGAGACAGGCAGAGACAGTCGGGGAGCAGATACACAGAGAGTCAAAGAAACACTGGGCTGGACTCGGACTTGGTGCCAATGGTGTAAACCAGGGTGGAGGGGAGGAGGGTGGTTGTGTATCGGCTGTCCGTTCAGAATCTCTACCCTGTTTTTACCTCAATGGGAGCAAAACTGGGCAGAGATGGAAAGCAGGATCCCACTTCACAATCACCCTGTACAACACCAAGGCTGCGAGTTCAAATCCACCACCTGACAGTGGGACAGAAACACAGAAAACAGATCCTGGGATTAGGACAGAACAGAGAGAGAGAAAAATAAATGGAAAGGGAGATGGAGAATGAGATGCAGTGAGTCCGATAATAGTGAGAGAAACTGAGAGCAGAGGGTCGGAAATACTGAGAAGGGCAGAGAGAGAGAGAGAGAAATGGAGATATTGAGAAAGATACCAGACCAAGAGAGAGACGCAGAGACAGAAAGATGTGGAGGGGCAGAGATACAAAGTAAGATGCATTTACAGAATAGAGAGGGATGCTGCGGGATGGGGGAAATGCAGAGATAATCTTGCAGGAAAGGAGGAGCAGCGATGGAAAGATTCAGGGATTTGGAAGTGAGTGAGAGAAGAAATGGAGTGAGAGAGAGACAGATAAAGATGCAGAGAGTCGCAGAAAGAGAATGACAATGGAAACCTGTGAGCCTCTGGAGAGAAGCAGAGATAGAAAGGATGTTGAGAGATACAGAGACAGGGATTTAAAGATGTGAAGAAACAGAGTTAGGAACAAGGAGGAAGGTGCAGGGAACAAGTTGCAGCAAGAGATGGAGAGAGGCAAATCTATGGGATTACATTGACTGTTCTGGAGCAGCGATTCCCAAACTATTCCCTTCGGAGCACCCTCCAGCCCCCTCCCTTGTGGTAAAAATAATCCACAGACCCCCGAAAACACAAAATCAAAATACTGAGGATGCTGGAAATCTGAAATAAAAACCGTGCTGGAAATACCCCCCCACCCCTCAATTATTCCCCCCCGCAATTATCCCCCCCCCCGCAAAATTTCCTCCAACCGCAATTTATATCCACGATGTAAATTTTATCCCATGCAATATTTCTCCCCCCCACCCCCGATAACATTCCCCTTTTGTACAGACCCCCACCCATTCTAAATAATCCTCATCTACAGACCCCTATCTGATATCTCCTGTTAACTGACCCCCATCTAATACCCCCCAGGAACAGACTCCCATCTACATACCCCCCCAGGACCGATTCCCATCGAGATACCCCCCCCAGGACCGAGTCCCATCTAGATACACCCCCAGGAACAGACTCCCATCTAGATACCCCCCCCCCCCCCAGGACCGAGTCCCATCTAGATGCTCCCCAGGAACAGACTCCCATCTCGATACCCCCCCCCCAGGACCGACACCCATCTAGATACACCCCCAGGAACAGACTCCCATCTAGATACCCCCCCAGGACCGAGTCCCATCTAGATACCCCCCCAGGAACAGGCACCCATCTAGATACCCCCCCCCCCAGGACCAAGTCTCATCTAGGTACCTCCCCAGGACCGAGTCCCATCTCAATAACCCCCCACAGGAACAGACTCCCATCTACATACCCCCCCCAGGACCGAGTCCCATCTAGATGCGCCCCCCCCAGGAACAGTCTCCCATCTAGATACCCCCCCAGGACCGAGTCCCATCTAGATAACCCCATAGGACCGTCTCATCTAGATACCTCCCCAGGACCGAGTCCCATCTCGATAACCCCCCACAGGAACAGACTCCCATCTAAATATCCCCCCCAGGAACAGACTCCCATCTAAATATCCCCCCCAGGACCGAGTCCCATCTAGATACCCCCCCCCCCCCGCAGGGACAGACTCCCATCTAGATACCCCGCCGGGGACAGCCCCCATCCAGATACCCCGCCGGGGACAGACCCCCATCTAAATACATCCCTGGGGACAGACCCCCATCTAAATACATCCCCGGGGACAGACCCCCATCTAAATACATCCCCGGGGACAGACCCCCATCTAGGTACATCCCTGGGGACAGACAGCCATCTAAATACATCCCCGGGGACAGACTCCCATCTAAATACTAACCCCAGGGACAGACCGCCATCTAAATATCCCCCCACCCCGGGACAGACCGCCATCTAAATACTAACCCTGGGGACAGACCCCGATCTAAATAGATCCCCGGGGACAGACCCCCATTTTGATAGCCCACCCAGGAAGAGAACCCCATCTAACTATCCCACCAGGGACAGACCCCCATCTAACTACTAACCCCGGGGACAGACCCCCATCTAAATACTAACACCGGTGACAGACCCCCACATAAATACTAACACCGGTGACAGACCCCCATCTAAATACCCCTCCGGGGACAGACCCCCATCTAAATACCAACCCCGGGGACAGACCCCCATCTAAATACTAACCCTGGGGACAGACCCCCATCTAAATAGTAACCCTGGGGACAGACCCCCATCTAAATAGTAACCCCGGGGACGGAACCCCATCTAACTATCCCCCCGGGGACAGACACCCATCTAAATACAAACCCCGGGGACAGACCCCCATCTAAATACAAACCCCGGGGACAGACCCCCATCTAAATACATCCCCGGGAACAGACCCCCATCTAAATACTAACCCCGGGGACAGACCCCCATCTAAATCCCCCCCGGGGACAGACCCCCATCTAAATACCATCTGAATATGCAGAGACAGAAAGATGTGGAGGGGCAGAGATACAAAGTAAGATGTGTTCACGGAATAGAGAGGGGTGTCCCGGGACAGGTGGGAGGGAAATGCAGAGATAATCTTGCAGGAAAGGAGGAGGAGAGATGGAAAGATTCAGGGATTTGGAAGTGAGTGAGAGAAGAAATGGACTGAGAGAGGGACAGATAAAGATACAGAGAGTCGCAGAAATAGAGTGACAATGGAAACTTGTGAGACTCTAGAGAGAGGCAAAGATAGAAAGGATGTTGAGAGATACAGAGATAGGGATTTAAAGATGTGAAGAAACAGAGTTTGGAACAAAGAGGAAGGTGCAGGGAACAAGTTGCAGCAAGAGATGGAGAGAGGGAAATCTATGGGATTACATTGACTGTTCTGGAGCAGCTATTCCCAAACTATTCCCTTTGGAGCACCATCCAGCCCCCTCCCTTGTGGTAAAAAAAATTCACAGACCCCCGAAAAAACAAAATCAAAATACTGAGGATGCTGGAAATCTGAAATAAAACTGTTCTGGAAATACTGAGCCTTTCCAGCACTTTGTTTTTCTATCAAACCCGAAATCACACAATCTTCTTTTCTGGATCTAGAAATTAATTTGACAATGACAAATATATTTTTATTATTGCTTTCCCTCTCCGTTTAAAGCTCTTGTCGGAGAATTCCACGTGGCCAAAATATTCTCCCTCTGCATCATCACAGCTGCAGCTTCCGAAAAGATTCTCCTTGGGAATAAGAGAAATAAAATTGATTCAAACAAAGCAAAGCATTTTTGAACAGAAATAAAACACAGCAAGAGCCCAGGGCTCTTTCTCTCAAACTCACTGACATAAAACAGTCTCTCAGTGACTTACAAACACATCCCCCAACACAGAGCCAGAGACTGGGAAGTGTAGATGTGTTTACCCTGTCATTTCCTCCTCTCTCTCTCTCTCTATTTCTCTATGTGTCTCTCTACATCTGTTTCTGCCTCATTGTAAAAGCACACAAGCACTGGAGACCGCCATCCCCACTCCTGGCGAAGGATAGAGAGAGAAATCCACATTCCCATCCCTGAAAATCTTACTTCAAATGGTCCCCCGGTGTTTCATTTCACTGTCAAATTCAGCCCACAGCCTAAAACACCAGCAATATTCGGGAATGAGAACAAACCTTTACAAACCTTCACATTTCACCCATTTCATTGCTGATTCACAGAAGTATTTGACACTCAATGAATCAAATTTTAAAGTGGTCATCACTGTTGCAAAGTTGGAAATGCTTTCGGCCATTGATGCACAGCAAGATCCCACAAGCAGCAGTGTGCTTAGAGCCGGCTGCCCCTCTCTCCCCCTCTGATTCCCTCACTCTCCTGTTACTTTCATTCAGAGAGACAGATGGAGAGAGAGAGAGAAATTGACCGCACTGCCCAAAACACCAGCATTATTTGGGAATTATACCGGCTTCAAGCTCCGGACTTAAATTCCAGGCCTTCAGGAGAGCTTTACACACAATGAATTCACTTCTAAAATGCAGTCACTGTCACAATGCAGGGAATTCTGCAGGCAAGCTGTGCACAGCAAGATCCCAGCAATGGTGACACTTCAAAATTCAGTTTACCACGATTTTGAGTGTGGATTTCTCTCTCTCTCTGTCTTTCTCCATCTTTCTCTGCCTTCCCTCCCTCATCCACACTCCGCCTGTCTCTCTCTCTCTCTCTCTCTCTCTCTGATTTACCTGCCACCTCCAGCTGTTTCTCTCTCTCCCTCTTTTTCTCTCCATCTGTTTCTGCCTCAGTGTTGTAATGTAGGAATTGATGCAGGGAATGTATGCACAGCAGGATCCCACAATGTGATCATAGCCAGATATCCTATCACAGTCCTCTGAAAATGCTGAACTCCATCTTTAAACTTTTCACCAGTCTTTATACAGCTTGACATTCAGCTCTTGTAATTATTGGCCCTCAGGAGCAGTTGAGAATCAACAAACTAATTTTTAAAGTGGTCCTCACTATTGCAATGCAGGAAACCTGTAGGCAATCTGTGCACAGCAAGATCCCAAAGGCAACAATATGCTAATATGCAGATAATCTGTTTTTAGTGACATAAGTTTCGAGATCCCAGAGGGAGGGACATTCCTGCAGTTTGAAAATCTCAAACACCCCTCTCCCTGTCTTTCTTCTACTCCCTCCCCGAACTCGTCCACATCTGTTTCTTCCTCTCTCGATCTGGGATTTAATCTCGATTGAAACGTCCGCTGAAATGTTTCTGTCGCCGTTTAAAATAACCACACGTCCCATTCGATTCATAGAGTGATACAGCAGTAAAACAGGCCCTTCGGCCCAACGCTGACCATCAGCCATCCATTTATGCTATTCCTACATTCATGCCATTTTTCCCCCTTTCACATCCCCACCTTCCCTCAATTCTCCGACCACCTACCTACACGAGGGGCAATTTTTATAATGGCCAATTTACCTATCAACCCGCAAGTCTTTGGCATGTGGCAGGAAACCAGAGCACCCGGAGGAAACCCACACGGAGAACTTGCAAACTCCGCACAGGCAGTGCCCAGAACCCAACCTGGGTTGCTGGAGCTGTGAGGCTGCGGTACTAACCACTTAGCCGCTGCAGGAAAGTCCCTCCCTCTGCAATCCCGAAACTTACATCACTGAAAACACATAATCTGCATATTATCACATTGCTGCCTGTGGGATCTTGCTGTGCACACATTGTGGCACCTATTGATTAATGGTTAAAATAGAGAAAGTGCGGGGGAGAGAAAAGCAGAGGAAGATGGAGAGAAAACACAGAGAAATCCACAATCTGACCCTCAGGAAGCTGAATTTTAAAGTGTCCTCATTGCTCTGCAGGAAATGCTGCTGGGCACTACATGCACAGCAAGATCCCACAAGCTGCAATGTGATAATAGCTAGATTTCAGTCCCCAGAAAGGGCGAAATGCGCTCTTTAAACTGGGAACAAGCTGCTGATTCTGTCTCACCATTTCAAATAACGACAAATCACATTTCTGTGTGTGGCATATTTTTTTATTTATTAAAGGTTTAATTTGAGAAGTAGAGTGTGAAACCGAGACAGAGAAGAGAAAGCATGGGGGGAGACAGAGACACAGGGAAAGAATGTGGGGACAGAGAGAAAGCTCAGACCTACAGTAAAATGAATTAAAATGGGCACCGTGCATCTTATTTAATTGTCAGCTTCCTCGCATTGACCAGAACACCAGCAAACCTCACAGACAGGGCTGGATGGAGCAAGGGGCAAATGGGACTCCCTCCTGGGGCTGCTCCTTTAACCCCAGGCTTTCAATCTGTATAAAACACCAGGAGCCCCAATCCAACATGAAATGGTTAACCCAGGGCCCCAGACAGGAAATTAAACCTCAGGCTATTAAACAGACACAACTCACGTGGGCCCTTTGGGTGCAGCCTGTGGACAAGGCCTCAGTCCATCCCCTCTGGAGGAAGCTCCTGTCCAAGGATTCCTCGTCCCAGACTTTCCCTCTTTTCACCTTTCCGGTGCAGTTTTCAGAATGAAAATTCCTGAAGGCGAGAGGGAGAGAGAGAAAATTGATGAAAAGGCATTGTTAAACAAAATAGCACAGCAAGAGACCAGCAATTGCCCTCGGTTACACAGATAATCTCTCAGCAACACCCAAATACAAACAAATCAGTTAATAAAGCAGAGGCTAAAATGGTTCAGACAGTTCCCTCCACCAGTGTGTGTCTGTGTGTCTGTCTCTTTATCTCTCTCCGTGTCTCTGTATCTCTCTCTCTCTTCCTATCTCAGTCACCCCTGTGACCCTCTCTCTTGCTCTCTCTCTCTCTGTCCATATCGGGCTTTTTCCCCTCAATTTTGTATCTGACCTTAGTTGAAATAAGCTATGAAATATTTCTGTCTCACCATTTAAAACAACAACAAATCATATTGCAGTGTGTGATATGTTTTTAACTATTAAAGGTTTACATAGAGAGACAGAGGGAAAGAAAGGTAGAGAGAGACAGAGAGAGAAATCTCAACTCAGAACTTCAGTAAAATGAATTGAAATGGGCTCCGTCCATTTTACTTAACAGCAAAGCTTCAGAACATTGTCCAAAGCACACAGATTATTCTAGAATGATTACAAGCCTTGAGAAACTATCACATTTGTGACTTAATTCCGAGCTTTTGAAGCTCAGAATTAATTTTTTGAAGTGGTCGTCACTGTTGCAATGTTGGAAATGTTGCAGGCCATTGGTGCACAGCAAGATCCCACAAGCAGCAGTGTGATAACAGCCGGCTAACCCCTCCTCTCCCCCACTGATTCCGTCCATGTTTCCCTCACTCTCCTGCGTCTCTCTCCCTCCTATTACACTCATTCAGAGAGACAGAGAAATCCATTCTCAGAACCTCACTGTCAATTCAATTGGATGCTGCACATTTCATTTCACCCTCAAATTCACAGCACTGCCCAAAACACCAGCATTACTCGGGAATTATAACAAGCCTTTATACAGCTACACCTTTCCGATGTTTCATTTAGTCTTGCGAGGTGGGCCCCAGAGAGGATATTAAACCTCAGGGTAATAAACAGACACAACTTACGTGGGCCCTTTGGGTGCAGCCTGTGGACAAGGCCTCAGTCCATCCCCTCTGGAGGAAGCTCCTGTCCAAGGATTCCTCGTCCCAAACTTTCCCTCTTTTCACCTTCACCATGCAGTTTTCGGAATGAAAATTCCTCAGGGGAAAGAAGGAGAAAAAAATTGGATTAAAATACAAAGCGAGGACATTTTTAAACAAAATTACATAGCAAGAGCCCAGAGCTTCCTCTCTCAGTTACACAGACAATCAGCAATATTCAAATACAATCAAATCACAGTTATAAAGCAGATTGAGACAGAGAGAGCACACACACAGATACACAGACACACACACTGAATCAGACTGGGGAATGTGTCCACTCTCTCCAGAGAGTGAAAGGTGGGTTTTGTGATTGGAACTGAGATCTTCAAACCCAGTTTATATCCTGACTGAGCTGTTTGCAAACTCCACCCATTGGGCCTCTGACATGTTGGGCAGTCTCTCAATCTCCTGCCTCGGGGGCGGGGGAGGGGGCCTGTCCATTGATATATTAATCCCAGGACAGGACCTTCCTGACTCTTCCTGTCCATTGATATGTTAATCCCAGGACAGGACCTTCCTGACTTTTACAGTCCATTGATATGTTAATCCCAGCACAGCAATGCTTTCAGCCATCTCTTAGTTCATTTTAAACCTTTCATTCTTTCCCTGCAGTTTCAAAATATCAGACACTGATCCAACCCTCCCCCCTCAAACCCTCACACTAAACCCACAAAAAAGACAGAGGCGCAAGGGAAGAGCCAACTGTGTAACAGCCCCGACAATCACATTTCTCTGCAGCACCTGTGGAATAGCTTGTCACTCCAGAATTGGCCTTTATAGCCACTCCAGGCGCTGCTCCACAAACCACTGACCACCTCCAGGCACTTACCCATTGTCTCTCGAGATCAGGAGGCCAAAGAAGAAACCCACAATACAGGACTGGGCAGATAATGGGGATTGTTACTGAGGTTGTGTTTGGGGATTTTTACTGACATCAGTGTGGATTTTAAAGTGTGTCTCCCCTTCCCTCACATCTAAAGTCTCTCAGTGTTGTTGTTGTGTGTTGACAGCTTTTCCAGTGTCTAGTCCCTTTCAATTTATAATAAAATCTGTGGAACACAAATAAATGTAAAGTTTCTCCTACAAGCTGTTTTGTCCTCCCTCTTTCACTGTCTTTCTCTGTCACTGCCCTATCTCTCTCTCTGTCTCTCTCAGGACTGGGCAGACACTGGGGATTGTTACTGAGGTTCTGTTGGTCATTTTTACTGACATCAGTGTGGATTGTAAAAGCTGTGTGTGTGTGTGTGTGTGTCTGTGTGTGTGTCTCTGTGTGTCCCTTTATGTATGTGTCTGTGTGTGTCTGGATGTGTGTGTGTGAGAGAGAGAGAATATCAGGGTCACCTCACTACATCTCTATCTCTCCTTCTCTCTCTGTTTCTCCTTCTCTCTCAATCCGCCTCTCTCATAGAAAGAGAGAAAATAGGAGCAGGAGCAGGCCATTCGGCCCTTTGGGCCTGCTCCGTCATTCAATAAAGATCATGACCGATGGTCTAATTCAGTACCCTGTTCCCACTTTCTCCCCATACCCCTTGATCCCTTTGACATGAAGAAATATATCTCTCTCCTCCATGAATATATTTAATGACTTGGCCTCCACTGCCTTCTGCGGTAGAGAATTCCAAAGGTTCACCACCCTCCACCCCATCCATCTCTACCCCTCTATCTCCTCTCCACCCTCTATCTCCCTCTCCCCCTCGATCTCCCAATCCCCCTCTCTCTCCCTCACCCCCTCTCTCTCCCTCACCCCCTCTCTCTCCCTCACCCCCTCTATCTCCCTCTCCCCCCTCTATCTCCCTCTCCCCCTCTATCTCCCTCTCCCCCTCTATCTCCGTCACCCCCCTCTTCTCCCTCACCCCCTCTATCTCCCTCTCCACTCTATCTCCCTCTCCCCCTCTATCTCCCTCTCCACCCTCTATCTCCCTCTCCACCCTCTATCTCCCTCACCCCCTCTATCACCCTCTCCCTCTATCTCCCTGTCCCCCTATCTCCCTCACCCCACTCTATCTCCCTCACCCCACTCTATCTCCCTCAACCCCCTCTATCTCCCTCAACCCCCTCTATCTCCCTCAACCCCCTCTATCTCCCTCACTCCCCTCTATCTCCCTCTCCCCTCTATCTCACTCTCCCACTCTATCTCACTCTCCCACTCTATCTCACACATCCCCTCGATCTCACTCCTCCCCTCTATCTCACTCTCCCCATCTATCTCACTCTCTCCCTCTATCTGTCTCTCCCTCTATCTCACTCTCTCCCTCTATCTCACTCTCTCCCTCTATCTCGAGAATGTTCGAGGTGAGGGAAACCTCCGGTGGCCCTGCCGACTTCACCTGCTGGAAGTGCATCCGTCTCCAGCTCCTATCAGACCGTGTTATGGAATTGGAGCTGGAGCTGGATGAACTGAGGATCATTCGGGAAGCTGAGGGGTTGATAGATAGAAGCTACACGGAGGTCGTTACTCCACAAATCAAAGGCAGCTGGGTAACAGTTAGAGGTGGGAAGAGGTCAGTGCAGGGATCTCCTGTGGTCGTTCCCCTCAACAACAAGTATACAGTTTTAGATACTGTTGGGGGGGACGGCCTATCGGGGGCAGGCTGCAGTGACCGGGCCTCTGGCACGGGGTCCTGCACTGTGGCTCAGAAGGGAAGGAGGGAGAATGGGAGAGCACTAGTCATCGGGGACTCGATGGTGAGGAGTACGGACAGGCGGTTCTGTGGGCGCAGGCGAGACGCACGGATGGTTTGTTGCCTCCCTGGTGCCAGGGTCCGTGATGTTTGTGATCGCGTCTTCAGGATCCTTAAAGGGGAGGGGGAGCAGCCAGAGGTCGTGGTGCACATTGGCACCAACGACGTAGGAAGGAAGGGTGGCACAGATGTTAGAAGTGAGTTTAGGGAGTTAGGCTGGAAGCTGAAAGCTCGGACGGACAGAGTTGTTATCTCTGGTTTGTTGCCGGCGCCACGTGATAGTGAGGCTAGGAATAGGGAGAGAGCACAGCTGAACACGTGGCTGCAGGAATGGTGTAGGAGGGAGGGCTTCCAGTTCTTGGATAATTGGACTGCATTCTGGGAAGATGGGACCTGTTCAAACAGGACGGGCTGCATCTGAACCAGAGGGGCACCAATATCCTGGGAGGGAGGTTTGCTAGTACTGTTCGGGAGGGTTTAAGCTAGTTTGGGAGGGGGATGGGAACCGGACTTGTAATCCAGGGACCAGTGGGTCCACTCAGAAAGACAAAGAGTGTAGTGAGGTATTGGGGAAGGTAGCACTGTCACAGAGGACAGATGGGCACGGAGAAGGGTTAAAGTGCGTATACTTCAACGCAAGAAGCATCAGGAATAAGGTGAGTGAATTGAAGGCGTGGATGGGCACTTGGGACTACGATGTTGTGGCCATCACTGAAACGTGGATAGGTGAGGGGGAGGAATGGTTTTTGGAGGTACCTGGTTATAGATGTTTTCATAAGATTAGGAATGGTGGTAAAAGAGGTGGGGGGGTGGCATTGTTAGTTAGAAATAGTGTAACAACTGCTGAAAGAATTTTCGAGGAGGATCTGCCGACTGAGGCACTGTGGGTTGAGGTCAGGAACAGGAAAGGAGCAGTCACCTTGATGGGAGTTTTCTATAGGCCCCCCAATAGCAGCAGGGAGGTGGAAGAGCAGATTGGGAAACAGATTTTGGAAAGGAGCAGAAGTCACAGGGTAGTAATTATGGGGGATTTCAACTTCCCAAATATTGATTGGCAACTCTTTAGATCGAATAGTTTGGATGGGGTAGTGTTTGTGCAGTATGTCCAGGAAGCTTTTCTGACTCAGTATGTAGACTGCCCGACCAGAGGGGAGGCAATATTGGATTTGGTACTAGGTAATGAACCAGGGCAAGTGATAGAGCTGTTGGTGGGCGAGCACTTTGGAGATAGTGATCACAATTCTGTAGCATTCACTGTGGTAATGGAGAGGGATAGGTATGTGCAACAGGGCAAGGTTTACAATTGGGGGAAGGGTAGATATGATGCTGTCAGGCAGGAACTGAGGAGCATAAGTTGGGAGCATATGCTGGCAGGGAAGGGCACGGTCGAAATGTGGAACTTTTTCAAGGAGCAGATAGTAGGGGCCATTGATAAGCATGTCCCTGTCAGACAGGGAAGGGATGGTCATGTGAGGGAACCGTGGTTGACAAGAGAGGTTGAGAGTCTTGTTAGGAAGAAGAAGGATGCGTATATAAAGTTGAGGAAAAAGGGCACAGGCATAGCTCTGGAGGGATACAAGATGGCCAGGAAGGATCTGAAGAAAGGGATTAGGAGAGCTAAGAGAGGGCATGAAACATGCTTGGCGGGTAGGATAAAAGAAAACCCCAAGGCCTTTTACGCATATGTCAGAAATATGAGGATGACTAGGGGGACCGTAGGTCCGGTCAAGGACAATAGCGGGAGACTGTGTGTTGAGCCGGAAGAGATAAGTGAGGTTTTGAATGAGTACTTCTCTTCGGTATTTACGAATGAGAAGGGGTGTATTACTGAAGAGGACGGTGGGAAGCAGACTGGTAAGCTCGAGGAAGTGCTCGTTAGGAGGGAAGATGTGTTGGGGTTTTTGAATAACTTGAAGATAGACAAGTCCCCCGGGCCTGACGGGGTATATCCAAGGATGTTATGGGAAGCAAGGGATGAAATTGCAGAGCCGCTGGCAATGATCTTTTCATCTTCTCTGCTGACGGGGGTGGTACCAGGTGATTGGAGGGTGGCAAATGTTGTGCCCCTGTTCAAGAAAGGGAATAGGAACAACCCTGGGAATTACAGGCCAGTTAGTCTTACTTTGGTGGTAGGCAAGTTGATGGAAAAGGTGCTGAGGGATAGGATTTCTGAGCATCTGGAAAGACACTGCTTGATTCGGGACAGTCAGCACGGTTTTGTGAGGGGTAGGTCTTGCCTCACAAGCCTGATTGAATTCTTTGAGCAGGTGACCAAGCAAGTGGATGAGGGTAAACCAGTGGATGTGGTGTACATGGATTTTAGTAAGGCATTTGATAAGGTCCCCCATGGTAGACTTATGGAGAAAGTCAGGAGGCATGGGATAGTGGGGAATGTGGCCAGTTGGATTAAGAATTGGCTAACTGATAGAAGGCAGAGAGTGGTCTTAGATGGTAAATACTCAGCCTGGAGCCCAGTTACCAGTGGCGTGCCGCAGGGATCAGTTCTGGGTCCTCTCCTGTTTGTGATTTTTATTAACGACTTGGATGAGGAAGTCGAAGGGTGGGTCAGTAAATTTGCAGATGATACAAAGGTTGGTGGAGTTGTGGATACCGAGGAGGGCTATTGTCGTCTGCAAAGGGACTTGGATAGGTTGCAGTGCTGGGCTGAAAAGTGGCAGATGGAGTTTAACCCTGAAAAGTGTGAGGTCGTCCATTTTGGAAGGACAAACATGAATGCAAAATACTGGGTTAACGGTAGGGTTCTTGGGCATGTGGAGGAGCAGAGAGACCTTGGGGTCTATGTGCATAGATCATTGAAAGTTGCAACTCAAGTGGATAGGGCTGTGAAGAAGGCATATGGGGTGTTAGCGTTCATTAGCAGAGGGATTGAATTTAAGAGCCGTGAGGTGATGATGCAGCTGTACAGGACCTTGGTAAGGCCTCATTTGGAGTACTGTGTGCAGTTCTGGTCGCCTCATTTTAGGAAGGATGTGGAAGCCTTGGAGAGGGTGCAGAGGAGATTTACCAGGATGTTGCCTGGAATGGAGAATAAGTCTTACGAGGAAAGGCTGAACATTCTAGGCCTCTTCTCATTAGAAAGGAGAAGGATGAGGGGTGACATGATAGAGGTTTATAAGATGATCAGGGGAATAGATAGGGTAGACAGTCAGAAACTTTTTCCCCGGGTGGAGCAAAGCGTTACAAGGGGTCATAAATTTAAGGTGAAGGGTGGGAGATATAAGGGGGATGTCAGGGGAAGGTTCTTTACCCAGAGAGTGGTCGAGGCATGGAATGCCTTGCCCGGGGAAGTTGTTGAGTCAGAAACTTTAGGGACTTTCAAAAGGCTTTTGGATAGGTATATGGATAAAGGAGAATGATGGGGTATAGATTAAATTGTCCTTGACAGAGGACAAAGGATCGGCACAACATTGTGGGCCGAAGGGCCTGTTCTGTGCTGTATGTTCTATGTTCTATGTTCTATCTCACACACCCCCTCTATCTGACACACCCCCACTATCTCACACACCCCCACTATCTCACACACCCCCACTATCTCATTCTCCCCCCTTTTTTTCCCTCTCCCCCTCTATCTCACTCGCCCCCTCAATCTCACACACCCCCTCTATCTCACTCCCCCCTCTATCTCACTCCCCCCTCTATCTCACTCCCCCCTCTATCTCCCTCTCCCCCTCTATCTCCCGCTCCCCCTCTATCTCCCGCTCCCCCTCTATCTCCCTCTCCCCCTCTATCTCCCTCTCCCCCTCTATCTCCCGCTCCCCCTCTAGCTCCCACTCCCCCTCTATCTCCCTCTCCCCCTCTATCTCCCGCTCCCCCTCTATCTCCCTCTCCCCCTCTATGTCCCTCTCCCCCACTCTCTCACACACCCCCACTCTCTCACCCACCCCACTCTTTCACACACCCCCACTCTCTCACACACCCCCACTCTCTCACACACCCCCACACTCTCACACACCCCCTCTATCTCACACACCCCCTCTATCTCACACGCCCCCTCTATCTCACACACCCACACTATCTCACACACCCCCTCTATCTCACTCTCTCCCATTTTCTTCCCTCTACCCAGCTATCTCACTCTCCCCCTCTATCTCACGCTCCCCTCTATCTCACTCTTCCCCTCTATCTCACTCTTCCCCTCTATCTCACTCTCTCCCTCTATCTGTCTCTCCCCCTCACCCCCTCTCTCTCCCTCTCCCCCCTCTCCCCCCTCTCTCTCCCTCTCCCCCTCTCTCACCCTCTCCCCCTCTCACTCCCTCCCCCCTCTCACTCCCTCTCCCCCCTCTCTCTCCCTCTCCCCCCACTCTCCCCATCCCCCTCACACCCTCTCCCCCTCTATCTCCCTCTCCCCTCTCTATCTCCCTCTCCCCACTCTATCTCCCTCTCTCCCCCTCTATTTCCCTCTCACCACCCTCTATCTCCCTCTCCCCCCTCTATCTCCATCTCCCCCTCTATCTCCCTCTCCCCCTCTATCTCCCCCTCCCCCTCTATCTCCCACTCCCCCTCTATCTTCCACTCCCCCTCTATCTCCCACTCCCCTCTATCTCCCACTCCCCCTCTATCTCACTCTCCCCCTCTATCTCACTCTCCCCCTCTATCTGTCTCTCCCCCTCTATCTGTCTCTCGCCCTCTACCTCCCTCTCTCCCTCTATCTGCCTCTTCCCCTCTATCTCACACATCTCCTCTATCTCAATCTTCCCCTCTATCTCAATCTTCCCCTCTATCTCACTCTTCCCCTCTATCTCCCTCTCCCTCTCTCTCTCACTCTCCCCCTCTATCTCACTCTCTCCCTCTATCTCACTCTACCCCTCTATCTGCCTCTCCCCCTCTATCCGACCCTGCTCCTCTATCTCCCTCTCCCCCTCTATCTCCCTCTCCCCTCTATCTCCCCGTCCCCCTCTATCTCCCCCTCCCCCTCTATCTCCCACTCCCCCTCTATCTCCCACTCCCCCTCTATCTCACTCTCCCCCTCTATCTGTCTCTCCCCCTCTATCTGTCTCTCGCCCTCTATCTCCCTCTCTCCCTCTATCTGCCTCTTTCCCTCTATCTCACACATCCCCTCTATCTCAATCTTCCCCTCTATCTCAATCTTCCCCTCTATCTCACTCTTCCCCTCTATCTCACTCTCCTTCTCTCTCTCACTCTCCACTTCTATCTCACTCTCTCCCTCTATCTCACTCTACCCCTCTATCTGCCTCTCCCCCTCTATCCGACCCTGCTCCTCTATCTCCCTCTCCCCCTCTATCTCCCTCTCCCCCTCTATCTCCGTCACCCCCCTCTTCTCCCTCACCCCCTCTATCTCCCTCTCCACTCTATCTCCCTCTCCCCCTCTATCTCCCTCTCCACCCTCTATCTCCCTCTCCACCCTCTATCTCCCTCACCCCCCTCTATCACCCTCTCCCCTATCTCCCTGTCCCCCTATCTCCCTCACCCCACTCTATCTCCCTCACCCCACTCTATCTCCCTCAACCCCCTCTATCTCCCTCAACCCCCTCTATCTCCCTCAACCCCCTCTATCTCCCTCACTCCCCTCTATCTCCCTCTCCCCTCTATCTCACTCTCCCACTCTATCTCACTCTCCCACTCTATCTCACACATCCCCTCGATCTCACTCCTCCCCTCTATCTCACTCTCCCCATCTATCTCACTCTCTCCCTCTATCTGTCTCTCCCTCTATCTCACTCTCTCCCTCTATCTCACACACCCCCTCTATCTGACACCCCCCCACTATCTCACACACCCCCACTATCTCACACACCCCCACTATCTCATTCTCCCCCCTTTTTTTCCCTCTCCCCCTCTATCTCACTCGCCCCCTCAATCTCACACACCCCCTCTATCTCACTCCCCCCTCTATCTCACTCCCCCCTCTATCTCACTCCCCCCTCTATCTCCCTCTCCCCCTCTATCTCCCGTTCCCCCTCTATCTCCCGCTCCCCCTCTTTCTCCCTCTCCCCCTCTATCTCCCTCTCCCCCTCTATCTCCCGCTCCCCCTCTAGCTCCCACTCCCCCTCTATCTCCCTCTCCCCCTCTATCTCCCGCTCCCCCTCTATCTCCCTCTCCCCCTCTATGTCCCTCTCCCCCACTCTCTCACACACCCCCACTCTCTCACCCACCCCCACTCTTTCACACACCCCCACTCTCTCACACACCCCCACTCTCTCACACACCCCCACACTCTCACACACCCCCTCTATCTCACACACCCCCTCTATCTCACACGCCCCCTCTATCTCACACACCCACACTATCTCACACACCCCCTCTATCTCACTCTCCCCCATTTTCTTCCCTCTACCCAGCTATCTCACTCTCCCCCTCTATCTCACGCTCCCCTCTATCTCACTCTTCCCCTCTATCTCACTCTTCCCCTCTATCTCACTCTCTCCCTCTATCTGTCTCTCCCCCTCACCCCCTCTCTCTCCCTCTCCCCCCTCTCTCTCCCTCTCCCCCTCTCTCACCCTCTCCCCCTCTCAATCCCTCCCCCCTCTCACTCCCTCTCCCCCCTCTCTCTCCCTCTCCCCCCACTCTCCCCATCCCCCCCTCACACCCTCACCCCCTCTATCTCCCTCTCCCCTCTCTATCTCCCTCTCCCCACTCTATCTCCCTCTCTCCCCCTCTATTTCCCTCTCACCACCCTCTATCTCCCTCTCCCCCCTCTATCTCCATCTCCCCCTCTATCTCCCTCTCCCCCTCTATCTCCCCCTCCCCCTCTATCTCCCACTCCCCCTCTATCTTCCACTCCCCCTCTATCTCCCACTCCCCTCTATCTCCCACTCCCCCTCTATCTCACTCTCCCCCTCTATCTCACTCTCCCCCTCTATCTGTCTCTCCCCCTCTATCTGTCTCTCGCCCTCTATCTCCCTCTCTCCCTCTATCTGCCTCTTCCCCTCTATCTCACACATCTCCTCTATCTCAATCTTCCCCTCTATCTCAATCTTCCCCTCTATCTCACTCTTCCCCTCTATCTCCCTCTCCCTCTCTCTCTCACTCTCCCCCTCTATCTCCATCTCCCCCTCTATCTCCCTCTCCCCCTCTATCTCCCCCTCCCCCTCTATCTCCCTCTCCCCTCTATCTCCCCGTCCCCCTCTATCTCCCCCTCCCCCTCTATCTCCCACTCCCCCTCTATCTCCCACTCCCCCTCTATCTCACTCTCCCCCTCTATCTGTCTCTCCCCCTCTATCTGTCTCTCGCCCTCTATCTCCCTCTCTCCCTCTATCTGCCTCTTTCCCTCTATCTCACACATCCCCTCTATCTCAATCTTCCCCTCTATCTCAATCTTCCCCTCTATCTCACTCTCTCCCTCTATCTTACTCTACCCCTCTATCTGCCTCTCCCCCTCTATCCGACCCTGCTCCTCTATCTCACTCTCCCCCTCTATCTCACTCTCTCACTGCTTCTCTCTACATCTTCCTGTCTCTCTCTCTCCCTGTTTCTCTCACTCTTTGTGTCTCTCTGTCTGTTGCTCTCTCTCTGTCTCTCCTCTCTCTCTCTGTCCATGACTCTGTTTGTGTCTCTCTCACACCATTTCTCTCTCTCTCTGCCTCTGTCTCTCTGCCTCTCCCTGTCTCTATCTCTCTCTCTGTGTCTCAGTTTCCCCAATCTCTCACCATAGGACAGTCCCGTCATCCCGGGAACAAGTCTGGTGAACCTTCATTGCACTCCCTCTCTGGCAATAATATCCTTCCTAAGTTAAGGGGACCAAAACTGCAGACAGTACTCCAGGTGCGGTCTAACCAACGTTCTGTGTGATTGAAGCAAGACTTCACTACTCCTGTACTCAAATCCTCTTGTGATAAAGACTAACATCCCATTAGCCTTCTGAATTGCATTCTGCACCTACATGTTAGTTTTCAGTGACTTATTCACGGGGACACCCAGGTCGCTTTGTACATCTACGCTTTCTAATCTCTTACCATTTAATAAATACTCAATTCCACCATCCCGGGTGTAATCAGATACTCTGTCCCTTCGGAAACCATTTCCTGTCCCTCCAACAGCTTGTGCCACTGCCCTATTTATCGGTGTGTTTTCCCCTTCTGATGATGTTGAATTTGTTAGTGGCTTTTCTCCTACTGAAGTTGTTGTATTTGTTAGGTTTTTTTAGTCGTCGGGAAGCTGTTCTTTTACTGTTGAAATTGTTGCATTTGTTGGTGTTTTTTTTCTCCTGTTGAGGTTGTTGTTGCATTTGTTGGTGTTTTTTTCAACTGTTGAGGTTGTTGTTGCATTTGTTGGTGCTTTTTTTCTCCTGTTGAGGTTGTTGCGGAATCGATTTGAAAAACACGTTTGCTAACACTTTTCGGGATGAGAAGCTACATTCAACTGAACCCCAGGATCCGTTTCTCTGTCACGTTTGAAGCACTGACCTTGCATTAGTGAGGAGTCAGTCTCTGAAATAAATATCCCAGTGCTGCTGTAACATAAAGTGGCCACCGTGAACAAACCTAAAATGGCTGACTGATGTTCTGAGAGAGGAGGGAACGAGAGACAGACAGACAGACAGAAAGAAAGACAATCTGTAACCTCATGGCCCGGCATATCCCCCACTCTACCATTACCATCAAGCCAGGAGACCAACCCCGGTTCAGTGAAGTGTGCAGGAGGGCATGCCAGGAGCAGCACCAGGCATACCTCAAAAGGAGGTGTCAACCTGGTGAAGCTACAACCCAGGACTATCTGCGTGCCAAACTGCGTAAGCAGCATGCGATAGACAGAGCTAAGTGATCCGATAACCAACGGATCAGATCTAAGCTCTGAAATCCTGCCGCATCCAGAGAAAAGGAGTGATCAGCATGAAGAGACTGCTGGAGATTTATGTTCCTGGTAATCTCTCCATCTCCATCCCTCCTTCCTCTGTCTTTTACTCTCTCAAGCCCTGTCTCACCTCTCTGTTCCTCTTTATCCATGTGTTACGAACACTGTACTTTGTCTTTCTCCCACCTTCACTCTTCATCTCTACTTCTCCCTCTGTTACCCTCTGAATCACAGTCTCTCCCTCTCCATTACCCTCTGAATCCCAGTCTCTCCCTCTCCGTTACCCTCTGAATCCCAGTCTCTCCCTCTCTGTCTCTCTCTCCCTCCCTCTCTGTTTCTTTCTCTCTCTCTGGCTCTCTCTGTCTCTCACTGTCTCTCCCACTCTCTCTCTCTCTGCCTCTGTCCATGCCTCCGTCTCTCTCACACCATCTCGCCCTCCCTCTCTCTGTCTCTCCCTCTCTCTGCCTCTCCATCTCTCTCTCTCTCTCTCTCTCTCCTTCTTTTACTTTGTCTCTCCCTATCTCTCTTTCTCACCCTCTGTCCATGACTCTGTTTACATCTGTCTCTCTCTCTCTTTCCATGACTCCATTAGTGCCTCCCTTACACCATCTCCTCCTCTCTCCTTCGATCTCTGTCTCTCTCTCTCTGTCCCTCCATCCTTCCTTCCCTCCCTGTCCCTCCATCTCTCTCCCTCTCACTCTGTCTCTCACTTTGTCCCTCCATCTGGCTTTCCCTTCCTGACACTCCCTCTCTCTCCTTCTCTCTCTGTCTCTGCCACTCTCTCTGTCTCTCTCACTGTCCCTCCATCTGTCTTTCCCTCTCTGTCTCTCCGTCTCACTCCTTCTATCTCTGTCAGTCCCGCTCTCTCTCTATCTCTCTCTCTCTGTCCCTCCATCTGTCTTTCCTTCTCTGTCTCTCCCTCTCTCTCCTTCGATCTCTGCCTCTCCATCTGTCTTTCCCTCTCTGTCACTCCGTCACTCTCCTATCTCTGTCTCTCTCTCTCTATCCCTCCATCTGTCCTTCCCTCCCTGTAACTCCATCTATCTCCCTGTCTCTCTCTGCCTGTCCCTCCATCTGTCTTTCCCTCTCTGTCTCTCCCTCTCTCTCCATCTCTCTCTGCCTCTCTCTCTGTCTCTCTCTCTGTCCCTCCATCTGCCTTTCCCTCTCTGTCACTCCCTCACTCTCCTATCTCTGTCTCTCCCTCTCTCTCCTTCGATCTCTGCCTCTCCATCTGTCTTTCCCTCTCTGTCACTCCGTCACTCTCCTATCTCTGTCTCTCTCTCTCTATCCTTCCATCTGTCCTTCCCTCCCTGTAACTCCATCTCTCTCCCTGTCTCTCTCTGCCTGTCCCTCCATCTGTCTTTCCCTCTCTGTCTCTCCCTCTCTCTCCTTCTCTCTCTGCCTCTCTCTCTGTCTCTCTCTCTGTCCCTCCATCTGCCTTTCCCGCTCTGTCACTCCCTCACTCTCCTATCTCTGTCTCTCTCGCTATCCCTCCATCTGTCCTTCCCTCCCTGTAACTCCATCTCTCTCCCTGTCTCTCTCTGTCTGTCCCTCCATCTGTCTTTCCCTCTCTGTCTCTCCACACTCTCCTTCTATTTCTGTCTCTCTTGCTCTCTGTCTTTCCATTTGTCCTTCCCTTCCTGCCACTCCCTCTCTCTCCTTCCATCGCTGCCTCTCTCACTCTCTGTCTCTCCAACTGCCTTTCCCTATCTGTCTCACCAACTCTCTCCTTCTCTCTCTCTCTCTGCCTCTCTCTATCCCTCCATTTATCCTTCCCTGTCTGTCCCTCCATCTGTCTTCCCCCTCTGTCACTCCCTCTCGCTCCTTCTATCTCTGTCTCTGCCACTCTCTCTGTCCCTCCATCTGTCTTTCCCTCTCTGTCACTCCCTCTCTCTCCAACTATTTCTGTCTCTGCCACTCTCTCCGTCTCTCTCTTGTCCCTTCATCTGTCTTTCCCTCTCTGTCACTCCTCTCTCCTTATATCTCTGTCTCTCTCTCTCTATCCCTCCATGTTCCCTTCCCTCCCTGTCACTCCATCTCTCTCTGTCTCTCACTTTGTCCGTCCATCTGGCTTTCCCTTCCTAACATTCCGTCTCTCTCTGTCTCTGCCTCTCTCTCTGTCTCTCACTCTGTCCCTCGATCTGTCTTTCCCTCTCTGTCTCTCTGTCTCACTCCTTCTCTCTCTGTCACTCCCACTCTCTCTCTGTCTCTCTCTCTGTACTTCCATCTATCTTTCCTTCTCTTCTCTCCCTCTCTCTCCTTCTCTCTCTGCCTCTCTCTCTCTGTCCCTCTCTCTGTCCCTCCATCTGTCTTTCACTCCCTGTCACTCCACACTCTCCTTCTATCTCTGTCTCTCAGTCTGTCCCTCCATCTGTCTTTCCCTCTCTGTCTCTCCTCACTCTTCTTCTATCTCTGTCGCTCTCTCTGTCTCTGTCTCTCCATCTCTCTCCTTCTATCTCTGTCTCTCTCTGTCTCTCCATCTGTCTTTCCCCCCCTGTCTTTCCCTCTCTCACCTTCTCTCTCTCTCTCTGCCTCTCTCTCTGCCTCTCTCTCTGCCTCTCTCTCTGTCCCGCCATCTGTCTTTCCCTCTCTGTCTCTCCCTCTCTCTCCTTCTATCTCTGTATCTCTCTCCGTCCCTCCATCTGTCTTTCCCTCCCTGTCTCTCACTCTCTCACCTTCTCTCTCTCTCTGCCTCTCTCTCTGCCTCTCTCTCTGTATCTCTCTCCATCCCTCCATCTGTCTTTCCATCTCTGTCTTTCACTCTCCCTCCTTCTCTCTCTGTCCCTCTCTCTCTGTCTCTCCATCTGTCTTTCCCTCCCAGTCACTCCCCCCTCCCCTTCTATCTCTGCCTCTCTCTCTCTCTGTCTCTCTCTGTCCCTCCATCTGTCTTTCCCTGTCTGTTTCTCCGTCTCTCTCCTTCCATCTCTGCCTCTCTCTCTCTCTGTCCCTCCACCTGTCTTTCCCTCTCTGTCTCTTCCTCTGTCTCCTTATCTCTCTATCTCTCTCTCTCTCTGTCTTTCCATCGGTCGTTCCCTCACCGTCTCTCCCTCTCTCTCCTTCTATCTCTGTCTCTCTTCTCTATCTCTCCATGTGTCTTTCCCTCTATGTCTCTCCCTCGCTCTCCTTCGATCTCTGTCTCTCTCTCTCTCTGTCTTTCCATTTGTCTTTCCCTCCCTCACCTTTCCCTCACCTTCTCTCTCTGTCCCTCTCTCTGTCTTTCCATCTATATTTCCCTCCCTCAATATCCCTCTCTCTCCTTCCATCTCTGCCATTCTCTCTCTCTGTCTCTCCATCTGTCTTTCCCTCTATGTCTTTCCCTCTCCTTCTATCTCTGTCTCTCTCTGTCTTTCCATCAATATTTCCCTCCCTCAATATCCCTCTCTCTCCTTCCATCTCTGCCATTCTCTCTCTCTGTCTTTCCATCTGTCTTTCCCTCCCTGTCACTCCCTCTCTCTCCTTCCATCTCTGCCCCTCTCTCTCTCTGTCTCTCCAACTGCATTTCTCTCTCTGTCACTCTCTCTCTCTCTCTCCCTTAATCTGTCTTTCCCTCCCTGTCACTCCATCTCTCTCCTTCCATCTCTGCCTCTCCCTCTCTGTCTCTCAATCTGTCTTTCCCTCCCTGTCACTCTATCTCTCTCCTTCCATCTCTGCCTCTTTCTCTCTGTCTCTCCATCTGTCTTTCCCTCTCTGTCACTCCCTCTCTCTCCTCGCTCTGTCTCTCACTCTGTCCCTCCATCTGTCTTTCCCTCTCTGTCTCTCCGTCTTTATGCTTCTATCTCTGTCTCTGCCTCTCTCGCTGTCTCTCTCTGTAACTCCATCTGTCTTTCCTTCTCTGTCTCTCCCTCTCTCTGCTTCTATCTCTGTCTCTCTTCCTCAGTCTCTCCATCTGTATTTCCCTCTCCGTCACTCCCTCTCTACTTCTCTCTGTCCCTGCCACTTTCTCTGTCACTCTCTCTGTCCCTCCATCTGTCTTTCCCTTTCTGTCTCTCCCTCTCTCTCCTTCTATCTCTGTCTCTCCATCTGTCTTTCCCTCTCTGCCAATCCCTCTCTCCTTCTCTCTGTCTCTCCCTCTCTCTCCCAGTCCCTCCATCTGTACCACCCCCCCCCCAGCACCTGTCACTCCCTCTCACTCCTTCTATCTTTGTCTCTCGCTCTCTATCCCTCCATCTATCCTTCCCTTTCTGTCACTCCATCTCTCTCCTTCTCTCCCTTTCTATCTCTCTCTGTCTTTCCATCTGTCTTTCTCTCCCTGTCACTCCCTCTCTCTCTGTCCCTTAATCTGTCTTTCCCTCCCTGTCACTCCATCTCTCTCCTTCCATCTCTGCCTCTCTCTCTGTCCCTTAATCTGTCTTTCCCTCCCTGTCACTCCCTCTCACTCCTTCTATCTATGTTTCTCGCTCTCTATCCCTCCATCTATCCTTCCCTCTCTGTCACTCCATCTCTCTCCTTCTCTCCCTTTCTATCTCTCTCTGTCTTTCCATCTGTCTTTCTCTCCCTGTCACTCCCTCTCACTCTGTCCCTCCATCTGTCTTTCCCTCTCTGTCTCTCCGTCTTTATGCTTCTATCCCTGTCTCTGCCTCTCTCGCTGTCTCTCTCTGTAACTCCATCTGTCTTTCCCTCTCTGTCTCTCCCTCCCTCTGCTTCTATCTCTGTCTCTCTTTCTCAGTCTCTCCATCTGTCTTTCCCTCTCCGTCACTCCCTCTCTACTTCTCTCTGTCCCTGCCACTTTCTCTGTCACTCTCTCTGTCCCTCCATCTGTCTTTCCCTTTCTGTCTCTCCCTCTCTCTCCTTCTATCTCTGTCTCTCCATCTGTCTTTCCCTCTCTGCTAATCCCTCTCTCCTTCTCTCTGTCTCTCCCTCTCTCTCCCTGTCCCTCCATCTGTATCCCCCCCAACACCTGTCACTCCCTCTCACTCCTTCTATCTATGTCTCTCGCTCTCTATCCCTCCATCTATCCTTCCCTCTCTGTCACTCCATCTCTCTCCTTCTCTCCCTTTCTATCTCTCTCTGTCTTTCCATCTGTCTTTCTCTCCCTGTCACTTCCTCTCTCTCCGTCCATATCTGCCTCTCTCGACCACAACTGTCCATATCTGTCCATCTCTCTCCTCTCTCTCTCTCTCTCTCTCTGTCCCTCCATTTGTCTTTCCCTTTCTCTCACTCCCTCTCTCTCCTTCCATCTCTGCCTCTCTCTGTCTCTCCATCTGTCTTTCCCTCTCTGTCACTCCCTCTATGTCCTTCTAGCTCTCTCTCTCTCTCTCTCTCTATCCCTCCATCTGTCCTTGCCTCCCTGTCACTCCATCTTTCTCCTTCTCTCTCTGTCCCTCTATCTGTCTTTGCCTCCCTGACACTCCCTCTCTCTCCTTCTCTGTATCTCTCTCTGTCTCTCCATCTGTTTTTCCCTCTGTCACCCCCTCTCTCCTTCTCTGTCTCTCCCTCTCTCTCCTTCTCTCTCACTCGGTCCCTCCACCGTCTTTCCCTCCCTGTCACTCCCTCTCTCTCCTATCTCTGTCTTTCTCTCTGTCTTTCCATCTGTATTTCCCTCCCTATCACTTCCTCTCACTCGTTCCATCTCTGCCTCTCTCCCTGTCTCTCCATCTGTCTTCCCACCCCCACCCATCACTCCATCTCTCTCCTTCTATCTCTGTCTCTATCTCTCTGTCCATCCATCTGTCTTTCCCTCCCTGACACTCCCTCTCTCTCCTTCCATCTCTGACTCTCTCTCTCTATGTCTCTCCATCTGTCTTTACCTCTCTGTCTCTCCCTCTCTCTCCATCTACCTCTGTCTCTCTCTCTCTCTCTCTGTCTTTCTATATGTCTTTCCCTTCCTGTCACTCCATCTCTCTCCTTCCATCTCTGCCTCTCACTCTCTCTGTCTCTCCAACTGCCTTTCCATCTCTGTCTCACCTACACAATCCTTCTCTCTCTTTCTCTGCCTCTATCTCTGTCTCTCTCTCTCTGTCTTTCCATCTGCCTTTCCCTCCCTATCACTCCCTCTCACTTGTTCCATCTCTGCCTCTCTCCCTGTCCCTCCATCTGTCTTCCCACACCCCACCCATCACTCCATCTCTCTCCTTCTATCTCTGTCTCTATCTCTCTGTCCCTCCATTTGCCTTTCCCTTCCTGTCACTCCCTCTCTCTCCTTCCATCTCTGCCTCTCTCTCTCTCTGTCTCTCCAACTGCCTTTCCCTCGCTGTCTCACCCACACTCTCCTTCTCTCTCTGTCCTTGCCTCTCTCTCTCTGTCTCTCTGTCTCTCTCTCTCTCTGTCCATCCATCTGCCTTTCCCTCCCAGTCACTCCCTCTCTCTCCTTCTTCCACTGTCTCTCTCTCTGTCCCTCCATCTGTCTTTCCCTCTCTGTTGCTCCCTCTCTCTCCTTCTATCTCTGTCTCTCTCTCTGTTCCACCATTTGTCTTTCCCTCTCTGTCACTCCCACTCTCCTTCTCTCTGTCTCTCCCTCTCCCTCCTTCTCTCTCTCTCTATCCCTCCATCTGCCCTTCCCTCCCTGTCACTCCATTTCTCTCCCTCTCTCTCTCTCGCTCTGTCCCTTCATCTGTCTTTCCGTCCCTGACACTCTCACTCTCTCCTTCTCTCTCTGTCTCTCTCTCTGTCCCTCCATCTGTCTTTCCCTCTCTGTCTCTCCCGCTCACTCCTTCCATCTCTGCCTCTCTCTCTCTCTCTCTCTCTCCATCTGTCTTTACCTCTCTGTCTCTCCCACTCTCTCCTTCTATCTCTGTCTCTATCTGTCTATTCCTCCATCTGCCCTTCCCTCCCTGACACTCCCTCTCTCTCCTTCTCTCTCTGTCTCTCTCTCTGTCCCTCCATCTGTCTTTCCCTCTCTCTCTCCCGCTCACTCCTTCCATCTCTGCCTCTCTCTCTGTCTCACCATCTGTCTTTACATCTCTGTCTCTCCCTCTCTCTCCATCTATCTCTTTATCTCTCTCTCTGTCTTTCCATATGTCTTTCCCTTCCTGTCACTCCCTCTCTCTCCTTTCATCTCTGCCTCTCTCTCTCTCTGTCTCACACACACTCTCCTCTCTCTGTCTTTGCCTCTCTCTCTGCCTCTCTCTCTGTCTCTCTCTCTCTCTGTCCCTCCATCTGCCTTTCAATCCCAGTCACTCCTTCTCTCTCCTTCTATCTCTGTCTCTCTCTCTGTTCCAACATTTGTCTTTCCCTCACTGTCACTCCCACTCTCCTTCTCTCTGTCTCTCCCTCCTTCTCTCTCTCTCTATCCCTCCATCTGCCCTTCCCTCCCTGTCACTCCATTTCTCTCCCTCTCTCTCTCTCGCTCTGTCCCTCCATCTGTCTTTCCCTCTCTGTCACTCCCTTTCTCTCCTTCGACCTCTGTCTCTCTCTCTCTATCCCTCCATCTGTCTTTCCTTGCTGTCACTCCCTCTCTCTCCTACTATCTCTATCTCTCTCTCTCTATCCCTCCATCTGTCCCTCCCTCCCTGTCACTCCATCTCTCTCCTTCTCTCTCTGTCGCTCACTTTGTCCCTCCATCAGTCTTTCCCTCCCTGACACTCCCTCTCTCTCCTTCTTTCTCTGTCTCTCTCTCTCTCTATCCCTCCATCTGTCCTTCCCTCCCGTCTCTCCATCTCTCTCCTTCTATCTCTGTCTCTCCATCTGTCTTTCCCTCTCTGTCTCTCCCTCTCTCTCCTTCTCTCTCTGTCTCTCACTTTGTCCCTCCATCTGTCTTTCCCTCTCCATCACTCCCTCTCTCTACTTCCATCTCTGCCTCTCTCTCTGTCCCTCCATCTGTCTTCCCACCGCCAACCCATCACTCCATCTCTCTCCTATCTCTGTCTCTCTCTCTCGATCCCACCGTCTGTCCATCCCTCCCTGTCACTCCATTTCTCTCCCTGTCTCTCTCTCTCTAACCTCCATCTGTCTTTCCCTCCCTGACACTCCCTCTCTCTCCTTCGATCTCTGTTTCTTTCTCTGTCTCTCCAACTGCCTTTCCATCTCTGTCTCTCCCAATCTCTCCTTCTTTCTCTGTCTCTGTCTCTCTCTCTGTCCCTCCATCTGTCTTTCCCTTTCTGTCTCTCCATCTCTCTCCTTGTATCTCTGTCTCTCTCTCTCAATCCCTCCATCTGTCCATCCGTCCTTCCCTCCATGACACTCCCTCTCTCTCCTTCTCACTGTCTCTCTCTCTATCTTTCCCTCCCTGTCACTCCCTCTCTCTCCTTCCATCTCTGCCCCTCTCTCTCTCTCTCTGTCTCTCCAACTGCCTTTCCCTCTCTGTCTCTCCCAATCTCTCCTTCTATCTCTGTCTCTCTCTATGTCTATCTCTCCATCTCTCTTTCCCTCCCAGTCACTCCCTCTCTCTCGTTCAATCTCTGTCTCTTGCACACAGCCAGTTATACTTTTTATCCTTTTTCGATCCTTTTTCAACATTATTAGATGTAAAATTTTTCCGACAATATCGCCCTCCCTCTCTCTCTGTCTGTCTCTCCCTCTGTCCCTGTTTCTCCCTCTGTTGTCTCCCTCCCTCTCTGTCTCTCTCTCCCTTTCTCCCTCTGCATCTGTCTCTCTCCCTCTGTATCTGTCTCACTCGCTTTCTCCCAGCCTGCCTCCCTCTGCATCTGCTTGCCTCCCTTTCTGTCTGTCTCACTCTGCATTTGCCTGCCTCCCTTTCTGTCTCTCTCCCTCTGTCTCTGTTTCTCGTTTTTTCTCTATCATTCTAGCTCTGTCTCTCTCTCTCTCCCTCTGTCTCTGTCCCACTCCGTCTGTGTCTCTGTCCGTCTGTGTTTCACACCCTCCATCTCGCCGTCCCTCTGCACATGAACATCAATGCTTTGAGCCAATTGTTTGGTTAATTTTGAATCTTTCACTCTTGCTTTTGTTGGGAATGTCAATGCAGTTTGAAAATATCAAATATTCATCTAACACTCATCCCTAAAACCCTCACATTAAACACCAAATACCGGACTGGGCAGGCAATGGGGATTGTTACTGGGGTTCCGTCAAGGTCTCATTTCGCTATCTCTTCTGTCTCTCACTGTCTTCCACTTTGTCCCTCTCTCTCCATTTCCCCATTTGTTTCCGTTTCCCTTTCTTCTCTTTCCTTTATCGCCCCCAACTTTATAACTGGAGAGGGTGCTCCTTCCACTTTATAAATAAAGAGGATGCTCCCTCCACTTTCTACATAGAGAGGCGGCTCCCTCCACTTTATACGTGGAGGCGGAGCTCCTCTACTTTATACATAGAGAGGGTTCTCCCTCCACTTTATACCTGGAGGCGGAGCTCCTCGACTTGATACATAGAGAGGGAGCTCCCTCTGGCCTCTGGATTACTTGACCAGTGATATTATTCTTATGCCACAGCCTCCCCAATGGATGTGAACAGAGTCTGTCCCCCAATATAACTCACAATAGTTCCTGGGCTGTAACCCTGAACATGGTCCCGAATCAGAGACTCAAATTTCACATTTTAAGTGGGAAAAGGCAGGAACAGAGTGAAACGGGTTGGCTTTTGTCCCTGGATTCAGTGTCCACTGCAGATAGATCAGTTACATTTACAATATAAATGCCAGGAGTGAACAAGGTCAATACAATAATATGGAAAATGCAAATGATGCCTCTCATAATTGCCATCCGTCCAGTATGAGTACAGATTTCAGGTTTATTCCCGAGAGAGGTCTTGCTCAGAAAATGTCATTGACATTGAAATGATTGTGTTTTATCCACCACATTATTTACATCAGAGTCAAAGCTGCTGATGTAATGTGTTTGTTCAGGTGAGTGTAACTAATAGCAATGATCAGGGGTATAACCGTGTCAGTGGAGACTTATCCCCTGTATAAATCAGGACCCATTGGAATGGATCAGCTCAGCGTGCCTGGGTGAGCTGTGGATTCCAGGCTAATCGAAGTCCCTGCTTCTCTCAGAATGGGATATCCAGTAATCTTTCAGATAGAAGACATTTATTATCCTGTACTTGCAGCAATTGGAGTTCCTGGTAAGCCAGTATCTCAGCTGTTAATGGTGCAAATCAATGTTAACTGTGCTGCTGTACTGGGTATTATTTCCCTCTGTGTGTGTTACACAGCCGCCTGTTCTTCTACAGCAATTTACTGATGGAATCTCCTCATTGTCTACTCTTTCAGTCTTGTCGGAATTGCATTATGTGTTTAATGGTATTGTTTTAAGTTACCGTGGCATTATTACTGGAATATTCTCTGTATGGAATGTATTGGAATGAGATGTTTCAGTTAGGATCAATAATCAGACCATCAGGAGCTTTAAACAGTTTTCATGATGTGGATCTAACCGGTCGTGCAATATTTTTAGGATTTTTTTTTTCATTGATTGATAATGAGATATCTCATAGGCTCAGTGTTACAAGGGGACAGAACAATGTCCTCTTTCCCCAATAACATGGCTCATTTTAACTGGGATTTCAATGTATTTATTGATTATCACTGTTATCAAATATTATTTTATTCTGTGTGTGTCTGACGCTGCTTCAGAAGTCTGGCTGCTGAAATGAGTTGGCTGCTGACACTTTCACTTCTCCTTCTCTGCTTCACTGTGGACCTTCACTGTCACTGGACTACATTGTAAAATAGAAAGTATTAATGTGATGTTTTACTGGTTTTCACTCGATCAGTTGGAATCAAGAGTCTTTCCATTTATCTGTAGATTATCGGCTGCAGCGCTGATGTTGGTGTTTTATTAATTAAACAATCCCACATTCTAACAGATTAATTTATAATTCTAGGAGAAGGAATTTCAATGATTGTGAGGTTTGTCTTGAAGAAGCTTTCGATCCTGTTTATTCCATGTATTGTAGATGAAGTGAAGAGTGTAGGTGAACAGGTGGAGACTTGTGTGTTCTGTAGATTCATTGAATTATTCACAGAGGTTTCACATTGAACAAACTGACTCTGAGAATAGAATCATTGAACCTGGGGCTGGTGAACAGAACACAGACGCAGAATGTTAGGAATAAATCATATGTGAAAAGCAGCATGAAGTAACAATTTACAGGGTGTGAGTACTCCAGAGATAGGGAAGGAGAAAAGGAGCAGGGAGAACAAAACCGAGGGAAAGAGATAGGCAGAAGTAAAGAGAAAGAGAAAGAAGCAGCTGTGTAAATAATTCAGTAACATAAAGTGCTGGAATGTCCAGAACAATTAGTGAGAGAAACTATGAGTTGAAATTGTCTGTTGTCAGATTGTGTTCATTTTCCTGTTGGACTTGATCCTCTGTGTTGATTTCTGCCAGGACCTCATTTAGTTTTGTCGTAAGTTCCTATTCCTTACTTAGTGACTGAATAAACAGAATAGAATCAGTTCATCACTGATGGTAATTCATTATTTAAATCCTGCACTTTAAAATCTCTGTGACTGCTGAATTCAATAAAGAGCGAGGCTGATATCAGAAATATATTTACATTTATATTTAATAGCCTGTACAAACTAAATATATTGACTATAATGTATAAACAATGAACTGTTCTCCAACACCAATAACCACAGAGATTATTGTTTGAATGTATTAATTGAGTTGTATTACTGGGATCTATGGATTAGATTTCCTCTCACACTCTGCTGCAGTCTCTCCCTGTGAATCTCAGCCTCTCCTCTCACAGCATTGAATCCTCAGTCTCCTCATCCATTGTTTCAGTTTATCCACTTTCCCAAACCATCTGCTCCAGTCTCCCCTCCTGCTCCAACATGTCCTTTCCCTGGAATTTAGAAGGTTATGGGGTGATTTGATGAATGTATTCAAGATAACAACGGAAACTGAAAGGGTAGACAGACAGTAACAATTCCCACTGGCTGCGGAGTCAGGAACTTGGGGGCATAGTCTAAAAATCTAAACGCAGTCTAAAAACCTTTCAGAAGTGAAATGAAGAAATACTTCAACACACCAGGTGTGGTATCAGTTTGGAACTCTCTTCCGTATACAGCAATTGATGCTGAGACACTTGTTAGTTTTAAAATCCGAGTTTCATAGATTTTTGTCAACCAAAGGTATTAAGGGGCAAAGATAGGTACATGGAGTTAGATCACACATCAGCCATGAGCTCATTGAATGACAGAAGAGGTTTGAGGGGCCAAATGGCCTCCTCCTCTTCCTCTGTCCAATGACAAATATCTTGCTATCACTCGCTGTGTCTTGGTCTGTGTCTCTCTCCTTGTCTCGCTTTCTGTCTTTCTGTCGGTCTCTCTCACCTCTCTCAAATATCTGTGGAAATCCACAAACATTAGTCAGCCATTTTAGGCTGGTTCTCGGTGGCCATTTTATGTTACCACAACACTGGGACATTTATTCCAGAGACGGACTCCTCACCAATGTAAGGGTAGTAATCAAATTGTGACAGAGACGCAGACATGGAGACACTGAGAGACACAGCACTAGAAAGGAATTAATCATTCCATTGTGCCCAATAAATTGCCCTCCACAGTGATTAGGCTGGGTGGCCTGTAATTACTTAGTCTATAATTTTCTCCCTTGTTAATCAATAGTACAACATACACAGTCCTCCAGTCCTCTGGCAGCACGACTATAACCAGAGAAGATTGGAAAATGATGGTCAGAGCCACTGATATTTCCTCCCTTGGACCTCTTAACAGCCTGAGCCTGGTGAACTATCAGCTTTCAAAGATGCTAAACCCCTTATTATTTCCTCTCTCACTGTTTATCCCATTCAATATTTCAAACCCCTCCTCATTGACTACAATGTCTGTGTCCCCTCTTTTGTGAAGACAGTGGCTATGTATTCATTAAGAACCATGCCCGCATCTTTCGCCTCCACGATTAGGAAAAAGGAGGAGAGACGCTATAAAGTAAAAGATAGAAATCTAAAGGAGATGCAGGAACAGAAGCATCTGGGGGGTATTTGTGCACCAATCACTGAAGGTGGCAGGACAGGTTCAGAAAGTGGTTAAACGGCAGAAGGGGTCCTGAGATTATAAATAGAGACATTGAATACAAAAGCAAGGAAATTATGACCTTGGTAAAACGCTGGGTTTCCTTCAACTGGAGCATTGTCCAATTCTGGACACCGTCCTTCAGGAAGAATGTGAACAAAGAATGGAAGAATGAAGAATTCGAGAGGGTGTAAAAAAGATTCACAAGAATGGTTCCAGGGATGAGGGACTTCAGTTACGTGGATAGATTGGAGAAGCTGGGGTTGTTCTCTGTGTCTCTCTCTGTCTCTCCCTCCTGCTATCTCTGACACTAAGAGGGAGACAGAGGGAGAGAGGCTTAGATATGCAGATAGAGAGAGTGCTGTTGAAAGGGACAAGGTTGGAGAGAGAGAGATTGTTGGGGTGGATTGAAAGGCACAATGTAAGATCTATTTATTCAATGTATTCACTGTTGTGTACGCAAACAGAGAAAGATAGGGATGCAGAGTGAAATATTGGTAGAGTGGGAGATATGTGGATGAAGTTGGTTCCCAGGCGGCCAGTTTTGATGATCAAGAATGAAAACGCTCCATTGTAAACATCCAGCCAGGTATTCCACCATGGAAGCCATCGCACCCACATGATATTGGTGTGGAATTCTTGTAATCTATGCCCAAGGTTATTGACCCCTCTGTTAAGGGAAATGGGTCCTTCCTATCCACTCTATCTAGGCCCGTCATTATTTTATACACCTCAATTAACTCTTCCCTTCAACCTTCTTTGTTCCAAAGAAAACAATTCCAGCCTATCCAATCTTTACTCATCGTTAAGTTTCTCAATTCCTGACAAAATCCTCTGTAAATGTCCTCCGTACCCTCTCTAGTGTGATCACATCCTTCCTGTAATGTGGTGACCAGAACAGCACACAGTACTCGACCTGTGGTCTAACTCGTGTTTTATACAGTTCTAGCATAACCTCCCTGCTCTTATATTCTCTACATCGGCCAATAAAGGAAAGAGTTCCGAAGAAGGGTCACTGTCCCGAAACGTTAACTCTGCTTCTCTTTTCGCAGATGCTGCCAGACCTGCTGAGTGGTTCCAGCATTTCTTGTTTTTATTTTAAAGTATTCCGTAAGCCTTCTTAACCACCTGTCATTTTACCCTCAGGAATCAGTGGACAGTCACTCCAAGGACCCTCTGTTCCCCGACAGAGCGATTGTTCGGTTAGATTGAAAGAGCAAATGTAAAACATAATAATTTGATGTAATCTTTCATTGCAGTATACACAGACATCCGAGCGAAAGGCATGGAGTGTGAAACATCGGGGTAGAGGGAAAAAAATAGATGGAGATGGTAACAAATTGGAAAGGAGTGATCGGCACAGAGAGTTTTAGTTTTAGAGATACAGCACTGAAACAGGCCCTTCGGCCCACCAAGTCTGTGCCGACCATCAACCAACCATTTTATACTGATCATACACTAATCCCATATTCCTGCCACATCCCCACCTGTCCCTATATTTCCCGACCACCTACCTGTACCATTTGCAATTTATAATGGCCAATTTACCGACCAACCTGCAAGTCTTTTCGCTTGTGGGAGGAAACCGGAGCACCCGGAGAAAATCCACGCAGACACAGGGAGAACTTCCAAACTCCGCACAGGCAGTACCCAGAATTGTACCCGGGTCGCTGGAGCTGTCAGGCTGCGGTGCTAACCACTGCGAAACTGTGCCGCCCGAAAGAGAGAGAGGTAAGCTCTGGTAAACTATCTTGCTGGTAATCTCTCTCCATGTCTATCTCTCGCTTCCCCTCTCTTCGACACTCTGAAACCCTATTTCTTCTCTCTGTTACTCACTTTCCAAGTCTATCTCTCTCTTTTCGCTCTCTATCTCCCTCTGCACACTATCTCAATCTCTCCCTCTTGCTCTCAGGATGGGAAGAGGGAGAAAGAGAGGCAGAGAAAGGGCGTCGTTCGCAGTGAGAGATGAGGAGAAAGAGACAGAGGAACAGTGAGTCTGGCATTGGTAGATAGATCTTTACTCTGTATCTAAACCCGTGCGTACCTGCCCTGTGAGTATTCGATGGGGAGATTCTCGGACGGGGGGAGACAGTCTGAAAATCAAACATTCGTCGAAAGCCCATTCAAAGATGAAATTCAGAAACACTTCTACATACAAAGGGTGGTAGAAGTTTGGAACTGTCTTCCACAAATGCCCCCTCCCTATCTCTGCAATCTCCCCCTGCTCCACAATCCACCAATATCTGCGATCCTCTAATTCTGGCCTCTTGACCATCCCCAATTAGAATTGTTCCAACATTGCTGTCTGTGCCTTCAAGCTGCCAAGACCCGAACTCTGGAATTCCGTTCCTAAACCTCAGTCTTACTAACTCTCTTTCCTCTTTGAAGACGCTCCCTCAAATCGACCTCTTTGACCAAGTTTTTGTTCGTCTAGTGTAATATCCCCTTAAGTGACTCGATGACAACTTTTTATTTGCCTTATTTATTTGTTGGATGTGTGCGTTACTGGCCAGGCCAGCATTTATTACCTATTCCTAATTGCCCTTGAGAAGGTGGTGTTGAGCCACCTTCTTGAACCGCTGCAGTCCATGTGGGGTAGGTATACCCACAGTGCTGTTAGGAAGGGAGTTCCAGGATTTTGACCCAGTAACAGTGAAGGAATGGTGATATAGTTTCAAGTTAGGATGGTGTGTGACTTTAGTTGTTGTGTGTGGACAGTATTTTCAGTGCGCAGTCCATTTATATTTTCAAATATTTATTTTTTTAACGTGGTTAGATGTAAAGTTTCTCCTACAATCTGCCTGCCTCCCCGTATCTCCTCACTCTTTCTGCCCATCTCTCCCTCCTTCTCTAAATCCACTGCTTTACTCTGTATCTAAACTCACGCTGTACCTGCCCTGGGAGGTCTCATTATGGTGCTGAAGCAATGAGTTATACAGTTCCAGCATAACCTCCCTGCTCTTATATACTTTAACAGCCTTGTTGGGAATGGCACTGCAGTTTGAAAATATGAAGCACTGATCCAGCATTCACCCCTAAAACACTCACATTAACCTCCAAAAACAGGACTGGGCAGATAATGAGGATTGTTAATGATTGTTACAACTTGTCTCATCCTCTCTCTGTCTCTCCCTCTCATGCTAGTTTCTTCCCATCTTTCCCTCTCGCTCTCTCCCCCTCGCCCTCTCCCCCTTTCTCTGCCTCTTTCCATGACTCTGTCTCTAACACCATCTCTCTCTCCTTGGACAGAAATGTTTTTATCCATTTCTTGGTTAATTTTGAACCTGTAAATCTTGTCCTTGCTGGGAACGTCACTGCAGTTTGAAAATATCAAACACTGTTCAACACTCGCCCCCTAAAATCTCACACTAAACCCCCAATACAGGACTGTGCAGATAATGGGGATTGTTACTGAGATTCTGCCAAAGTCCCCTCACACACTATATCCCATTTCCACTGCTTCTAAATTTTGTCAGTGTTTAAAACTTTTTTTTTCAATAATATTAAATGTCACTTCAATTTGAAAATACCAATCACTGATCCAACACTTGCCCCCAAAACACTCACACTAAACCCCTGATCATTCCTTTCTAAATTATTTCTTATACACAGCCAGTTTTACTTTTTAATTCTATCTTTTTTCAACATTATTAGATGTAAAGTGTTTCCGATAATCTCGCACTCCCTCTCTCTCTGTCTGTCTCTCCTTCTTTCTCTGTTTCTCCCTCTGTTTGTCTCCCTCCCTCTCTCTCTCTCTCTCTCTCTCTGTCCCTTTCTCCCTCTGCATCTGTCTCTCTCCCTCTGTATCTGTCTCGCACGCTTTCTCCCTGTTTCTCTCCCTCTGCATCTGCCTGCCTCCCTTTCTGTCTGTCTCACTCTGCATTTGCCTGCCTCCCTTTCTGTCTCTCTCCCTCTGCCTCTGTTTCTCATTTTTTCTCTATCATGCTCGCTCTGTCTCTCTCTCTCTCCCTCTTTCTCTGACCCACTCTTTCTGAGTCTCTGTCCGTCTGTGTTTCACACCCTCCATCTCTCCGTCCCTCTGCACATGAACAGCAATGCTTTGAGCCATTTGTTTGGTTAATTTTGAATCTTTAACTCTTGCTTTTGTTGGGAATGGCAATGCAGTTTGAAAATATCAAACACTCATCTAACACTCATCCCTAAAACCCTTACATTAAACCCCAAATATCGTACTGGGCAGACAATGGGGTTTGTTACTGGGGTTCCGTCAAGGTCTCATTTCACTATCTCTACTGTCTCTCACTGTCTTTCACTTTGTCCCTCTCTCTCCATTTCCCCATTTGTTTCCGTTTCCCTCTTCTCCTCTTTCCTTCATCGCCCCAAACTTTATAAATAAAGAGGGAGCTCCTTCCACTTTATACATAGAGAGGGCGCTCCCTCTACTTTAAACAGAGAGAGGGAGCTCCCTCTACTTTAAACATAGAGAGGGAGCTCCTTCCACTTTATACATAGAGAGGGCGCTCCCTCTACTTTATACATAGAGAGGGCGCTTCCTCCACTTTATACATAGAGAGGGGGCTCCCTCTAATTTAAACATAGAGAGGGCGCTCCCTCCACTATATACATGGAGAGGGCACTCCCTCTACTTTATACATAGAGAGGGAGCTTCCTCCACTTTATAAATAGAGAGGGAGCTCCTTCCACTTTCTAGCTGGAGAGCGAGCTCCCTCTACTTGAGACACAGAAAGGGAGCTCCCTCTGGTTTATATAGCTGCCGTGGTGGGATATGAACCCCTGTCCCCAGGCCATCAGGTTGGGCCTCTGGGTTCCGTGACCAGTGATATTATCACTACCCAACTGCCTCCCAAATGGATGCGAACAGTGTGTGTCCCAGAATATCACTCACAGCAGTTTCTGGGCTGTAAGCCTGAACATGGTCCCGAATCAGAGATTCAAAGTTCACATTTTAACTGGGAAAAGGCAGGAACAGAGTGAAACGGGATTGGTTTTGTCCCTGGATTCAGTGTCCACTGCAGACAGATCAGTTACATTTACAATAGAAATGCCAGGAGTGAACAAGGTCAATACAATAATATGGAAAATGTAAATGACGCCTCGCATAATTGCAATCCATCCAGTATGAGTACAGATTTCAGGTTTATTCCCGAGAGAGGTCTTACTCAGAAAATGTCATTGACATTGAAATGATTGTGTTTTATCCACCATATTATTTACATCACAGTCAAAGCTGCTGATGTAATGTGTTTGTTCAGGTGAGTGTAACAAATAGCAATGATCAGGGTATAACCGTGTCAGTGGAGACTTATCCCCTGTATAAATCAGGACCCATTGGAATGGATCAGCTCAGAGTGCCTGGTGGAGCTGTGGATTCCAGGCTAACAGAAGTCTCTGCTTCGAACAGAAATGGGATATCCAGTAATGTATCATATAGACCGCATTTATTATCCTGTACTTGCAGCAATTGGAGTTGCTGGGAAGCAGTATCTCAGCTGTTCATGGTGTAAATCGATGTTAACTGTGCTGCTGTACTGGGTATTATTTCCCTCTGTGTGTGTTCCACAGCCACCTGTTCCTTTCCAGCAATTTACTGATGGAATCCCCTAATTGTCCACTCTTTCATTCTTGTCAGAGTTGTGTTATGTATTTAATGGTATTGGTTTTAGTAACTGTGGCTTTGTTATTGGATTATTCTGTGTATTGAATGTATTGGAATGAGATGTTTCAGTGAGGATCAATAATCAGACCATTAGGACTTTTTAATATTTTCGTGATGTGGCTCTAACCGGTCCTAGAATATTTTTATGATTTTTTTTCATTGATAATGAGACATCTCACAGTCTCAGTGTTTCAAGGGGACAGAATAATGTCCTCCCTCCCCAATAACATGGCTCAGTTTAACTGGGATTTCAATGTATTTATTGATTATCACTGTCATCAAATATTATTTCACTCTGTGTGTGTCTGACGCTGCTTCAGAAGTCTGGCTACTGAACTGAGTTTGCTGCTGACACTTCCACTTCTCCTTCTCTGCTTCACTGTGGACCTTCACTGTCACTGGACTACATTGTAAAATAGAAAGTATTGATGTGATGTTTTATTGGTTTTCACTCTATCAGTTGGAATCAAGAGTCTTTCCATTTATCTGTAGATTATCAGCTGCAGCGCTGATGTTGGTGTTTTATTAATTAAACAATCCCACATTCTAACAGATTACTTTATAATTCCAGGAGAAGGAATTTCAATGATTGTGAGGTTTGTCTGGAAGTAGCTTTCGATCCTGTTTATTCCATGTATTGTAGATGAAGTGAAGAGTGTAGGTGAACAGGTGGAGACTTGAGTATTCTGTAGATACATTAAATTATTCACAGAGGTTTCACCATTGAACAATCTGACTCTGAGAATAGAATCATTGAACCTGGGGCTGGTGAACAGAACACACACGCAGAATGTTAGGAAAAAATCATATGTGAAAAGCAGCATTAAGTAGCAATTTACAGGGTGTGAGTACTCCAGAAAGATAGGGAAGGAGAAAATGAGCAGGGAGAGCGAAACCGATTGGAAAAGAAAAGCAGAAGTAAAGAGAAAGAAGCAGAAGTGTAAATAATTCACGATCATAAAGTGCTGGCATGTCCAGAGCAATTAGTGGATAGATTGGAGAAGCTGGTGTTGTTCTCTGTGTCTCTCTGTGTCTTCCTCTCTCTATCTCTCCCTCCTGCTATCTCTGACATTAAAAGGGAGACAAAGGGAGAGAGGCTTAGATATGCAGGCAGAGAGAGGGCTGTCGAGAGGTATAAGGTTGGAGAGAGAGAGAGATTGTTGGGGTGGATTGAAAGGGAGAATGTAAGATATATTCATTTGATGTAATCCTTCACTACTGTGTATTCAAACAGAGAAAGATAGGTATGGAGAGTGAAATATTGGTGGAGTAGGAGAAATGTGGATGAGGTTTGTGGCCCAGGTGGCAAGTTTTAATGATCAGGACGGATAACGCACAATTGTAAACATACAGCAAGATATTCCACCATGGAAGCCATCACACACTCATGATAATGGTGTGGAAATCTTGTAATCTATGCCCATGGTTATTGATCCCTCTGTTAAGGGAAATGGGTCCTTCCCAGCCACTCTATCTAGGCCCGTCATTATTTTATACACCTCAATTAAATCTTCCCTTCAACCTTCTCTGTTCCAAATAAAACAATTCCAGCCTATCCAATCTTTGCTCACAGTTAAAATTCTCCATTCCTGACAACATCCTCTGTAAATCTCCTCTGTACCCTCTCTGGTATGATCACATCCTTCCTGTAATGTGGTGACCAGAACTGTACACAGTACTCTAGCTGTGGTCGAACTAGCGTTTTATACAGTTCTAGCATAACCTCCCTGCTCTTATGTTCTCCACATCGGCCAATAAATGGAAGTATTCCGTCAGCCTTCTTAACCACCTTATCCACCTGTCCTGTTACCCTCAGCAATCAGTGGACAGTCACTCCAAGGCCCCTCTGTTCACAGTCTGAGATGTTGTTCAGTTAGATTGAAAGAGCAAATGTAAAACATAATAATATGATGTAATCCTTCACTGCAGTATACACAGACAATCGAGCGAGAGGCATGGAGTGTGAAACATCGGGGTAGAGGGAGAAAAATAGAAGGAGGTGGTAACAAATTGGAAAGGAGTGATAGGGACTGAGAGAGAGGTAATCTCTGGTAAACTCTCTTGCTGGTAATCTCTCTACATCTCTATCTCTCTCTTCCCCTCTCTTCTACTCTCTGAAACCATATTTCTTCTCTCTGTTACTCACTTTCCAACTTTATCTCTCTACTTTTCTCCCTCCATCTCTATCTCTCTCTGCACACTATCTCAATCTCTCCCACTTGCTCTCAGGATGGGAAGAGGGAGAAAGAGAGGCAGAGAAAGGGTGTTGCAGGCAGTGAGAGATGAGGAGAAAGAGACAGAGGAACAGTGATTCTGGCATTGGTAGGTAGATCTTTACTCTGTATCTAACCCCGTGCACACCTGTCATGCGAGTATTCGATGGGGACAGTCTCGGACGGGGGAGACTGTCTAAAAATCAAACATTAGTCGAAAGCCCTTTCAAAGATGAAATTTAGAAACACTTCTACATACAAAGGGTGGTAGAAATTTGGAACTGTCTTCCACAAATGACCCCTCCCTATCTTTGCAATCACCTCCAGCTCCCCAATCCACCAATATCTGCAATCCTCTAATTCTGGCCTCTTGAGCATCCTCAATTTGAATCGTCCCACCATTGGTGGCCGTGCCTTCAATCTGCCAAGACCCTAACTCTGGAATTCTTTTCCTAAGCCTCTCCGTCTCACTAACTCTCTCTCTTTCCTCTTTGAAGACGCTCCCTCAAACCAACCTCTCTGACCAAGTTTTTGTTTGTCTAGTGTAAGATCTCCTGAAGTGACTCGGTGTCAACTTTTTATTTGCCTTATTTATTTGTTGGATGTATGCGTTACTGGCCAGGCCAGCATTTATTACCCATTCCTAATTGCCATTGAGAAGGTGCTGTTGAGCCTCCTTGTTGAACCGCTGGAGTCCATGTGGGGTAGGTACACCCACAGTGCTGTTCGAAAGCGAGTTCCAGGATTTTGACCCAGTAACAGTGAAGGAACGGCGATATAGTTTCAAGTTAGTTGTTGTGTGCGGACAGTATTTTCTGTGCGCAGTCCATTTAACTTTTTAATTATTTATTTTTTTCACGTGGTTAGATGTAAAGTTTCTCCTACGAACTGCCTGTCTCCCCGTATCTCCTCACTCTTTCTGCTCCTCTCTCCCTCCTTCTCTAAATCCACTGCTTTCCTCTGTATCTAAACTCACACTGTACCTGCCCTGGGAGGTCTCATTATGGTGCTTCAGCAATGAGTTACACACTTCCAGCATAACCTCCCTTCTCTTATATACTTTAACAGCCTTGTTGGGAATGTCACTGCAGTTTGAAAATATGAAACACTGATCCAACATTCACCCCTAAAACACTTACACAAACCTCCAAAAACAGGACTGGGCAGATAATGAGGATTGTTAATGATTGTTGCAACTTGTCTCATCCTCTCTCTGTCTCTCCCTCTCATGTCTGCTTCTTCCCATCTTTCTCTCTCTCTCTCTCTCCCTCACCCTCTCCCTCTTTCTCTGCCTCTTTCCATGACTCTGTCTCTAACACCATCTCTCTCTCCGAGGACAGAAATGTTTTTATCCATTTCTTGGTTAATTTTGAACCTGTAAATCTTGCCCTTGCTGGGAACGTCACTGCAGTTTGAAAATATCAAACACTTTTCAACACTCGCCCCCTAAACTCTCACACTAAGCCACCAATACAGGACTGTTAGAACTGGAACATTACAGCGCAGTACAGGCCCTTCGGCCCTCGATGTTGCGCCGACCTGTGAAACCATCTGACCTACACTATTCCATTTTCATCCATATGTCTATCTAATGACCACTTAAATGCCCTTAAAGTTGGCGAATGTACTGCTGTTGCAGGCAGGGCGTTCCACGCCCCTACTACTCTCTGAGTAAAGAAACTACCTCTGACATCTGTCCTATATCTATCACCCCTCAATTTAAAGCTATGTCCCCTCGTGTTTGCCATCACCATCCTCGGAAAAAGACTCTCACTATCCACCCTATCTAACCCTCTGATTATCTTATATGTCTCTATTAAGTCACCTCTCCTCCTTCTTCTCTCCAACGAAAACAACCTCAAGTCCCTCAGCCTTTCCTGTGTAGATGATGGGGATTGTTACTGATGTTCTGTCAAGGTCCCCTCAGACACTGTATCCCATTTCCCCTGCTTCTAAAGTTTGTCAGTGTTTAATAATATTTTTTTCAACAATATTAAATCTCTCTTAAGTTTGAAAATATCAATCACTGATCCAACACTTGCCCCCAAAACACTCACACTAAACCCCTGATATTTGCTTTCAAAATTAGTTCTTGCACATGGCCAGTTTTACTTTTCAATTCTCTCTTATTTCAACATTATTAGATGTAAAGTTTTTCCTATAATCTCGCCCTCCCTCTCTCTCTGTCTGTCTCTCCCTCAGTCTCTGTTTCGCCCTCTGTTTGTCTCTCTCTCCCCATCTCTCTCTGTCCCTTTCTCCCTCTGCGTCTGTCTCTCTCCCTCTATATCTGTCTCCCTCGCTTTCTCCCTGTCTCTCTCCCTCTGCATCTGCCTGCCTCACTTTCTGTCTGTCTCACTCTGCATTTGCCTCCCTCCCTTTCTGTCTGTCCCACTCTGTTTCTCCTTTTTCCTCTATCATTCTAGCTCTGTCTCTCTCTCGCTCTCTGTCTCTGTCCCCCTCTGTCTGTCTCTCTCTCCGGCTGTGTCTCACTGCCTCCATCTCTCTGTCCCTCTGTACATGGACAGCAATGCTTTGAGCCATTTGTTTGGTTAATTTTGATTTTTTAACTCTTGCTTTTGTTGGGAAAGTCAATGCAGTTTGAAAATATCGGACACTCATCTAGCACTCATCCCTAAAACACTCACATTAAACCCCAAATACCGGACTGGGCAAACAATGCGGATTGTTTCTGGGGTTCCGTCAAGGTCTCATTTCACGATCTCTTCTGTCTCTCACTGTCTTCCACTTCGTCCCTCTCTCTCCATTTCCCCATTTGTTTTCGTTTCCCTCTTCTCCTCTTTCCTTCATCGCCCCCAACTTTATACATAGAGTGGGTGCTCCTTCCTCTTTATAAATAGATTGGGAGCTCCCTCCACTTTATACATAGAGAGGGAGCTCCCTCTGTTTTCTATAGCTGCAGTGGTGGGATTTGAACCCCTGTCCCCAGGCCATCAGATTGGGCCTCTGGATTACGTGAACAGTGATATGATCACTACCCAACTGCCTCCCAAATGGATGCGTACAGTGTCTGTCCCGTAATATCACTCACAGTAGTTCTGGGCTGTAACCCTGAACATGGTCCCGAATCAGAGACTCAAAGTTTACATTTGAACTGGGAAAAGGCAGGAACAGAGTGAAACGGGATTGCTTTTTTCTTTTTTTTATTCTTTCATGGGATGTGGGCTTCGCTGGCCAGGCCAGCATTTATTGCCCATCCCTAATTGCCCTTGACAAGGTGGTGGTGAGCTGCCTTCTTGAACTGCAGCTGTCCATGTGGGGTAGGTATACCCACAGAGCTGTTGGGAAGTGATTTCCAGGATTTTGACCCAGCGACAGTGAGGGAACTCCGATATAGTTCCAAGTCAGGATGGTGTGTGACTTGGAGGGGAACTTGTAGGTGGTGGTATTCCCATGTATGTGCTGCCCTTGTCCTTCTAGTTGGTCGTGGTTGCGGGTTTGGAAGGTGCTATCTAAGGAGCCTTGGTGCATTGCTGCAGTGCATCTTGTAGATGGCACACACTGCTGCCACCATGCGTCGGTGGTGGAGGGAGTGAATGTTTGCAGTTGGTGTGCCAATCAAACGGGCTGATTTGTCCTGGTTGGTGTTGAGCTTCTTGAGTGTTGTTGGAGCTGCACCCATCCAGGAAAGTGGAGAGTATTCCATCACACTCCTGAATTGTGCCTTGTAGATGGTGGACAGGCTTTGGGGAGTCAGGAGGTGAGTTACTCGCCTCAGGATTCCTAGTCTCTGACCTGCTCTTGGAGCCATGGTATTTATGTGGCGACTCCAGTTCAGTTTCTGTTCAATGGTAGCATCTAGGATGTTGATAGTGGGGGTTTCAGCGATGGTAATGCCGTTGAATGTCAAGGGGAGATGGTTACATTCTCTCTTGTTGAGATGGTCATTGCCTGACACTTGTGTGGCGCGAATGTTACTTGCCACTTTTCAGCCCAAGCCTGGATATTGTCCAGGTCTTGCTGCATTTCTACACAGACTGCTTCAGTATCGGAGGAGTCACGAATGGTGCTGAACATTGTGCAATCATCAGCGAACTTCCCCACTTCTGACCATATGATTGAAGGAAGGTCATTGATGAAGCTGCTGAAGATGGTTGGACATAGGACACTACCCTGAGGAACTCCTGCAGTGATGTCCTGGAGCTCAGATGATTGACCTCCAACAACCACAGCCATCTTCCTTTGTGCGAGGTATGACTCCAGACAGTGGAGGGTTTCCCCCTGATTCCCATTGACCTCAGTTTTGCTCGGGCTCCTTGATGCCACACTCGGTCGAATGCTGCCTTGATGTCAAGGGCAGTCATTCTCACCTCACCTCTTGTGTTCAGCTCCTTTGTCCAGGTTTAAACCAAGGCTGTAATGAGATCAGGAGCTGAGTGGCCCAGGCGGAAACCAAACTGAGCGTGACTGAGCAGGTTGTTGCAAAGCAAGTCCCTGGATTCAGTGTCCACTGCAGACAGATCATTTACATTTACTATAGAAATGCCAGGAGTGAACAAGGTCAATGCAATAATATGGAAAACGTAAATGAAGCCAATCATAATTGCCATCCGTCCAATATGAGTACCGATTTCAGGTTTATTTCGAGAGAGGTCTTACTCAGAAAATGTCATTGACATTGAAATAATTGTGTTTTATCCACCACACTATTTACATCAGAGTCAAAGCTGCTGATGTAATGTGTTTGTTCAGGAGAGTGTAACTAATACCAATGATCAGGGGTAGAACCATGTCAGTAGAGACTTATCCCCTGGAGAAATCAGGACCCATTGGAATGGATCAGCTCAGAGTGCCTGGTGGAGCTGTGGATTTCAGGATAATAGAAGTCTCTGCTTCTCACAGAAATGGGACATCGAGGAATGCATCAGATAGAAGACATTTATTATCCTGTACTTGCAGCAATTGGAGTTGCTGGTAAGCCAGTATCTCAGCTGTTAATGGTGGAAATCGATGTTAACTGTGCTGCTGTATTTGGTATATTTTCCCTCTGTGTGTGTTCCACAGCCACCTGTTCTTTTCCAGCAATTTACTGATGGAATCTACTCATTGTCTACACTTTCATTCTTGCACGAACTGCATTATGTATTTAATGGTATTGTTTTAAGTAACTGTGGCATTGTTGCGGATTATTCTGTGTACTGAATGTATTGGAATGAGATGTTACAGTGAGGATCAATAACCAGACCATTAGGGGTTTTTAAGATTTTCATGATGTGGATCTAACATTTCCTGGAATATTTTTATGATTTTTTTTCAGTGATTGATAATGAGACATCTCACAGTCTCAGTGTTACAAGTGGACAAAACAATGTCCTCCCTCCCCAATAACATCGCTCAGTTTAACTGTGATTTCAATGTATTTATTGATTATCACTGTTATCAAATATTATTTCACTCTGTGTGTGTCTGATGCTGGTTCAGAAGTCTGGCTACTGAACTGAGTTTGCTGCTGACACTTTCACTTCTCCTTCTCTGCTTCACTGTGGACCTTCACTGTCACTGGGCTACATTGTAAAATAGAAAGTATTGATGTGATGTTTTATTGGTTTACACTCTGTCAGTTGGAATCAAGAGTCTTTCCATTTATCTGTAGATTATCAGCTGCAGCGCTGAATTTTTTGTTTTATTAATTAAACGATCCCACATTCTAACAGATTACTTTATAATTCTAGGAGAAGGAATTTCAATGATTGTGAGGTTTGTCTGGAAGTAGCTTTCGATCCTGTTTATTCCATGTATTGTAGATGAAGTGAAGACTGTAGGTGAACAGGTGGAGACTTGAGTGTTCTGTAGATGCATTAAATTATTCATAGAAGTTTCACCATTGAACAAACTGACTCTGAGAATAAAATCATTGAACCTGGGGCTGGTGAACAGAACACAGGCACAGAATGTTAGGAATAAATCATATGTGAAAAGCAGCAATAAGTAACAATTTACAGGGTGTGAGTACTCCAGAGAGATAGGGAAGGAGAAAATGAGCAGGGAGAACGAAACCGAGGGAAATAGCTAAGCAGAAGTAAAGAGGAAGAGAAAGAAGCAGCAGTGTAAATAATTCACTGTCATAAAGTGCTGGAATGTCCAGAACAATTGGTGAGAGAAACTGTGAGTTGAAGTTGTCTGTTGTCAGATTGTGTTCATTTTCCTGTTGGACTTGATCCTCTGTGTTGATTTCTGTCAGATCCTCATTTTGTTTTGCAGAAAGTTCCTATTCCTTACTTAGTGACTGAATAAACAGAATAGAATCAGTTCTTCACTGATGGTAATTCATTATTTAAATACTGCACTTTCAAATCTCTGTGACTACTGAATTCAATAAAGAGCGAGGCTGATATCAGAAATATATTTAAATTTATATTTAATAGCCTGCACAAACTAAATATATTGACTATATTGTAGAAAAAATGAACTGTTCTCCAACACCAATAACCACAGGGATTATTGTTTGAATGTATTAATTGAGTTGTATTACTGGGATCTATAGATTAGATTTCCTCTAACACTCTGCTGCAGTCTCTCCCTGTGAATCTCAGCCTCTCCTCTCACTGTATTGAATCTTCAGTCTCCTCATCCATTGCTTCAGTTTATCCACTTTCCCAAACCATCTGCTCCAGTCTCCCCTCCTCCTCCAACATGTCCTTTCCCTGGAATTTGGAAGGTTGTGGGGCGATTTGCTGAATGTTTTCAAGATAATAAGGGAAACTGAACGGGTTGACAGAGAGTAACAATTCCCACTGGATGCGGAGTCAGGAATTTGGGGGCATAGCAGAAGAATCTAAACGCAGTCTAAAAACCTTTCAGGAGTAAAATGAAGAAACACTTCAACACACCAGGTGTGGTATCAGTTTGGAACTCTCTTCTACAAACGGCAATTGATGCTGAGACTTTTGTTAATTTTTAAATCTGAGTTTGATAGATTTTTGTCAACCAAAGGTTTTAAGGGGCAAAGATAGGTACATGGAGTTAGATCACACATCAGCCATGAACTCATTGAATGACAGAAGAGGGTTTAAGGGCCAAATGGCCTCCTCCTCTTCCTCTGTCCAATGACAAATATCTTGTTATCACTCTTTGAGTCTTGGTCTGTATTTCTCTCTTTATCTCTCTTTCTGTCTGTTTGTCTCTCTCTCTCTCCTCTCTCAAACATCTGTGGAAACCACAAACCATAGTCAGCCATTTTAGTCTGGTTCTTGGTGGCCATTTTATGTTACCACAACACTGGGACATTTATTCCAGAGTCCGACTCCTCACCAATGTAAGGGCATTGCTCAAATTGTGACAGAGACACAGACATGGAGACACTGAGACACACAATACTAGAAAGGAATTAATGAATTCCTTTGTGCCCAATAATTTTCCCTCCACTGTGATTCGGCTGGGTGGCCTGTAATTACTCAGTCTATTACTCTCTCCCTTGTTCATCAACAGAACAACATACGTAGTCCTCCAGTCCTCTGGCAGCACGACTATTAGCAGAGAGGATTGGAAAATGATGGTCAGAGCCTCTGATATTTCCTCCCTTGCACCTCTTAACAGCCTGAGCCTGGTGAATTATCAGCTTTCAAAGATGTCAAACCCCTGAATATTTCCTCTCTCACTGTTATCCCATTCAATATTTCAAACCCCTCCTCATTGACTACAATGTCTGTGTCATCCCTTCTTTTGTGAAGAAAGTCGCAATGTATTCATTAAGAACCATGCCCGCATCTTCTGCCTCCACGGTTAGGAAAAACGAGGAGAGACGATGTAAAGTAAAGGATACAATTCTAAAGGATGTGCAGCATCAGACACATCTGGGGGTACTTGTGCACCAATCACTGAAGGTGGCACGACCGGTGCAGAAATTGGTTAAACGGCATAAGGGATCGTGAGATTATAAATAGAGACATTGAATAGAAAAGCAAAGAAAATATGACCTTTGTAAAACGCTGGTTTTCCTTCAACTGCAGCATTGTCCAATTCTGGACACCGTACTTTATGGGCATTAGAGAGGGTGCAGAAAAGATTCACAAGAATGGTTCCAGGGTTGAGGGACTTCAGTTACGTGGATAGATTGTAGAAGCTGGGGTTGTTCTCTGTCTCTCTCTCTCTGTCTTCCTCTCTCTGTCTCTCCCTCCTGTTATCTCTAACACTAAGAGGGAGACAGAGGGAGAGAGGCTTAGATAAGCAGATCGAGAGAGGGCGATTGAGAGGTACAAGGTTGGAGAGAGAGAGAGATTGTTTGGGTGAATTGAATGGGAGAATGTAAGATATATTCATTTGATGTAATCCTTCACTGCTGTGTACACAAACAGAGGAAGATAATTATGCAGAGTGAAATATTGGTAGAGTGGGTGAAATGTGGATGAAGTTGGGGCCCAGGCGGCCAGTTTTGATGATCAAGAAGGAAAACGCTCCATTGTAAACATCCAGCAAGGTATTCGACCATGGAAGCCATCACACCCTCATGATATTGGTGTGGAAATCTTGTAATCTATGCCCACGGTTATTTACCCCTTGTTAAGGGAAATGGGTCCTTCCTATCCACTCTGTCTAGGCCCGTCGTTATTTTATACACCTCAATTAAATTATTCCCTTCAAACTTCTCTGTTCCAAAGAAAACAATTCCAGCCTATCCAATCTTTACTCATCGTTAAAATTCTCCATTCCTGACAACATCCTCTGTAAATCTCCTCTGTACCCTCTCTGGTGTGATCACATCCTTCCTGTAATGTGGTCACCAGATCTGTGCACAGTACTCTAGCTGTGGTCTAACTAGTGTTTTATCCAGTTCCAGCATAACCTCCCGACTCTTATATTCTCTGCATTGGCCAAAAAAGGAAAGTATTTCCTAAGCTTTCTTAACAAACTTATCCACCTGTCCTGTTGCCCTCAGGAATCAGTGGACATGCACTCCAAGGCCCCTCTGTTCACAAACTGAGAGATTGTTTAGTTAGATTGAAAGAGCAACTGTAAAACATAATAATTTGATGTAATCCTTCACTGCAGTATACACAGACATACAAGCGAGAGGCATGGAGTGTGAAACATCGGGGTGGAAGGAGACAAATAGATGGCGATGGTAACAAGTTGAAAAGGAGTGATAGGGACTGAGAGAGAGGTAATCTCTGGTAAACTCTCTTGCTGGTAATCTCTCTCCATCTCTATCTCTCTCTTCCCCTCCCTTCTACTCTCTGAAACCCTATTTCTTCTCTCTGTTACTCACTTTCGGAGTCTATCTCTCTACTTTTCTCCCTCTATCACTATCTCCCTCTGCACACTATCTCAATCTCTCCCTGTAGCTCTCAGGATGGGAAGAGGGAGAAAGAGAGGCAGAGAAAGGGTGTTGCAGGCAGTGAGAGATGAGGAGAAAGAGACAGAGGAACAGTGAGTCTGGCATTGGTAGATGGATCTTTATTCTGTATCTAACCCCGTGCGTACCTGTCCTGTGAGTATTCGATGGGGCCAGGCTCAGACGGGGGGGAACTGTCTAAAAATCAAAAATTAGTCGAAAGCCCTTTCAAAGATGAAATTTAGAAACACTTCTATATACAAAGGGTGTTGGAAGATTGGAACTGTCTTCCCCAAATGACCCCTCCCTATCTCTGCAATCTCCTCCAGCTCCACAATCCACAAATATCTGCGATCCTCTTATTCTGGCCTCTTGAGCATGCCCAATTTGAATTGTTCCAATATTGGTGGCCGTGCCTTCAAATTGCCAAGACCCTAACTCTGGAATTCCTTTCATAAACCTCTCCGTCTCATTAACTCTCTTTCCTCTTTGAAGACGCTCCCTCAAAACATCCTCTTTGACCAAGTTTATGTTCGTCTAGTTTAATATCTCCGTAAGTGACTCGGTGTCAACTTTTTATTTGCCTTATTTATTTGTTGGATGTGTGCATTACTGGCCAGGACAGCATTTATTACCCATTCCTAATTGCCCTTGAGAAGGTGGTGTTGAGCCTCCTTCCTGAACCGCTGCAGTCCATGTGGGGTAGGTACACCCAGAGTGCTGTTAGGAAGGGAGTTCCAGAATTGTGACCCAGTAACAGTGAAGGAATGGTGATATAGTTTCAAGTTGGGATGGTGTGTGACTTTAGTTGTTGTTTGCGGAAAGTATTTTCAGTGCGCAGTCCATTAAAATTTTTAATTATTTATTTTTTTCATGTGGTTAGATGTTAAGTTTCTCCTACAATCTGACTGCCTCCCCGTATCTCCTCACTCTTTCTGCCCGTCTCTCCCTCCTTCTCTATATCCACTGCTTTACTCTGTATCTAAAATCACACTGTACCTGCCCTGGGAGGTCTCATTATGGTGCTTAAGCAATGAGTTATACACTTCCAGCATAACCTCCCTTCTACTTATATACTTTAACAGCCTTGTTGGGAATGTCAATGCAGTTTGAAAATATGAAACACTGATCCAACATTCACCCCTAAAACACTCACACTATCCTCCACAAAACAGGACTGGGAAGATAATGAGGATTGTTAATGATTGTTACAACTTGTCTCATCCTCTCTCTGTCTCTCCCTCTCATGTCAGTTTCTTCCCATCTTTCTCTCTCTCTCACTCTCTCTCTCTCTCTCTCTCTCTCTCTCTCTCTCTCTCTCTCTCTCTCCCACCCCCCCGCCCCCCCCCCCCCCCGCACCCTCTCCCTCTTTCTCTGCCTCTTTCCATGACTGTCTCCAACACCATCTCTCTCTCCTTGGACAGAAATGATTTTATCCATTTCTTGCTTAATTTTGAATCTTTCAATCTTGCCCTTGCTGGGAACGTTACTGCAGTTTGAAAATATCAAACACTGATCAACACTCGCCCCCTAAACTCTCACACTAAATCCCCAATACAGGACTGTGCAGATAATGGGGATTGTAGCTGGGGTTTCGTCAGGTCTCATTTCGCTATCTCTTCTGTCTCTCACTGTCTTCCACTTTGTCCCTATCTCTCCATTTCCCCATTTGTTTTCGTTTCCCTCTCTCCTCTTTCCTTCATCGCCCCCAGCTTTATAAATAAAGAGGGCGCTTCCTCCACTTTATAGCTGGAGAGCGAGCTCCCTCTACTTTATACACAGAAAGGGAGCTCCCTCTGGTTTGTATAGTTGCCGTGGTGGGATTTGAACCCCTGTCCCCAGGCCATCAGGTTGGGTCTCTGGATTACATGACCAGTGCGATTATCACTACCCAACTGCCTCCCAAATGGATGCGTACAGTGTCTGTCCCGTAATATCACTCACAGTAGTTTCTGGGCTGTAATCCTGAACATGGTCCCGAATCAGAGACTCAAAGTTCACATTTTAACTGGGAAAAGGCAGGAACAGAGTGAAACAGGATTGCTTTTGTCCCTGGATTCAGTGTCCACTGCAGACAGATCAGTTTCATTTACAATAGAAATGCCAGGAGTGAACAAGCTCAATACAATAATATGGAAAATGTAAATGATGCCTCTCATAATTGTAACATCCGTCCAGTATGAGTACAGATTTCAGGTTTATTCCGAGAGAGGTCTGACTCACAAAATGTCATTGACATTGAAATGATTGTGTTTTATCCACCACATTACTTACATCAGAGTCAAAGCTGCTGATGTAATGTGTTTGTTCAGGTGAGTGTAACAAATAGCAATGATCAGGGTATAACCGTGTCAGTGGAGACTTATCCCCTGTATAAATCAGGACCCATTGGAATGGATCAGCTCAGAGTGCCTGCTGGAGCAGTGGATTCCAGGCTAACAGAAGTCCCTGCTTCTCACAGAAATGGGATATCCAGGAATGCATCAGATAGAAGAGATTTACTATCTATACGTGCAACAATTGGAGTTCCTGGTAAGCAGTATCTCAGCTGTTAATGGTCTAAATCGATGTTAACTGTGCTGCTGTACTGGGTATTATTTCCCTCTGTGTGTGTTACTCAGCTGCCTGTTCTTTTCCAGCAATTTACTGATGGAATCTCATTATTGTTTACACTTTCATTCTTGCAGGTGTTGCATTATGTATTTAATGGTATTGTTTTAAGTAACTGTGGCATTATTACTGGATTATTCTGTGTATTGAATGTATTGGAATGAGATGTTTCAGTTAGGATCAATTAGACCATTAGGAGTTTTTAACAGTTTCATGATGTGGATTTAACCGGTCCTGGAATATTTTTATGATTGTTTTTGTAGTGATTGATAAAGAGACATCTCACGGTCTCAGTGTTACAAGGGGACAGAACAATGTCCTCCCTCCCCAATAACATGGCTCAGTTTAACTGGGATTTCAATGTATTTATTGATTGTCACTGTTATCAAATATTATTTCATTCTGTGTGTGTCTGACACTGCTTCAGACGTCTGGCTACTGAACTGAGTTTGCTGCTGACACTTTCACATCTCCTTCTCTGCTTCACTGTGGACACTTCACTGTCACTGGACTACATTGTAAAATAGAAAGAATCAATGTGATGTTTTATTGGTTTTCACTCTATCAGTTGGAATCAAGAGTCTTTCCATTTATCTGTAGATTATCAGCTGCAGCGCTGATGTTGCTGTTTTATTAATGAAACAATCCCACATTCTAACAGATTACTTTATAATTCCAGGAGCAGGAATTTCAATGATTGTGAGGTTTGTCTTGAAGAAGCTTTCCATCCTGTTTATTCCATGTATTGTAGATGAAGTGAACAGTGCAGGTGAACAGGTGGAGACTTGGGTGTTCTGTAGATTCATTAAGTTATTCACAGAGGTTTCACTATTGAACAAACTGTATCTGAGAATAGAATCATTGAACCTGGGGCTGGTGAACAGAACAAAGGTGCAGATTGTTAGGAATAAATCAGATATGAAAAGCAGCATGAAGTAACACTTTACAGTGTGTGAGTACTCCAGAGAGATAGGGAAGGAGAAAAGGAGCAGGGAGAACGAAACCGACGGGAAAAGAAAAGCAGAAGTGAAGAGAAAGAGAAAGAAGCAGCAGTGTAAATAATTCACTATCATAAAGTTCTGGGATGTCCAGAACAATTAGTGAGAGAAACTGTGAGTTGAAGTTGTCTGTTTTCAGATTGTGTTCATTTTCCTGTTGGACTTGATCCTCTGTGTTGATTTCTGTCAGATCCTCATTTTGTTTTGGAGAAAGTTCCTATTCCTTACTTAGTGACTGAATAAACAGAATAGAATCAGTTCATCACTGATGGTAATTCATTATTTAAATACTGCACTTTAAAATCTCTGTGACTGCTGAATTCAATAAAGAGCGAGGCTGATATCAGAAATATATTTACATTTATATTTAATAGCCTGCACAAACTAAATATATTGACTATATTGCATAAACAATGAACTGTTCACCAACACCAATAACCACAGGGATTATTGTTTGAATGTAGGAATTGAGTTGTATTACAGGGATCTATAGATTAGATTTCCTCTAACACTCTGCTGCAGTCTCTCCCTATGAATCTCAGCCTCTCCTCTCACTGTATTGAATCCTCAGTCTCCTCATCCATTGCTTCAGTTTATCCACTTTCCCAAACCATCTGCTCCAGTCTCCCCTCCTGCTCCAACATGTCCTTTTCCTTCTCTCCCTCCCAATCTCACTCAGTGTTTCCACCTCCAGCTGCCTTGTCCAACCTGATAGGAATACAGTAACATGGGAGCAGGAGGAGGCCATTCAGCCCTTCGAGCTTGCTCCACCATTCTAGATCATGGCTGATACTCTAACACAGCGCTGCAGCTTTCTGCCTTTTCCCATTTGATAACATTTCCTGTCGGTTCCCTGAACCCAGAGCAACCAACCAGCTACACATCCCGCTCTCCCCAAACCTTCCCAACCAACAGTCTGGAGAAAAACTCCCAATTAACCCATTGGATTCCATCTCTGTGAAACCCCTTCTCATTTCCCCACTGACACTGCATCCTCACTCAGTACTTCCAGTAGATCCGGTGCTGACTTTATTCACTTTCGGCAAAATTCCCAATTCATTATTAGTAACTGTGTTTTCAAACATTTCACTGTGACAAAGCACTGCCCGGGTCAATGAATCAGTTTTCACTGCACGATGCAGCAACAAAGCTGGAAATTTCAGCCCAGATCCTGTCAAACTGCTGCTTTGTCTCCAGGTCTGATCAGTAATTTCTCTGCTTCCTTTTCTCTCTCTCTTCCAGTTAACTTGGTGGCGATTGTTATCCTGTCCCGAGGAAAGTGCGGTCTCTCCAAATGTATCAGTGTCTACCTGGTGGGAATGGCAGTATCTGATCTCCTGGTCGTTATCACTGATCCCATATTGATCTGGATCGTTTTAATTTATTTCCCATATTCATTCCTGAGAATTACTCCTGTGTGTTCTCTCATTGGCGTTCTGCTTTCTGCATCCACAATTGTTTCTGTCTGGCTCACAGTCACTTTCACCTTTGATCGATTTGTGGCCATTTGTTGTGAGAAGCTGAAAACAAAATATTTCAGCGAGAAAAGGGCGGCTGTGGTTGTGGGAACAGTGAGTGTGCTGGGCTGTTTAGAGTCTCTCCCCTGGTACTTTACACAGGAACAACAATACTTTATTGATAATGTTCCCATGGGTTGTGTTAATAAACTGAGCTTCTATACTTCACCCATATGGGAGGCATTTGAATTGTTTGACCTCATTTTAACCCCTTGTGTCCCAGTCTTTCTGATTTTGCTGCTCAATGTTCTGACTGTCAGCCGGATTTTATTCTCCAGTAAAGTCCGCAAGGGATTCCGGCGCCACAGCAATGCAGAGAATCACAAGGACCCAGAGATGGAGAATCGCATGAAATCAATTATTTTACTCTTCAGTAATTCCGGCAGTTTTATCCTGTTATGGGTGACCCGGGTTGTGTTTGTCATTCAGAGGAGAATTACAGATATTTATTATTATTCCTCCTACCTGACCCTCTCTTTATCACAGAACAAACATCACAGATGCTGCAGATTCTCAGTTCCTGCACCAACACATGTATTTACATTGTGACCCAGACTAAATTCAGACAGGAGCTGAAGAAGGGGGTGAACTACCCTCTCAATCTCATTGTTAAATTAGTGAAATCATAGAAAGAGCTGAAGGGTTTCAAACACTGGAACTAAATCCCATTCCCCCTCCTCCTCCTCCCCCAGACCCCCAGCTCCACCTCCCACCCTCCACCCGCCTCTGTGATTATTTGACCGGCGCCATCTTTAGTCCTGGTAGCGAATGAACGTGCAGACCCTGATGGTTCACGGGAATAGGATACTTTTGCGCATGTGCCAGTGCAGCGCCACCTCGTGGTTGCTGTTGTCAACAACCGCAGCCAGTGGACAAAGCTGCAAATCGGAGTGAATGTGAGGTCGTGAGCAGGGCAGTAACTGCAGTGTGTCAGGGACACCAGCAGATGGAGATGGACAGAGGGGAGCAGTAACTGCAGTGAGGCAGTGGCACCAGCAGATGGAGATGGTGAGGAGGGACAGTAACTGCAGTGAGTTAGGGACACCAGCAGATGGAGATGGACAGAGGGGAGCAGTAACTGCAGTGAGAGAAGGACACCAGCAGATGGAGATGGTGAGTGGGCCAGCAGCTGCAGTAAGACAGGGATACCAGCAGATGGCGTTGGTGAGAGGGGGCAGTAACCGCAGTGAGGCAGGGGTACCAGGAGATGGCGATGGTGAGAGGGGGCAGTAACTGCAGTGACACAGGGACACCAGGAGATGGAGATGGTGAGAGGGGGACATTAACTGCAGTGAGACAGGGACACCAGGAGATGGAGATGGTGAGAGGGGGACATTAACTGCAGTGAGACAGGGACACCAGGAGATGGAGATGGTGAGAGGGGGACATTAACTGCAGTGTGTCAGGGACACCAGCAGATGGAGATGGACAGAGGGGAGCAGTAACTGCAGTGAGGCAGTGGCACCAGCAGATGGAGATGGTGAGGAGGGACAGTAGCTGCAGTGAGTTAGGGACACCAGCAGATGGAGATGGACAGAGGGGAGCAGTAACTGCAGTGAGGCAGTGACACCAGCAGATGGAGATGGTGAGTGGGCCAGTAGCTGCAGTAAGACAGCGATACCAGCAGATGGCGATGGTGAGAGGGGGCAGTAATCACAGTGAGGCAGGGGTACCAGGAGATGGCGATGGTGAGAGGGGGCAGTAACTGCAGTGACACAGGGACACCAGGAGATGGAGATGGTGAGGAAAGGACAGTAACTGAATTGACACAGGGACACCAGCAGATGGAGATGGTGAGAGGGGGAAGTAACTGCAGTGACACAGGGACACCAGCAGATGGAGATGCTGAGTCATTACTGATGGGAGATTCCCTTGCTGAGTTTGAAAGATTCCACAAGTCTGAAGAATTTACTTTATTGTAAACTTGAGATGCTGAATAAAATAATTTCAATGCAACTTTTGTAAAATGGCTATTTTTCTACTGTGTAAACACTTGTAACATGAAACTCGTTACTGTTTGGAAAGTTATATTGAGTGATTAAAGGTAATGTATAAATAAAACAACAGGATCAAATAAAACTGAAACAGTTATTTATAAATAAAAACTCTCAATATAAGTTGTGTTGAGTTCTTGATCATCTACGTTATGACATCTCTCTCTCTCTCACACTTCTCTTTCTATGCTGGTATCTTCTCTACTATAACTACGAGTAGTTGAAATTTTACTCCAACTGACCTTTGAAAGTTAATATTGAATCTGCTTTCAGAAACCTGTCAGACAGTGAATTCCAGACCATAATAACTCCCTGCCTATTTGTTTCAACCCTCAACTAGTGTAAACAGTCTCTCCTCATATCTCCAAAATGAGGGAAAGATTTTGAATGCAATGCAATTAATTTCTGCAGGACAGCAGCTGCAGAGGAGCTGGAACCTCCTGAATGTGGACAAACAATGAACAAAAATCCCTCTGAATCCCCCGGGAGAACAGAGGATAGAAACAGTCAGGAGGCAAATGGAAACAAGTGACACTTCATTGCAGCAGTAAAAACTCTTTCTCAGAATGTTTACGTCTTTATTGCTGAACTTTATATAAACTGGAGGTGAAAAGTGGAAGATGTTTAATACCATTTGTGATAAATGGCCATTTCCCAGCTTTGTAAACCCTTGTAACAGTAAACTGGTGAATGTTAAGAAGGTTTCATTGATTGATTACAGCTAATACATAAATACAGCAGCATCAAATACAGGGCAAAGAATCATTGACAAATATAACTGTAAATATGGGTAAGTATTGTTGTCTGAAATGTCACTGGTCATAAAAGCTCTCTTGGCTGCATCATTAACCTGGCTCTAGTTTCAGTCTTTGTCACACAGTGGAAATGAAAAACCGAATAAAAACCGCATGTTTGTACTGCAGTCAAACAGGCCTCTCCAGCAATAACACTTTGTCAAAATTTCAAGGTAATTGCGATGAGTCATTTTCTGAACTTTCTGTTAACTGGAGGTGAATAGTGAAAGACATTTAATACAATGAGTGTTAAATGGCCATTATCCAAACCGGTCCCTCCAGGTTTTAAATTACAGCAGCTTTTCTGCTCTGTTAATGAGGTTTTTGGGGGAGAGAGAGAGACAGACAGAGAGGTTTCTATCAGGAATGGTCCATTTGGGATATGTCTGGAACATCCCTCTCTCCCCCATTCGCTGTTTGCACAGAGACTCACCTTGGACTGTCCCATACCTGGGAGGGGGTGTCCAGATGGAGGAAGCTGTGAGCTGGTTGGTTAAGCTGCATTTTGGGTAGACTGTCTGTTTTGAGTGACAGGTTCTGGGATATATTAGGACAACATCAAACCAAATTCTTTCCTTCCATGCGGCTGGTTTCTGAAGGAGAGTTTCTGTGTCTCAATCTCTGTGACCAGGTGAATTGGAACTGATTACAGTGTGTGTGTGTGTGTGAGAGAGAGAGAGAGAGTCCAGTCTGAATCCCCCACACTCTCTGTCCCAGTCCTGACGCTTTTCTCCAAATCAGACCACAATGCCCCTCTCCAGGATTTTTTCCCCATGGATGAGCTGATGGAGGGAAGGTGTTCGAATCCAACAATGGAAAGCAGACGGTGTGGGATGGTGAGTATCACATCTTTATTGTCTGTTTCTGCTTTTCTCCCTTCTTCTGACTCGGTCTCTTTCACTCAGTCTCTCTCACTGAATCTCTCTCTCACTGAATCTCTCTCTCACTCAATCTCACTGTCATTGAATCTCTCTCTCACTGAATCTCTCTCTCACTCAATCTCTCCCTCACTCAATCTCTCTCTCACTGAATCTCTCTCCCACTGAATCTCTCTCTGAATCACTCTCTCTCTCACTCAATCTCTCTCTCACTGAATCTCTCTCTCACTGAATCTCTCTCCCACTGAATCTCTCTCTCACTGAATCTCTCTCTCACTGAATCTCTCTCCCACTGAATCTCTCTCCCATTGAATCTCTCTCCCACTGAATCTCTCTCTCACTGAATCTCTCTCTCACTCCATCTCTCTCTCACTCAATCTCTCTCTCACTCATTCTCTCCCTCACTCAATCTCTCTCTCACTCAATCTCTCTCTCACTGAATCTCTCTCCCACTGAATCTCTCTCTTACTGAATCTCTCTCCCACTGAATCTCTCTCCCACTGAATCTCTCTCCCATTGAATCTCTCCCTCACTGAATCTCTCCCACTAAATCTCTCTCTCACTGAATCTCTCTCTCACTGAATCTCTCTCTCACTCAATCTCTCTCTCACTCAATCTCTCTCTGCATCACTCTCTCTCCCACTGAATCTCTCTCCCACTGCATCTCTCTCCCACTGAATCTCTCTCTCACTGAGTCTCTCTCCCACTGAATCTCTCTCTCACTCAATCTCTCTCTCACTGAATCTCTCTCACTCAATCTCTCTCTCACTCAATCTCTCTCTCACTCAATCTCTCTCCCACTCTATCTCTCTCCCACTGAATCTCTCTCTCACTGAATATCTCTCTCACTGAATCTATCTCCCACTGAATTTCTCTCCCATTGAATCTCTCCCTCACTGAATCTCTCTCCCACTAAATCTCTCTCTCACTGAATCTCTCTCTCACTGAATCTCTCTCTCACTCAATCTCTCTCTCACTCAATCTCTCTCTCACTCAATCTCTCTCTGCATCACTCTCTCACCCACTGAATCTCTCTCCCACTGCATCTCTCTCCCACTGAATCTCTCTCTCACTGAGTCTCTCTACCACTGAATCTCTCTCTCACTCAATCTCTCTCTCACTGAATCTCTCTCACTCAATCTCTCTCTCACTCAATCTCTCTCTCACTCAATCTCTCTCCCACTCTATCTCTCTCCCACTGAATCTCTCTCTCACTGAATCTCTCTCTCTCTCACTGAATATCTCTCTCACTGAATATCTCTCTCACTGAATCTCTCTCACACTGAATTTCTCTCCCACTGAATTTCTCTCCCACTGAATCTCTCTCCCACTGAATCTCTCTCCAACTGAATCTCTCTCCCACTCAATCTCTTTCCCACTGAATATCTCTCCCACAGAATCTCTCTCCCACTCAATCTCTCTCCCACTCAATCTCTGCCTCACTCAATCACTCTCTCACTCAATCTCTCTCTCACTGAATCTCTCTCTCACTCAATCTCTCTCTCACTCAATCTCTCTCTCACTCAACCTTTCTCTCACTCAATCGCTCTCTCACTCAATCTCTCTCTCACTCAATCTTTCTCTCACTCAATCTTTCTCTCTCTCAGTCTCTCTCTCACTCAATCTTTCTCTCACTCAATCTGTCTCTCACTCAATCACTCTCTCACTCAATCTCTCTCTCACTCAAACTCTCTCTCACTCAATCTCTCTCTCACTCAATCTCTCTCTCACTCAATCACTCTCTCACTCAATCTCTCTCTCACTCAATCTCTCTCTCAGTCTCCCTCCCACTGAATCTCCCTCGCACTGAATCTCCCTCGCACTGCTCCTCCCTCGCACTGAATCTCCCTCTCACAGACTCTCCCTCTCACAGACTCTCCCTCGCACTCAATCTCCCTCCTCACTCACTCTCTCCTCACTGAATCTCTCCCTCACTCAATCTCTCTCGCACTCAACCTCTCTCGCACTCAATCTCTCTCTCTCGCACTCAATCTCTCTCGCACTTAATCTCTCTCGCACTCAATCTCTCTCGCTCAATCTCTCTCACTCATTCTTTCTCACACTCAATCTCTCTCTCACTCAATCACTCTCTCATTCAATCTCTCTCTCACTCAATCTCTCTTTCACTCAATCTCTCTTTCACTCAATCACTCTCTCACTCAATCTTTCTCTCACTCAATCTCTCTCTCACTCAATCACTCTCTCACTCAATCTCTCTCTCACTCAATCTCTCTCTCACTCAATCTCTCTCACTCATTCTCTCTCGCACTCAATCTTTCTCTCACTCAATCTTTCTCTCACTCAATCTCTCTCTCACTCAATCACTCTCTCACTCAATCTCTCTCTCACTCAATCTCTCTCTCACTCAATCTCTCTCACTTAATCTCTCTCGCACTCAATCTCTCTCGCTCAATCTCTCTCACTCATTCTTTCTCACACTCAATCTCTCTCTCACTCAATCACTCTCTCACTCAATCTCTCTCTCACTCAATCTCTCTTTCACTCAATCTCTCTTTCACTCAATCACTCTCTCACTCAATCTTTCTCTCACTCAATCTCTCTCTCACTCAATCACTCTCTCACTCAATCTCTCTCTCACTCAATCTCTCTCTCACTCAATCTCTCTCACTCAATCTCTCTCGCACTCAATCTTTCTCTCACTCAATCTTTCTCTCACTCAATCTCTCTCTCACTCAATCACTCTCTCACTCAATCTCTCTCTCACTCAATCTCTCTCTCACTCAATCTCTCTCACTCAATCTCTCTCGCACTCAATCTTTCTCTCACTCAATCTTTCTCTCACTCAATCTCTCTCTCACTGAATCTCTCTCTCACTCAATCTCTCTCTCACTCAAATTCTCTCTCACTCAATCTCTCTCTGCATCGCTCTCTCTCCCACTGAATCTCTCTCCCACTGCATCTCTCTCCCACTGAATCTCTCTCTCACTGAGTCTCTCTCCCACTGAATCTCTCTCTCACTCAATCTCTCTCTCACTGAATCTCTCTCACTCAATCTCTCTCTCACTCAATCTCTCTCTCACTCAATCTCTCTCCCACTCTATCTCTCTCCCACTGAATCTCTCTCTCACTGAATCTCTCTCTCTCACTGAATATCTCTCTCACTGAATATCTCTCTCACTGAATCTCTCTCACACTGAATTTCTCTCCCACTGAATTTCTCTCCCACTGAATTTCTCTCCCACTGAATCTCTCTCCCACTGAATCTCTCTCCAACTGAATCTCTCTCCCACTCAATCTCTTTCCCATTGAATCTCTCTCCCACAGAATCTCTCTCCCACTCAATCTCTCTCCCACTCAATCTCTGCCTCACTCAATCACTCTCTCACTCAATCTCTCTCTCACTGAATCTCTCTCTCACTCAATCTCTCTCTCACTCAATCTCTCTCTCACTCAATCGCTCTCTCACTCAATCTCTCTCTCTCACTCAATCTTTCTCTCACTCAATCTTTCTCTCTCTCAATCTCTCTCTCACTCAATCTTTCTCTCACTCAATCTGTCTCTCACTCAATCACTCTCTCACTCAATCTCTCTCTCACTCAAACTCTCTCTCACTCAATCTCTCTCTCTCACTCAATCTCACTCTCACTCAATCACTCTCTCACTCAATCTCTCTCTCACTCAATCTCTCTCTCACTCAATATCTCTCTCACTCAATCTTTCTCTCACTCAATCTTTCGCTCACTCAATCTCTCTCTCACTCAATCACTCTCTCACTCAATCTCTCTCTCACTCAATCACTCTCTCACTCAATCTCTCTCTCACTCAATCTCTCTCTCAGTCTCCCTCGCACTGAATCTCCCTCGCACTGAATCTCCCTCGCACTGCTCCTCCCTCGCACTGAATCTCCCTCTCACAGACTCTCCCTCTCACAGACTCTCCCTCGCACTCAATCTCCCTCCTCACTCACTCTCTCCTCACTCAATCTCTCCTCACTCAATCTCTCTCTCACTGAATCTCTCTCTAACTCAATCTCTCTCGCACTCAACCTCTCTCGCACTCAATCTCTCTCTCTCTCGCACTCAATCACTCTCGCACGTAATCTCTCTCGCACTCAATCTCTCTCGCTCAATCTCTCTCACTCATTCTTTCTCTCACTCAATCTCTCTCTCACTCAATCACTCTCTCACTCAATCTCTCTCTCACTCAATCTCTCTTTCATTCAATCTCTCTTTCACTCAATCTCTCTCTCACTCAATCTTTCTCTCACTCAATCTCTCTCTCACTCAATCACTCTCTCACTCAATCTCTCTCTCACTCAATCTCTCTCTCACTCAATCTCTCTCACTCAATCTCTCTCGCACTCAATCTTTCTCACTCAATCACTCTCTCACTCAATCTCTCTCTCACTGAATCTCTCTCTCACTCAATCTCTCTCTCACTCAATCTCTCTCTCACTCAATCTTTCTCTCACTCAATCGCTCTCTCACTCAATCTCTCTCTCACTCAATCTTTCTCTCACTCAATCTTTCTCTCTCTCAATCTCTCTCTCACTCAATCTTTCTCTCACTCAATCTGTCTCTCACTCAATCACTCTCTCACTCAATCTCTCTCTCACTCAAACTCTCTCTCACTCAATCTCTCTCTCACTCAATCTCTCTCTCTCTCAATCTCTCTCTCACTCAATCTCTCTCTCACTCAATCTCTCTCTCAGTCTCCCTCCCACTGAATCTCCCTCGCACTGAATCTCCCTCGCACTGCTCCTCCCTCGCACTGAATCTCCCTCTCACAGACTCTCCCTCTCACAGACTCTCCCTCGCACTCAATCTCCCTCCTCACTCACTCTCTCCTCACTGAATCTCTCCCTCACTCAATCTCTCTCGCACTCAACCTCTCTCGCACTCAATCTCTCTCTCTCGCACTCAATCTCTCTCGCACTTAATCTCTCTCGCACTCAATCTCTCTCGCTCAATCTCTCTCACTCATTCTTTCTCACACTCAATCTCTCTCTCACTCAATCACTCTCTCACTCAATCTATCTCTCACTCAATCTCTCTTTCACTCAATCTCTCTTTCACTCAATCACTCTCTCACTCAATCTTTCTCTCACTCAATCTCTCTCTCACTCAATCACTCTCTCACTCAATCTCTCTCTCACTCAATCTCTCTCTCACTCAATCTCTCTCACTCAATCTCTCTCGCACTCAATCTTTCTCTCACTCAATCTTTCTCTCACTCAATCTCTCTCTCACTCAATCACTCTCTCACTCAATCTCTCTCTCACTCAATCTCTCTCTCACTCAATCTCTCTCACTCAATCTCTCTCGCACTCAATCTTTCTCTCACTCAATCTCTCTCTCACTCAATCTCTCTCTCACTCAAATTCTCTCTCACTCAATCTCTCTCTGCATCGCTCTCTCTCCCACTGAATCTCTCTCCCACTGCATCTCTCTCCCACTGAATCTCTCTCTCACTGAGTCTCTCTCCCACTGAATCTCTCTCTCACTCAATCTCTCTCTCACTGAATCTCTCTCACTCAATCTCTCTCTCACTCAATCTCTCTCTCACTCAATCTCTCTCCCACTCTATCTCTCTCCCACTGAATCTCTCTCTCACTGAATCTCTCTCTCTCACTGAATATCTCTCTCACTGAATATCTCTCTCACTGAATCTCTCTCACACTGAATTTCTCTCCCACTGAATTTCTCTCCCACTGAATTTCTCTCCCACTGAATCTCTCTCCCACTGAATCTCTCTCCAACTGAATCTCTCTCCCACTCAATCTCTTTCCCATTGAATCTCTCTCCCACAGAATCTCTCTCCCACTCAATCTCTCTCCCACTCAATCTCTGCCTCACTCAATCACTCTCTCACTCAATCTCTCTCTCACTGAATCTCTCTCTCACTCAATCTCTCTCTCACTCAATCTCTCTCTCACTCAATCTTTCTCTCACTCAATCGCTCTCTCACTCAATCTCTCTCTCACTCAATCTTTCTCTCACTCAATCTTTCTCTCTCTCAATCTCTCTCTCACTCAATCTTTCTCTCACTCAATCTGTCTCTCACTCAATCTCTCTCTCACTCAATCACTCTCTCACTCAATCTCTCTCTCACTCAATCACTCTCTCACTCAATCTCTCTCTCACTCAATCTCTCTCTCAGTCTCCCTCGCACTGAATCTCCCTCGCACTGAATCTCCCTCGCACTGCTCCTCCCTCGCACTGAATCTCCCTCTCACAGACTCTCCCTCTCACAGACTCTCCCTCGCACTCAATCTCCCTCCTCACTCACTCTCTCCTCACTCAATCTCTCCTCACTCAATCTCTCTCTCACTGAATCTCTCTCTAACTCAATCTCTCTCGCACTCAACCTCTCTCGCACTCAATCTCTCTCTCTCGCACTCAATCACTCTCGCACTTAATCTCTCTCGCACTCAATCTCTCTCGCTCAATCTCTCTCACTCATTCTTTCTCTCACTCAATCTCTCTCTCACTCAATCACTCTCTCACTCAATCTCTCTCTCACTCAATCTCTATTTCACTCAATCTCTCTTTCACTCAATCTCTCTCTCACTCAATCTTTCTCTCACTCAATCTCTCTCTCACTCAATCACTCTCTCACTCAATCTCTCTCTCACTCAATCTCTCTCTCACTCAATCTCTCTCACTCAATCTCTCTCGCACTCAATCTTTCTCACTCAATCTTTCTCTCACTCAATCTCTCTCTCACTCAATCACTCTCTCACTCAATCTCTCTCTCACTCAATCTCTCTCTCACTCAATCTCTCTCACTCAATCTCTCTCGCACTCAATCTTTCTCTCACTCAATCTTTCTCTCACTCAATCTCTCTCTCTCACTGAATCTCTCTCTCACTCAATCTCTCTCTCACTCAATCACTCTCTCACTCAATCTCTCTCTCACTCGATCTCTCTCTCACAGTCTCCCTCGCACTGAATCTCCCTCGCACGGAATCTCCCTCTCACAGACTCTCCCTCTCACAGACTCTCCTTCGCACTCAATCTCTCCTCACTCACTCTCTCCTCACTCAATCTCTGCTCACTCAATCTCTCTCTTACTGAATCTCTCTCTCACTCAATCTCTCTCTCACTCAATCTTTCTCTCACTCAATCTTTCTCTCTCTCAATCTCTCTCTCACTCAATCTTTCTCTCACTCAATCTGTCTCTCACTCAATCTCTCTCTCACTCAATCACTCTCTCACTCAATCTCTCTCTCACTCAATCACTCTCTCACTCAATCTCTCTCTCACTCAATCTCTCTCTCAGTCTCCCTCGCACTCAATCTCTCTCGCACTGAATCTCTTTCTCTCGCACTCAATCTCTCTCGCACTCAGTCTCTCTCACTTAATCTCTCTCACTCAATCTCTCTCACTCAGTCTCTCTCGCAAATCTCTCGCACTCAATCTCTCTCTCGCTGAATCTCTCTCGCACTGAATCTCTCTCTTTCGCACTGAATCTCTCTCTCACTCTCTCTATTTCTCAATCTCTCCCTCACCTTGTATTTCTGTCTCTGTTTTTCTCTCTCTCTCTCTCTCTGTTCCTCCATCTCTCTCTCTCTTCCTCACTTTGTGTTTCTCTCTCTCTCTCTCTGAGTGATTGTGCGTCTTTCTGTCTCAATGGCTTTCTCTGTCCTCTCTCTCAATCTCTCTGTGATTCTCTGTCCGCTCTCTCAATCTCTCTGCGATTCTCTGTCCTCTCTCTCAATCTCTCTGTGATTCTCTGTCCTCTCTCTCAATCTCTCTGTGTTTCTCTGTCCTCTCTCTCAATCTTTCTGTGATTCTCTGTCCTCTCTCTCAATCTCTCTGTGTTTCTCTGTCCTCTCTCTCAATCTCTCTGTGTTTCTCTGTCCTCTCTCTCAATCTCTCTGTGATTCTCTGTCCTCTCTCTCAATCTCGCTGTGATTCTCTGTCCTCTCTCTCAATCTCTCTGTGATTCTCTGTCCTCTCTCTCAATCTCGCTGTTATTCTCTGTCCTCTCTCTCAATCTCTCTATGATTCTCTGTCCTCTCTCTCAATCTCTCTGTGATTCTCTGTGTCTTTCTCACTGGCTTTCTGTCTGTCTCTTTGGTGCCTTCAATTTCTTTGTGTCTCTGTAATTTCCCTCCACTTTTTTCCCTTCTCTCTTTCTTTGTATCTTTCTGTCTTCTCTATTTCTCTTTCTATCATTTCTCTCTCTCTTTCAAAATTTCTCAGTCTTTTCCTGACCCTATCCACCGCCCTCAATTTATCCACCGCCCTCAATTTATCCACCGCCCACAATTTTTATCCACCACGCAAATCTTTTTCCTGCAATTCCCCCCGCCAGAAAACATCCCCCCCTTGTCCAGACACCCCCGATCTAAATAAACCTCATCTGCAGAAAACTGTCTGATATCCCCTGTTAAATGACCCCCATCTAATACTCTCATTATCAACAGACCCCCATCTAATTATCCCCTTCCATCTGTTACAAGACAACCCATCAAACGACCACCTGCCCAGGACAGATTCCCATCTAAATAGCCCCCGGGAACAAACTCCCATCGAAATACACCCCCAGTAACTGACTCCCATCTGAATAACACCCCCCAGGAACAGACCCCAATCTAAATAACCCCGGGAACAAACTCCCATCTTAATACCCCCACCCCGGATCAGACTGCCATCTAAATATACCCCCCAGAACAAACTGCCATCTAACTACACCCCAGGAACAAACTCCCATAAAATATACCCCCAGGAACAAACTCCCATCTAAATACACCCCCAGGAACAAACTCCCATCTAAATACCTCCCCATGAACAAACTCCCATCTAAATACCCCCCGGGAACAGACTCCCATCTCTATACCCTCCTGGAACAAACTCCCCTCTGAATAACCCCCCAGGAACAAACTCCCATCTCAATACCCTCCTGGAACAAATCCCCTCTGAATAACCCCCCAGGAATCAACTCCCATCTAAATACCTCCCCATGAACAAACTACCATCTAAATACCCCCCCCCCCCCGGGAACAAACTCCCATCTGAATAACCCCCCAGGAACAAACACCCATCTAAATACCTCCCCATGAACAAACTACCATCTAAATACCCCCCCGGAACAAACTCCCCTCTGAATAACCCCCCAGGAACAAACACCCATCTCAATACACCCCTGGAACAAACTCCCCTCTGAATAACCCCTCAGGAACAAACTCCCATCTAAATACCCCCCGGGAACAGACTCCCATCTCTATACCTGCCCGCAACAGACCCCCATCTAAATACCCACCGTTCTGTGAACAGATTCCCATCTAAATACCCCCACCCCCATTAACTGAACCCAATCTAATTCTCCCCCCGCTCTCCACTGTAAACTCTCCCGGTTTCTAAATACCCTCCCTGTCCTGTAAAAGCTTCCCCTCCACTAATTCCAACCCTGTATCATCACCCCCGTGAACAGCCCCCTACCCCCCTCACTCCCCACCGTGTTATTCCCATGCCCATCACTTTCCTGGGTTTGGCTCCGTCTCCCGACAATCTTCCGTTCATTTTAATTCCAGATCTGGATAAACCACTGGAATTCCAACAACTTGCTCCCAGATCCCCGGCACCTTTAACTCCTGTCCGGCCAAAATCATGGCCGGGCATAGAGCAAGGACCTTCAGAGGCTAACCGGTATTCTGAGCCTTTAACGCAAAGGAAGATCCCAGCCCCAGACACAGCCCTCTCTGCAGAAAGGTGTTTCACCTGCTCTCCCCATCGGCTTCAGGGAATCAAACAGAGGGAGACACACACAAACACTCACACATTGATATTGCACAGGGGCGGGAAGAGGCCATTCAGCCCTTTGATCCTGTCCCACCCATGTTAGATAATGGCTGACCTGTCCCTTCCCCCATTGAACCACAAGGAGACAGGCAGAGACAGTCGGGGAGCAGATACACAGAGAGTCAAAGGAACACTGGGCTGGACTCGGACTTGGTGCCAATGGTGCAAACCAGGGTGGAGGGGAGGAGGGTGGTTGTGTATCGGCTGTCCATTCAGCATCTCTCCCCTGTTTTTCCTCAATGGGAGCAAAACTGGGCAGAGATGGAAAGCAGAATCCCACTTCACAATCACCCTGGACAACACCAAGGCTGCGAGTTCAAATCCACCACCTGACAGAGGGACAGAAACACAGAAAAGAGATCCCGGGATTGGGACAGAACATAGAGAGCGAAAAATAAATGGAAAGGGAGCTGGAGAATGAGATGAAGGGAATCCGACACCAGTGAGAGAAACTGAAACAGAGTGTCGGAAATACTGAGAAGGGCAGAGAGAGAGAGAGAAATGGAGATATTGAGAAAGATCTCAGACCAAGATAGAGATGCAGAGACAGAAAGATGTGGAGGGGCAGAGATATAAAGTAATACGCGTTTACAGAATAGAGAGGGATGCTGCGGGATGGGGGAAATGCAGAGATAATCTTGCAGGAAAGGAGGAGCAGCGATGGAAAGATTCAGGGATTTGGAAGTGAGTGAGAGAAGAAATGGAGTGAGAGAGAGACAGATAAAGATGCAGAGAGTCACAGAAAGAGAATGACAATGGAAACCTGTGAGACTCTAGAGAGAGGCAGAGATAGAAAGGATGTTGAGAGAAACAGAGATAGGGATTTAAAGGTGTGAAGAAACAGAGTTAGCAACAAGGAGGAATGTGCAGGGAACAAGTAGCAGCAAGAGATGGAGAGAGGGAAATCTATGGGATGACATTGACTGTTCTGGAGCAGCGATTCCCAAACTATTCCCTTCGGAGCACCCTCCAGCCCCCTCCCTTGTGGTAAAAAAAATCCACAGACCCCCGAAAACACAAAATCAAAATACTGAGGATGCTGGAAATCTGAAATAAAAACTGTTCTGGAAATACTGAGCATTTCCAGCAATTTGTTTTTCTATCTGCCCCGAAAACACAAACAGTTTTATTTTCTGTATTTAGAAATGAATTTGACAATGACAAATATATACGTATTATTATTTTCCCTCCCTGGATAAAGCTCTTGTCTGTGAATTCCACATGGCTAAAAGATTCTCCCTCTGCATCATCACAGCTGCAGCTTCCGAAAAGATTCTCCTTGGGAATAAGAGAAATAAAATTGATTCAAAAAAAGAAAAGCATTTTTGCACAGAAATAAAACACAGCAAGAGCCCAGGGCTCTTTCTCTCAAACTCACTGACATAAAACCATCTCTCAGTGACTTACAAACACATCCCCTGACACAGAGCCAGAGACTGGGAAGAGTGGATGTGTTTCCCCTGTCATTTCCTGCTGTCTCTCTCTCTCTCTCTCTCTGTATTTCTCTCTGTGTGTCTCGACATCTGTTTCTGCCTCATTGTAAAAACACACAAACACTGGAGACCCCCATCCCCTCTCCTGTAGAAGGATAGAGAGAGAAATCCACATTCCCATCCCTGAAAAACTGAATTCAAATGGTCCCCCGGTGTTTCATTTCACTGTCAAATTCAGCCCACAGCCTAAAACACCAGCAATATTCGGGAATGAGAACAAGCCTTTACAAACCTTCACATTTCACCCATTTCATTGCTGATTCACAGAAGTATTTGACACTCAATGAATTAATTTTTTAAGTGCTCGTCACTGTTGCAATGTTGGAAATGCTGCAGGACATTGGTACACAGCAAGATCCCACAAGCAGCAGTGTGACAACAGCCTGCAAGCTGTGCACAGCAAGATCCCGGCAATGGTGACACTTCAACCAAGGTTTGAGTGTGGATTTCTCTCTCTCTCTCTGTCTTTCTCCCTCTTTCTCTGCCTTCCCTCCCTCACCCACACTCCGCCTGTCTCTGTCTCTATCTCTGTTTAACCTGCCACCTCCAGCTGTTTCTCTCTCTCCCTCTTTTTCTCTCCATCTGTTTCTGCCTCAGTGTTGTAAAGTAGAAATTGATGCAGGGAATGTATGCACAGCAGGATCCCACAATGTGATCAAAGCCAAATATCCCATCACAGTCCTCAGAAAATGCTGAACACCATCTTTAAACTGAAAACAACCTTTATACAGCTTCACGTTCAGCTCTTGTAATTATTGGCCCTCAGGAGCAGTTGACACTCAATGAATTAATTTTGAATGTGGTCCACTGTTGCAATGCAGGAAACCTGCAGGCAGTGTGTGCACAGCAACATCCCACAGGCAGAAATCTGATATGCAGATAATCTGCTTTTAGTGCACAGCAAGATCCCAACAATGGTCACACTTCAATATTCAGTTTACCAAGGTTTTGAGTGTAGATTTCTCTCTCCCTCTCTCTCTGTCTCTGTCCATCTTTCTCTGCCTTCCCTCCCTCACACATACATCACATGTCTCTCTCTCTCTCTTCATTTAACCTGCCACCTCCAGCTGTTGCTCACTCTCCCTCTTTTTCTCTCCATCTGTTTCTGCCTCAGTGTTGTAATGTAGGAATTGATGCAGGGAATGGATGCACAGCAGGATCCAACAATTGATGAAAAGGCATTGTTAAGCAAAATAGCACAGCAAGAGCCCAGGAATTGCCCTCAGTGATACAGACGCTCTCTCAGCAACACCCAAATACAGACAAATCACATTTAATAAACCAAAGGATAAAAGCGTTCAGACAGCAACCTCCACCTCTCTGTGTCTGTCTCTGTATCTCTCTCTATGTCTCTGTATCTCTCTCCCTCTCTCTCTGTATCTCTCACCCCTGTCTGTGTATTTCTCTCCCCTGCCTCTGTATCTCTCTCCCTGTCTCTGTTTCTCTCTCCCCTGTCTCTGTATCTCTCTCCCCTGTCTCTGTATCTCTCTCCCCTGTCTGTGTATTTCTCTCCCCTGTCTCTGTATCTCCCTCCCTGTCTGTGTATTTCTCTCCTCTGTCTCTGTATCTCTCCCCCTGTCTCTGTATCTCTCTCCCTGTCTCTGGATCTCTCTCCCCTGTCTCTGTATCTCTCTCCCCTGTCTGTGTATTTCTCTCCCCTGTCTCTCTCTCTCCGTCCATATCCGTTTTTGTCCCTCTATCTCATATGTAATCTTGACTGAAAATAGCTATGAAATATTTTTGTCTCACCATTTAAACCAACAACAAATCACACAGCTGTGTGTGTTTTTAACTATTGAAGGTTTAAATGGAGAGACAGAGGGAAAGAATTCTGGAGAAAGACAGAGAGAATTCGAAACTCAGAACTTCAGTAAACTGAATTGTTTGAATCGGGAACATTTGACACTCAGTGAACTGTTTAAGTGCTCGTCACTATTGCAATGTTGGAAACAATGCATGCCATATGTGCACAGCAAGATCCCACAATTAATTTCACCCTCAAATTCACGTCACTGCCCTAAATACCAGCATTACTCTGGAATTATACCGTCTCCATGCTCAGGACTTTAGTTCCATAATATTACTCACAGTAGTTTCTGGGCTGTAACCCTGAACATTATCCCGAATCAGAGACTCAAAGTTCACATTTTAACTGGGAAAAGACAGGAACAGAGTGAAACGGGATCGCTTTTGTCCCTGGATTCAGTGTCCACTGCAGACAGATCAGTTACATTTACAATAGAAATGCCAGGAGTGAACAAGGTCAATACAATAATACGGAAAATGTAAATGATGCCACTCATAATTTAAGCATCCGTCCAGTACGAGTACAGATTTCAGGTTTATTCCGATAGAGGTCTCACTCAGAAAATGGCATTGACATTGAAATGATTGTGTTTTACCCACCACGTTATTTACATCAGAGTCAAAGCTGCTGATGTAATGTGTTTGTTCAGGATACTGTAACTAATAGCAATGATTAGGGGTATAACCATGTCAGTGGAGACTTATCCCCTGTATAAATTAGTTCCCATTGGAATGGATCAGCTCAGAGTGCCTGCTGGAGCTGTGGATTCCAGGCTAATAGAAGTCTCTGCTTCTCATAGAAATGGGATATCCAGTAATGTTTCAGATACAAGACATTTATTAGCCTGTACTTGCAGCAATTGGAGTTCCTGCGAAGCAGTATCTCAGCTGTCAATGGTGTAAATCGATGTTAACTGTGCTGCTGTCGGTATTATTTCTCAATGTGTGTGTTACACATCCCCCAGCTCTTTTCCAGCAATTTACTGATGGAATTTCCTCACTGTCCACACTTTCATTCTTGCAGGAACTGCATTATGTCTTTAATTGTATTGCTTTAAGTAACCCTGGCATTGCTACTGGATTATTCTGTGTATGGAATGTATTTGAAGGAACGGTCTTGGTTAGGATCAAGAATCAGACCATCAGGAGCTTTTAACAGTTTCATGATGTGGATTTAACCAGTCCTGGAATATTTTTATGATTTTGTTTTCTGTGATTGAGAATGAAACATCTCACGGTCTCAGTGTTACAAGCGGACAGAACAAAATACTCCCTCCTCAATAACATGGCTCAGTTTAACTGGGATTTCAATGTGTTTATTGATTATCACTGTTATCAAATATTATTTCATTCTGTGTGTGTCTGACGCAGCTTCAGAAGTCTGGCTACTGAACTGAGTTTGCTGCTGACACTTTCACTTCTCCTTCTCTGCTTCACTTTGGACCTTCACTGTCACTGGCCTACATTGTAAAATAGAATGTATTGATGTGATGTTTTATTGGTTTACACTCTATCAGTTGGAATCAAGAGTATTTCTATTTATCTGCAGATTATCAGCTGCAGCGCTGATGTTGGTGTTTTATTAATTAAACAATCCCACATTCTAACGGATAACTTTATAATTCCAGGAGAAGGAATTTCAATGATTGGGAGGTTTGTCTGGAAGTAGCTTTCGATCCTGTTTATTCCATGCATTGTAGATGAAGTGAAGAGTGCAGGTGAACAGGTGGAGACTTGAGTGTTCTGTAGATACAGTAAATTATTCACAGAGGTTTCACCATTGAACAAACTGACTCTGAGAACAGAATCATTGAATCTGGGGCTGGTGAACAGAACACAGGCGCAGAATGTTAGGAATAAGTCATATGCGAAAAGTAACATTTAGTAAACGTTTTCAGAGTGTGAGTGGTCCAGGGACATAGCAAAGAAGAAAAGGAACAGAGAGAACAAAACCGAGCGAAAGAGATAAGCAGAAGTAAAGAGAAAGAGAAAGAAGCAGCAGTGTAAATAATTCACTATCAGAAAGTGCTGGAATGTCCAGAACAATTAGTGAGAGAAACTGTGAGTTGAAGTTGTCTGTTTTCAGATTGTGTTCATTTTCCTGTTGGACTTGATCCTCTGTGTTGATTTCTGTCAGGTCCTCATTTTGTTCTGTAGAAAGTTCCTATTCCTTACTTAGTGACTGAATAAACAGAATAGAATCAGTTCATCGCTGATGGTAATTCATTATTTAAATCCTGCACTTTAAAATCTCTGTGACTGCTGAATTCAATAAAGAGAGAGGCTGATATCAGAAATATATTTACATTTATATTTAATAGCCTGTACAAACTAAATATATTGAATATATTGTATAAACAATGAACTGTTCTCCAACACCAATAACCACAGGGATTATTGTTTGAATGTATGAATTGAGTTGTATTACTGGGATCTATAGATTAGATTTCCTCTAACACACTGCTGCAGTCTCTCCCTGTAAATCTCAGTCTCTCCTCTCACTGTATTGAATCCTCAGTCTCCTCATCCATTGCTTCTGTTTATCCACTTTCCCAAACCATCTGCTCCAGTCTCCCCTCCTGCTCCAACATGTCCTTTCCCTGGAATTTACAAGGTTATGGGGTGATTTGATGAATGTATTCAAGATAATAAGGGAAACTAAACGGGTGGACATAGAGTAACAATTCCCACTGGCTGCGGAGTCAGGAACTTGGGGGCATCGTCTAAAAATCTAAACGTAGTCTAAAAACCTTTCAAGAGTGAAATGAAGAAACACGTCAACACACCAGGTGTGGTATCAGTTTGGAACTCTTCCACAAACGGCAATTGATGGTGAGACACTTGTTCGATTTTAAATGTGAGATTGATAGATTTTTGTGAACCAAAGGTATTGAGGGGCAACGATAGGTATATGGAGTTAGATCACACATCAGCCATGAGCTCATTGAATGACAGAAGAGGGTTGAGGGGCCAAATGGCCTCCTCCTCTTCCTCTGTCCAATGACAAATATCTTGCTATCACTCTCTGTGTCTTGGCCTGTGTCTCTCTCTTTGTCTCTCTTTCTGTCTGTCTGTCTGTCTCTCTCTCATCTCTCAAACATCAGTGGAAATCCACAATCATTAGTCAGCCATTATAGGCTGGTTCTCGGTGGCCATTTTATGTCACCACAACACTGGGACATTTATTCCAGAGACTGACTCCTCACCCATGTGACGGTAGTGCTCACATTGTGACACAGCCACAGACATGGAGACACTGAGACACACAGTACTGGAAAGGAATCAATCATTCCCTTGCGCCCAATAATTCTCCCTCCACTGTGATTAGGCTGCGTGGCCTGCAATTAATCAGTCTATTACTATCACCCTTGTTAATCAACAGTACAACATACGCAGTCCTCCAGTCCTCTGGCAGCACGACTGGAACCAGAGAGGATTGGAAAATGATGGTCAGAGCCTCTGCTATTTCCACCCTTGCACCTCTAAACAGTCTGAGCCTGGTGAATTTTCAGCTTTCAACGATGCTGAACCCCTGAATATTTTCTCTCTCACTGTTTACCCGGTTCAATATTTCAAACCCCTCCTCATTGACTACAATGTCTGTGTCGTCCCCTCTTTTGTGAAGGCAGTCGCTATGTATTCATTAAGAACCATGCCCGCATCTTCCGCCTCCATGGTTAGGAAAAAGGAGGAGAGACGATATAAAGTAAAGGATAGAACTCTAAAGGAGGTGCAGGAACAGACACATCTGGGGTGTATTTTTGCACCAATCAATGAAGGTGGCAGGGAAGGTTCAGAAAGTGGTTAAATGGCAAAAGGGATCGTGAGATTATAAATAGAGACATTGAATACAAAAGCAAGAAAATATGACCTTTGTAAAACGCTGGTTTGCCTTCAACTGGAGCATTGTCCAATTCTGGACCCCGTACTTTAGCAAGAATGTGGCGGCATTCGAGAGGGTGCAGAAAAGATTCACAAGAATGGTTCCAGGGATGAAGGACTTCAGTTACGTGGATAGATTGGAGAAGGTGGGATTGTTCCTTGTGTCTCTCTCTATCTTCCTCTCTCTATCTCTCCCTCCTGCTATCTCTGAAACTAAGAGGGAGACAGAGGGAGAGATGCTTAGATATGCAGATAGAGAGAGTGCTGTTGAGAGGGACAAGGTTGGAGACAGAGAGATTGTTGGGGTGGGTTGAAAGGGAGAATGTAAGATATATTCATTTGATGTAATCCTTTATTGCTGTGTACGCAAACAGAGAAGGATAGGTATGTAGAGTGAAATATTGGTCGAGTGGGAGAAATGTGGATGAAGTTGGGGCCCAGGCGGCCAGTTTTGATGATCAGGAAGGAAAACGCTCCATTGTAAACATCCAGCAAGATATTCCACCATGGAAGCCATCACACCCTCATGATATTGGTGTGCAAATCTTGTAATCTATGCACATGGTTATTGAACCCTCTGTTAAGGGAAATGGTCCTTCCTATCCAGACTATCTAGGCCCGTCATTATTTCATACACCTCAATTAAATCTTCCCTTCAACCTTCTCTGTTCCAAAGAAAACAATTCCAGCCTATCCAATCTTTACTCATAGTTAAAATTCTCCATTCCTGACAACATCCTCTGTAAATCCCCTCTGTACCCTCTCTTGTATGATCACATCCTTCCTGTATTGTGGTGACCAGAACTGTGCACAGTACTCTAGCTGTGGTCTAACTAGTGTTTTATACAGTTCTAGCATAACCTCCCTGCTCTTATATTCTCTACATCGGCCAATAAAGGAAAGTATTCCATAAGCCTTCTTAACCACCTTATCCACCTGTCCTGTTACCCTCAGGAATCAGTGGACATTCACTCCAAGACCCCTCTGTTCACAGTCTGAGAGATTGTTCAGTTAGATAGATAGAGCAAATGTAAACCATAATAATTTGATGTAACCCTTCACTGCAGTATACACAGACATACGAGCGAGATGCATGGAGTTTGAAACATCGGGGTAGAGGGAGAAAAATAGATGGAGATGGTAAAAAATTGGAAAGGAGTGATAGGGACTGAGAGAGAGGTAATCTCTGGTAAACTCTCTTGCTGGTAATCTCTCTCCATCTCTATCTCTCTCTTCCCCTCTCTTCTACTCTCTGAAACCCTATTTCTTCTCTCTGTTACTCACTTTCCAAGTCTATCTCTCAACTTTTCTCCCTCTATCTCTGTCTCCGTCTGTACCCTATCTCAATCTCTCCCTCTTGCTTTCAGGATGGGAAGAGGGAGAAAGAGAGGCCGAGAAAAGGTGTTGCAGGCAGTGAGAGATGAGGAGAAAGAGACAGAGGAACAGTGAGTCTGGCATTGATAGATAGATTTTTGCTCTGTATCTGACCCCGTGCGTACTGCCCTGTGAGTATTCGATGGGGACAGTCTCAGACTGGGGAGACTGTCTAAAAATCAAAAATTAGTCGAAAGCCCTTTCAAAGATGAAATTCAGAAACACTTCTACATACAAAGGGTGGTAGAAGTTTGGAACTGTCTTCCACAAATGACCCCTCCCTATCTCAGCAATCTCCCCCTGCTCTGCAATCCACCAATATCTGCGATCCTCTAATTCTGGCCTCTTGATCATCCCCAATTTGAATCGTCCCACCATTGATGGCCGTGCCTTCAAACTGCCAAGACCCTAACTCTGGAATTCCTTTCCTAAACCTCTGCGTCTCACTAACTCTCTTTCCTCTTTGAAGACGCTCCCTCATACCAACCTCTTTGACCAGGTTTTTGTTCGTCTCGTGTAATATCTCCTTAAGTGACTCGATGACAACTTTTTATTTGCCTTATTTATTTGTTGGACGTGTGCGTTACTGGCCAGGCCAGCATTTATTGCCCATTCCTAATTGCCCTTGAGAAGGTGGTGTTGAGCCTCCTTCTTGAACCGCTGCAGTCCATGTCGGGTAGGTACACACACAGTGCTGTTCGGAATGGAGTTCCAGGATTTTGACCCAGTAACAGTGAAGGAATGGCGATATAGTTTCAAGTTAGGATGGTGTGAGACTTTCGTTGTTGTGTGGACAGTATTTTCATTGCGCAGTCCAGTTATATTTTTAATTATTTATTTTTTCATGTGGTTAGATGTAAAGTTTCTCCTACAAAATGACTGCCTCCCCGTATCTCTTCACTCTTTCTGCCCATCGCTCCCTCCTTCTCTAAATCCACTGCTTTACAATGTATCTAAACTCACACTGTACCGGCCCTGGGAGCTCTCATTATGGTGCTTGAACAATGAGTTATACACTTCCAGCATAACCTCCCTGCTCTTATATACTTTAACAGCCTTGTTGGGAATGTCACTGCAGTTTGAAAATATGAAACACTGATCCAACATTCACCCCTAAAACACTCACACTAACCTCCAAAAACAGGACTGGGCAAATAATGAGGATTGATAATGATTGTTGCAACTTGTCTCATCCTCTCTCTGTCTCTCCCTCTCATGTCTGTTTCCTCCCATCTTTCTCTCTCTCTCTCCCTCACCCTCTCCCTCTTTCTCTGCCTCTTTCCATGACTCTGTCTCGAACACCATCTCTCTCTCCTTGGACAGAAATGTTTTTATCCATTTCTTGGTTAATTGTGAACCTTTAAATCTTGCCCTTGCTGGGAACGTCACTGCAGTTTGAAAATATCAAACATTGATCAACACTCTCCCCCTAAACTCTCACACAAAACCCCCTAAACAGGACTGTGCAGATAATGGGGATTGTTTACTGAGGTTCTGTCAAGGTCCGCTCACACACGATATCCCATTTCACCTGCTTCTAAAGTTTGTCAGTGTTTAATAATATCTTTTTCAACAATATTAAATGTCACTTCACTTTGAAAATATCAATCATTGATCCAACACCCACCCCCAAAACACTCACACTAAACCCCTGATCTTTCCTTTCAAAATTAGTTCTTGCACACAGCAGTTTTACTTTTTAATTCTATCTTTTGTCAACATTATTAGATGTAAAGTTTTTCCTATAATCTCGCCGTCCCCTTCTCTCCCTGTCTGTCTCCCTCTCTCTCTCACTGTCCCTTTCTCCCTCTGCATCTGTCTCTCTACCTTTCTGTCTGTCTCATTCCCTCTGCATCTGCCTGCCTCCCTTTCTGTCTGTCTCATTCTGCATTTGCCTGACACCCTTTCTCACTGTCCCTGTCTGTCTCTGTTTCTCCTTTCTCCTCCATCATTCTAGCTCCGTCTCTCTCTCTACCTCTGTCTCTGTCCCAATCAGTCGGTGTCTCTCTCCATCTGTGTCTCACTCCCTCCATCTCTCCGTCCCTCTGTACATGGACAGCAATGCTTTGAGCCATTTGTTTGGTTAATTTTGAATCTTTAACTCTTGCTTTTGTTGGGAATGTCAATGCAGTTTGAAAATATCAAACACTCATCTAACTCTCATCCCTAAAACCCTTACATTAAACCCCAAATACCGGACTGGGCAGATAATGGGGATTGTTACTGGGATTCCATCAAGGTCTCATTTCGCTATCTCTTCTGTCTCTCACTGTCTTCCACTTTGTCCCTCTCTCTCCATTTCCCCATTTGTTTCCGCTTCCCTCTTCACCTCTTTCCTTCATCGCCCCCAACTTTATAAATAAAGAGGGAGCTCCCTCTACTTTAAACACAGAGAGGGCGCTCTCTCCACTTTATACACAGAGAGGGAGCTCCCTCTGTTTTATATAGCTGCCGTTGTGGGATTTGAACCCCTGTCCGCAGGCCATCAGGCTGGGCCTCTGGATTAAATGACCAGTGATATTATCACTACCCAACTGCCTCCCAAATGGATGCGTACAGTGTCTGTCCCATAGTATCACTCACAGTACTTTCTGGAATGTAACCCTGAACATGGTCCCGAATCAGAGACTCAAAGTTTACATTTTAACTGGGAAAAGGCAGGAACAGAGTGAAACTGGTTTGCTTTTGTCCCTGGATTCAGTGTCCACTGCAAACAGATCAGTTACATTTACAATAGAAATGCCAGGAGTGAACAAGGTCAATACAATAATATGGAAAATGTAAATGACGCCTCTCATAATTGCCATCCATCCTGTATTAGTACAGATTTCAGGTTTATTTCAGAGAGAGGTCTTGCTCAGAAAATATCATTGACATTGAATGGATTGTGTTTAATCCACCACATTATTTACATCAGAGTCAAATCTGCTGATGTAATGTGTTTGTTCAGGTGAGTGTAACTAACAGCAATGATCAGGGGTATAACCGTGATCGTGGAGACATATCCCCTGTATAAATCAGGACCCATTGGAATGGATCAGCTCAGAGTGCGTAGTGGAGCTGTGGATTCCAGGCTAATAGAAGTCCCTGCTTCTCACAGAAATGGGATATCCAGTAATGCATCAGATAGAAGACATTTATTATCCTGTACTTGCAGCAGTTGGAGTTGCTGGTAAGCCAGTATCGCAGCTGTTAATGGTCTAAATCGATGTTAAGTGTGCTGCTGTACTCGGTATTATTTCTCAATGTGTGTGTTACACAGCCACCTGTTCTTTTCCAGCAATTTACTGATGGAATCTCCTCATTTTCTGCTCTTACACTCTTGCAGGAACAGTATTATGTACTTAATGGTATTGTTTTAAGTTACTGTGGCATTATTACTGGATCATTCTGTGTATGGAGTGTACTGGAATGAGATGTTTCAGCTAGGATCAATAAACAGACCATCAGGAGCTTTTAACAGTTTCATGATGTGGATCGAACCGGTCCTGGAATATTTTTATGATTTTTTTCAGTGATTGATAATGAGACATCTCGCGGTCTCAGTGTTACAAAGGGACAGAACAATGTCCTCCTTCCCCAATAACATGGCTCAGTTTAACTGGGACTCCAATGTATTTATTGATTATCACTGTTATCAAATATTATTTCACTTTTTGTGTGTCTGATGCTGCTTCAGAAGTCCGGCGACTGAACTGAGTTTGCTGCTGGCACTTTTACTTCTCCTTCTCTGCTTCACTGTGGACCTGCACTGTCACTGGACTACATTGTAAAATAGCAAGTATTGATGTGATGTTTTACTGGTTTTCACTCGATCAGTTGGAAACAAGAGTCTTTCCATTTATCTGAAGATTATCAGCTGCAGTGCTGATGTTGGTGTTTTATTAATTAAACAATCCCACAATCTAACAGATTACTTTATAATTCCAGGAGAAGGAATTGCAATGATTGTGAGGTTTGTCTGGAAGTAGCTTTCGATCCTGTTTATTCCATGTATTGTAAATGAAGTGAAGAGTGTAGGTGAACAGGTGGAGACTTGAGAGTTCTGTAGATACAATAAATTATTCACAGAGGTTTCACCATTGAACAAACTGAATCTGAGAATAGAATCATTGAACCTGGGGCTGGTGAACAGAACACAGAAGCAGAATGTTAGGAATAAATCATAGGTGGAAAGCAGCATTAAGTAACAATTTACAGGGTGTGAGTACTCCAGAGAGATAGGGAAGGAGAAAAGGAGCAGGGAGAACGAAACCGAGGGAAAGAGCGAAGCAGAAGTAAAGAGGAAGAGAAAGAAGCAGCAGTGTAACTAATTCACTGTCATAAAGTGCTGGAATGTCCAGAACAATTAGTGAGAGAAACTGTGAGTTGAAATTGTCTGTTGTCAGATTGTGTTCATTTTCCTGTTGGACTTGATCCTCTGTGTTGATTTCTGTCAGGTCCTCATTTTGTTTTGTGGAAAGTTCCTATTCCTTACTTAGTGACTGAATAAACAGAATAGAATCAGTTCTTCACTGATGGTAATTCATTATTTAAATACTACACTTTAAAATCTCTGTGACTGCTGAATTCAATAAAGAGCGAGGCTGATATCAGAAATATATTTACATTTATATTTAATAGCCTGTACAAACTAAATATATTGACTATATTGTAGAAACAATGAACTGTTCTCCAACACCAATAACCACAGGAATTATTGTTTGAATGTATTAATTGAGTTGTATGACTGGGATTGAGAGATTAGATTTCCTCTAACACTCTGCTGCAGACTCTCCCTGTGAATCTCAGCCTCTCCTCTCACTGTATTGAATCCTCAGTCTCCTCATCCATTGATTCAGTTTATCCACTTTCCCAAACCATCTGCTCCAGTCTCCCCTCCTGCTCCAACATGTCCTTTTCCCTGGAATTTAGAAGGTTATGGGGTGATTTGATGAATGTATTCAAGATAATAAGGGAAACTGAACGGGTGGACAGAGAGGAACAATTCCCATTGGCTGCGGAGTCAGGAAATTGGGGGCATAGTCTAAAAATCTAAACGTAGTCTAAAAACCTTTCAGGAGCAAAATGAAGATACAAGGTGTGGTATCAGTTTGGAACTCTCTTCCACAAACAGCAATTGATGCTGGGACACTTGTTAGTTTTTAAATCTGAGTTTGATAGATTTTTGTTAACCAAAGGTATTAAGGGGCAAAGATAGGTACATGGAGTTGGATCACACATCAGCCATTAGCTCATTGAATGACAGAAGAAGGTTGAGGTGCCAAATGGCCTCCTCCTCTTCCTCTGTCCAATGACAAATATCTTGCGATCACTCTCTGTGTCTTGGTCTGTGTCTCTCTCTTTGTCTCTCTTTCTGTCTGTCTCTCTCTCGTCTCTCAAATATCTGTGGAAATCCACAAACATCAGTCAGCCATTTTAGGCTGGTTCTTGGTGGCCATTGTATGTTACCACAACACTGGGACATTTATTCCAGAGACAGACTCCTCACCAATGTATGGGTCGTGCTTCAAATGTGACAGAGACAGAGACATAGAGACACTGAGACACACTGTACGGGAAAATAATTAATCATTCCCTTGTGCCTAATGATTTGCTCTCCACTGTGATTAGGCTGGGTGGCCTGTAATGACTCAGTCTTTTACTTTCTCCCTTGTTAAACAACAGTACAACATGCGCAGTCCTCCAGTGATCTGGCAGCACGACTGTAACGAGAGAGGTTTGGAAAATGATGGTCAGAGCCACTCCTATTTCCTCCCTTGCACCTCTAAACAGTCTGAGCCTGGTAAATTATCAGCTTTCAAAGATGCTAAACCCCTGAATATTTCCTCTCACTGTTTATCCCATTCAATATTTCAAACCCCTCCTCATTGACTACAATGTCTGTTTCCCCTCTTTTGTGAAGACAGTCAGTATGTATTCATTAAGAACCCTGCCCACATCTTCCGCCTCCACGGTTAGGAAAAAGTAGGAGAGAAGATATAAAGAAAAGGATACAATTCTAAAGGATGTGCAGGAACAGACACATCTGGGGGTATTTGTGCACCAATCACTGAAGGTGGCAGGGCAGGTTCAGAAAGTGGTTAAACGGCATAAGCAGTCCTGAGATTATAAATAGAGACATTGAATACAAAAGCAAGGAAACTATGACCTTTGTAAAACGCTGGTTTGCCTTCACATGGAGCATTGTCCAATTCTGGACACCGTACTTTAGGAAGAATGTGGGGGCATTAGAGAGGGTGCAGAAATGATTCACAAGAATGGTTCCAGAGATGAGGGACTTCAGTTACGTGGGTAGATTGGAGAAGCTGGGGTTGTTTGCTGTGTCTCTCTCTGTCTTCCTCGCTCTGTCTCTCCCTCCTGCAATCTTTGACACTAAGAGGGAGACGGAGGGAGAGAGGCTTAGATATGCAGGCAGCAAGAGTGTTGTGGAGAGGGACAAGATCGGAGACAGAGAGATTGCTTGGGTGGATTGACAGGGAGAATGGAAGATATATTCATTTGATGTTATCTTTCACTGCTGTGTACGCAAACAGAGAAAGATAGTTATGTCGAGTGAAATATTGTTCGAGTGGGAGAAATGTGGATGACGTTGGTGCTCAGACAGCCAGTTCCGATGATCAGGAAGGAAAACGCTCCATTGTAAACATCCAGCAAGGTATTCCACGATGGAACCCTCATGATATTGGTGTGGAAATCTGGAAATCTCTGCCCCTGGTGATTGCCCCCATTGTTAAGGGAAATGGGTCCTTCTTCTCCACTCTATCTCGGCCCATCATCATTTTATACACCTCAATTAAATCTTCCCTTCAACCTTCTGTGTTCCAAAGAAAACAATTCCAGCCTATGCAATCTCTACTCATCGTTAAAATTCTCCATTCCTGACAACATCCTCTGTAAATCTCCTCTGTACCCTCTCTAGTGTGATCACATCCTTCCTGTAATCTGGTCACCAGAACTGTGCACAGAACTCTCGTTGTGGTCTAACTAGTGTTTTATACAGTTCTAGCATAACCTCCCTGCTCTTATATTCTCTACATCGGCCAATAAAGGGAAGTATTCCGTAATCCTTCTTAACCACCTTATCCACCTGGCCTGTTACCTTCAGGAATCAGTGGACATTCACTACAAGTTCACAGTCTGAGAGATTGTTCAATTAGATTGAAAGGACAAATGTAAAACATAATAATTTGATGTAATCCTTCACTGCAGTATGCACAGACATACGAGCGAGATGCATGGAGCGTGAAACATCGGGTTTGAAGGAGAAAACTAGTTGGAGATGGTAACAAATTGGAAAGGAGTGATAGGGACTGAGAGAGAGGTAATCTCTGGTAAACTCTCTTGCTGGTAATCTCTCTCCATCTCTATCTCTCTCTTCCCCTCTCTTCTACTCTCTGAAACCCTATTTCTTCTCGTTGTTACTCACTTTCCAAGTCTATCTCTCTATTTTTCTCCCTCCATCTCTATCTCCCTCTGCACACTATCTCAATCTCTCCCTCTTGCTCTCAGGATGGGAAGAGGGAGAAAGAGAGGCAGAGAAAGGGTGTTGCAGGCAGTGAGAGATGAGGGGAAAGAGACAGAGGGACAGTGAGTCTGGCATTGGTAGATAGATCTTTACTCTGTATCTGACCCCGTTCGTACTGCCCAGTGAGTATTCGATGGGGACAGACTTGGACTGGGGGGGACTGTCTAAAAATCAAACATTAGTCGAAAGTCCTATCAAAGATGAAATTTGCAAACACTTCCACATACATAGGGTGGTAGAAGTTTGGAACTGTCCTCCACTAAAACCCCTCCCTATCTCTGCAATCTCCTCCAGCTCCACAATCCACCAATATCTGCGATCCTCTAATTCTGGCCTCTTGAGCATCCTCAATTTGAATTGTTCCAACATTGGTGGCCGTACCTTCAAGCTGCCAAGGCCCTAACTCTGGAATTCCTTTCCGAAACCTCTCCGTCTCACTAACTCTCTTTCCGCTTTGAAGACGCTTCCTCAGACCAACCTCTTTGACCAGGTTTTTGTTCGTCTCGTGTACTATCTCCTTAAGTGACTCGGTGTCAACTTTTTATTTGCCTTATTTATTTGTTGGATGTGTGCGTTACGGGCCAGGCCAGCATTTATTGCCCATCCGTCATGGCCCTTGAGACGGTGGTGTTGAGCCTCCTTCTTGAACCGCTGCAGTCCATGTGGGGTAGGTCGACCCACAGTGCTGTTCGGAAGGGAGTTCCAGGATTTTGACCCAGTAACAGTGAAGGAATGGCAATATAATTTCAAGTCAGGATGGTGTGTGACTTTAATTCTTGTATGCGGACAGTATTTTCCGTGCACAGTCCATTTATATTTTTAATTATTTATTTTTTTCATGTGGTTAGATGTAAAGTTTCTCCTACAATCTGACTGCCTCCCCGTATCTCCTCACTCTTTCTTCCCGTCTCTCCCTCCTTCTCTAAAGCCACTGCTTTACTCTGTATCTTAACTCACACTGTACCTGTCCTGGGAGCTCTCATTATGGTGCTGAAGCAATGAGTTATACAGTTCCAGCATAACCTCCCTGCTCTTATATACTTTAACAGCCTTGTTGGGAATGGCACTGCAGTTTGAAAATATGAAACACTGATCCAACATTCACCCCTAAAACACTCACACTAACCTCCAAAAACAGGACTGGGCAGATAATGAGGATTGTTAATGATTGTTACAACTTGTCTCATCCTCTCTCTATCTCTCCCTCTCATGTCTGTTGCTTCCCATCTTTCTCTCTCTCTCTCTCCCTCCCCCTCTCCCTCTTTCTCTTCCTCTTTCCATTACTCTGTCTCTAACACCATCTCTCTCTCCTTGGACAGAAATGTTTTTATCCATTTCTTGGTTAATGTTGAACCTTTAAATCTTGCCCTTGCTGGGAACGTCACTGCAGTTTGAAAATATCAAACACTGATCAACAATCGCCCCCTAAACTGTCTCACTAAATCCCCAATTCAGGACTGTGCAGATAATGGGGATTGTTACTGAGGTTCTGTCAAGGTCCCCTCACACACTGTATCCCATTTCCCCTGCTTCTAAAATTTGTCAGTGTTTAATAATATTTTTTTAAATAATATTAAGTGTCACTTCAGTTTGAAAATATCAATCATTGATCCAACACTCACTCCCAAAACATTCACACTAAACCTCTGATCTTTCCTTTCAAAATTAGGTCTTGCACACAGCCAGTTTTACTTTTTAATTCTATCTTTTGTCAACATTATTAGATGTAAACTTTTTCGGATAATCTCGCCCTCCCTCTCTCTCTCTGTCTGTCTCTCCCTCTGCATCTGCTTGCCTCCTTTTCTGTCTGTCTCACTCTGCATTTGCCTGCCTCCCTTTCTGTCTCTCCCCCTCTGTCTCCGTTTCTCCTTTTTCCTCTATCATTCTACCTCTGTCTCTCTCCCTCTCCCTCTGTCTCTGTCCCACTCTGTCTGTGTCTCTCTCCGTCTGTGTCTCACTCCTTCCATCTCTCCGTCCCTCTGTGCATGAACAGCAATGCTTTGAGCCATTTGTTTGGTTAATTTTGAATCTTTAACTCTTGCTTTTGTTGGGAATGTCAATGCAGTTTGAAAATATCAAACACTCATCTCACACTCATCCCTAAAACACTCACATTAAACCCCAAATACCGACAGGGCAGACAATGGGGATTGTTACTGGGGTTCCGTCAAGATCTCATTTCGCTATCTCTTCTGTCTCTCACTGTCTTCCATTTTGTCCCTCTCTCTCCATTTTCTCATTTGTTTTCGTTTCCCTCTTCTCCTCTTTCCTTCAACGCTCCCAACATTATAAATAGAGAGGGAGCTCCTTCCACTTTATACATGGAGAGGGCACTCTCTCCACTTTATACGTAGAGGCGGTGCTCCCTCTTCTTTTTCATAGAAAGGCAGCTCGCTCTGTTTTATATAGTTGCCGAGGTGGGATTTGAACCCCTGTCCCCAGGTCATCAGGTTGGGCCTCTGGATTACGTGATCAGTGATATTATCACTACCCAACTGCCTCCCAAATGGATGCGTACAGTGTCTGTCCAGTAATATCACTCACACTAGTTTCTGGGCAGTAACCCTGAACATGGTCCCGAATCAGAGACTCAAAGTTCACATTTTAACTGGGAAAAGGCAGGAACAGAGTGAAACAGGATTGCGTTTGTCCCTGGATTCAGTGTCCACTGCAGTCAGATCAGTTACATTTACAATAGAAACGCCAGGAGTGAACAAGGTCAATGCAATAATATGGAAAATGTAAATGACGCCTCCCATAATTGCCATCTATCCAGTATGAGTACAGATTTCAGGATTATTCTCGAGAGAGGTCTTACTCAGAAAATGTCATTGACATTGAAGTGATTGTGTTTTATCCACCACATTATTTACATCAGAGTCAAAGCTATTTTAACGCAAGAAGTGTCAGGAATAAGGGTGATGAACTTAGAACATTTATATTGCAAACACAGAACAGTGACATAAAGCTACAAATACCAGAGGTGCCGCATTAGAAAATCCTCTCAGTACTTGGAGCTACGATGTTGTGGCCATTACGGAGACTTGGATATCATGGGACAGGAATGGATGTTGGATGTTCCAAGGTTTTGATGTTTCAAACGGAATAGTGAGGGAGGTAAAAGAGGTGGGAAGTGGCATTGCTAATCAGGGATAGTATCACAGCTGCAGAAAGGGAGGTCGTCGAGGAGGATTTGTCTACTGAGTCATTCTGGGTGGATGTCAGAAACAGGAAAGGAGCAATCACTTTATTGGGAGTTTTCTATAGACCCCCCAATAGCAACAGAGACACGGAGGAACAGATTGGGAGGCAGATTTTGGAAAGGTGCAGAAGTAACAGGGTTGTTGTCATGGGTGACTTCAACTTCACTAATATTGATTGGAACCTCTTCGTGCAAATAGTTTGGACGGAGCAGTTTTTGTCAGGTGTGTCCAGGAAGGTTTCCTGATTCAATATGGAGATAGGCCGACTAGAGGGTAGACTATGTTGGACTTGGTGCTTGGCAACGAACCAGGCCAGGTGGCATATCTCTCGGTGGGAGAGCATTTCGGTGATAGTGATCACAACTCCCTGACCTTTACTATAGTCATGGAGAGGGACAGGAGCAGACGGGATGGGATAATATTTAATTGGGGGAGGGGGAATTACAATGCTATTAGGCAGGAACTGGGGAGTATTAATTGGGAACAGGTGCTCTCCGGGAAATACACGACAGAAATGTGGAGGTTGATTAGGGAGCACTTGCTGCGACCGCTGGTTAGGTTTGTCCCAATGAGGCAAGGAAGGGATGGTAGGGTGAAGGAACCTTGGATGACAAGAGATGTGGAACAGCTAGTCAAGAGAAAGAAGGAAGCTTACTTAAGGTTGAGGAAGCAAGGATCAGACAGAGCTCTAGAGGGTTACAAGGTAGCCAAGAAGGAACTGAAAAATGAACTTAGGAGAGCTACAAGCGGACATGAAAAAGTCTTGGCGGGTAGGATTAAGGAAAATCCCAAGGCGTTCTACACTTAAGTGAGGAACAAGAGGATGGCCAGAGTGAGGGTAGGGCCGATCAGGGATAGTGGAGGGAACTTGTGCCTGGAGTCGGAGGAGGTAGTGGAGGTCCTAAATGAATACTTTGCTTCAGTATTCACTACTGAGAGGGACCTGATCGTTTGTGAGGATAGCGTGGAACAGGCTGATATGCTCGAACAGGTTGAGGTTAAGAAGGAGGATGTGCTGGAAATTTTGAATGATATGAGGGCACATAAGTCCCCGGGGCCAGACGGGATATACCCAAGGATATTACGGGATGCGAGGGAAGAGATTGCCGCCCCTTTGCCGATGATCTTTGCGTCCTCACTGTCCACTGGAGTAGTACCAGATGATTGGAGGGTGGCAAAAGTTGTTCCCTTGTTCAAGAAAGGGAATAGGGATAACCCTGGGAATTATAGACCAGTTAGTCTTACATCGGTAGTGGGCAAATTATTGGAGAGGATTCTGAGAGACAGGATTTATGATTATTTGGAAACGCATGGTTTGATTAGAGACAGTCAGCATGGCTTTGTGAGGGGCAGGTCATGCCTCACAAGCCTTATTGAATTCTTTGAAGATGTGACAAAACACATTGATGAAGGAAGAGCAGTGGATGTGGTGTATATGGATTTTATCAAGACGTTTGATAAGGTTCCCCATGGTAGGCTCATTCAGAAAGTAAGGAGGCATGGGATATAGGGAAAGTTGGCTGTCTGGATAAAAAATTGGCCGGCCCACAGAAGACAGAGGGTGGTAGTAGATGGAAAGTATTCAGCCTGGAGCTCGGTGACAAATGGTGTTCCGCAGGGATCTGTTCTGGGACCTCTGCTCTTTGTGATTTTTATAAATGACTTGGATGAGGAAGTGAAAGGCTGGGTTAGCAAGCTTGCCGATGACATGTAGATTGCTGGAGTTGTGGATAGTGTGGTTGGCTGTTGTAGGTTGCAACGGGAGATTGACAGGATGCAGAGCTGGGCTGAGAAGTGGCAAATGGAATTCAACCTGGAAAAGTGTGAAGTGATTCATTTTGGAAGGTCCAATTTGAATGCGGAATACAGGCTTAAAGACAGGATTCTTGGTAATGTGGAGGAACAGAGGGACCTTGAGGATGCTGCCTGGACTGGAGGGCATGTCCTGCGAAGAAAGATTGAGGGAGCCACGGCTTTTCTCATTGGAGCGAAGAAGGATGAGAGGTAACTTGATTGAGGGGTACAAGATGATGAGAGGCATAGATAGAGTGGATAGCCAGAGACCTTTTACCACGTTGGAAAGGGCTATCACCAGGGGGCATAATTTTAAGGTGATTTGGAGGAAGGTTTCGGGGAGATGTCAGAGGTAGGTTCTTTACACAGAGAGTGGTGGGTGCGTGGAATGCACTGCCAGCGGTGGTAGTAGAAGCAGATACGTTAGGGACATTTAAGCGACTCTTGGATAGGTACATGGATGACAGTAGAATGAAGGGTAGATAGTTAGTTTGATCTGAGAGTAAGTTAAAGGTACGGCACAACATCGTGGGCCGAAGGGCCTGTACTGTGCCGTACTGTTCTATGTTCTATCTCTGTTCTAAAGCTGCTGATGTAATGTGTTTGTTTAGGTGAGTATAACTAATAGCAATGATCAGGGGTATAACCGTGTCAGTGGAGACTGTTCCCCTGTATAAATCAGGACCCATTGGAATGGATCAGCTCAGAGTGCCTGCTGGAGCTGTGGATTCCAGGCTAATAGAAGTCTCTGCTTCTCACAGAAGTGGGATATCCAGTAATGTATCATTTAGCAAGGATTCATTATCCTGTACTTGCAGCAATTGGAGTTGCTGGTAAGCGAGTATCTCAGCTGTTAATGGTGTAAATCAATGTTCACTGTGCTGCTGCACTCAGTATTATTCCTCACTGTGTGTGTTCCACAGCCGCCTGTTATTTTCCAGCAAATTATTGATGGAATCTCCTCATTGTCCACTCCTTCATTCTTGCAGGCATTGTATCATGTCTTTAATGGAATTGGTTTCGGTAGCCGTAGCATTCTTACTGGATTATTCTGTGCAGCGAAGGCTTTTGTATGATATGTTTCAGTTCCGATCAAAAATCGAACCATCAGGAGATTTTAACAGTTTCATGATGTGGACCAAATCCGTCCTGGAATATTTATATAAATATTTTTATTTTGGTGATTGATAATGGGACATCTCACTGTCTCAGTGTCACAAGGGGACAGAACAATGTCCTCCCTCACCAATAACATGGCTCAGTTTAACTGGGATTTCAATGTATTTATTGATTATCACTGTTATCAAATATTATTTCATTCTGTGTTTGTCTGATGCTGCTTCAGAGGTCTGGCTACTGAACTGAGTTTGCTGCTGACACTTTCACTTCTCCTTCTCTGCTTCACTGTGGACACTTCACTGTCACTGGACTACATTGTAAAATAGAAAGTATTGATGTGATGTTTTACTGGTTTTCACTCGATCAGTTGGAATCAAGAGTCTTTCCATTTATCTGTAGATTATCAGATGCAGCGCTGATGTTGGTGTTTTCTTAATGAAACAATCCCACATTGTAACATATTACTTTATAATTCCAGGAGAAGGAATTTCAATGATTGTGAGGTTTGTCTGGAAGTAGCTTTCGATCCTGTTTATTCCATGTATTGTAGATGAAGTGAAGAGTGTAGGTGAACAGGTGGAGAATTGAGTGTTCTGTCGATGCATTAAATTATTCACAGAGGTTTCACCATTGAACAAACTGACTGAGAATAGAATCATTGAACCTGGGGCTGGTGAACAGAACACAGACGCAGAATGTTAGGAATAAATCACAAGTGAAAAGTAGCATTAAGTAACAATTTGCAGGGTGTGAGTACTCCAGAGAGATAGGGAATGAAAAAAGGAGCAGGGAGAACGAAACAGAGGGAAAGAGATAAGCAGAAGTAAAGAGAAAGAGAAAGAAGTAGCAGTGTAAGTAATTCACTCTCATGAAGTGCTGGAATGTCCAGTGAGAGAAACTGTGAGTTGAAATTGTCTGTTGTCAGATTGTGTTCATTTTCCTGTTGGACTTGATCCTCTGTGTTGATTTCTGTCAGGTCCTCATTTTGTTTTGTGGAAAGTTCCTATTCCTTACTTAACGACTGAATAAATAGAATAAAATCAGTTCATCACTGATGGTCATTCATTATTTAAATACTTCACTTTAAAATCTCTGTGACTGCTGAATTCATTAAATGCAAGGCTGATGTCAGAAATATATTTACATTTATATTTAATAGTCTGTACAAACTAAATATATTGACTATATTGTAGAAACAATGAACTGTTCTCCAACACCAATAACCACAGGGATTATTGTTTGAATGTATTAATTGAGTTGTATTACTGGGATCTATAGATTAGATTTCCTCTAACACTCTGCTGCAGTCTCTCCCTGTGAATCTCAGCCTCTCCTCTCACTGTTTTGAATCCTCAGTCTCCTCATCCATTGCTTCAGTTTATCCACTTTCCCAAACCATCTGCTCCAATCTCCCCTCCTGCTCCAACATGTCCTTTCCCTGGAATTTGGAAGATTATGGGGTGATTTAATGAATGTTTTAAAGGCAATAAGATTTTTGTTAACCAAAGGTATTAAGGGGCAAAGATAGGTGCATGGAGTTAGATCACACATCAGCCATGAGATCATTGAATGACAGAAGAGGGTTGATGGGCCAAATAGACTCCTCCTCTTCCTCTGTCCAATGACAAATATCTTGCTATCACTCTCTGTGTCCTGGTCTGTGACTCTCTCTTTCTCTCTCTTTCTGTCTGTCTGTCTGTCTCTCTCTCCTCTCTCAAACATCTGAGGAAATCCACAAACATTAGTCAGCCATTTTAAGATGGTTCTCGGTGGCCATTTCATGTTACCACAGCACTGGGACATTTATTCCGGAGACCGACTCCTCATCAATGACAGACGCACAGACAAGGAGACACTGAGACACACAATACTAGAAAGGAATTAATCATTGCCTTGTGCCCAATGATTTGCCCTCCACTGTGATTAGGCTGGGCGGCCTGTAATTACTCAGTCTATTACTTTCTCCCTTGTTAATCAATAGTACAACACGCGCAGTCCTCCAGTCCTCTGGCAGCACGACTGTAACCAGAGAGGATTTGGAAAATGAAGGTCAGAGCCTCTGATATTTCCTCCTTTGCACCACTAAACAGTCTGAGCCTGGTGAATTATCAGCTTTCAAAGATGCTAAACCCCTTAATATTTCCTCTCCCACTATTAATCCCATTCAATATTTCAAACCCCTCCTCATTGACGACAATGTCTGTGTCGTCCCCTCTTTTGTGAAGACAGTTGCAAATTTATTCATTAAGAACCAGGCCCACATCTTCCGCCTCCACGGTTAGGAAAAAGGAGGAGAGACGATATAAAGTAATGGATATAATTCGAAATGAGGTGCAGGAACAGACACATCTGGGAAGTATGTGTGCACAATATCTGAAGGAGGCAGGACAGGTTCAGAAAGTGTTTAAATGGCAGAAGGGGTCCTGAGATTATAAATAGAGACATTGAATACAAAAGCAAGGAAAATATGACCTTTGTAAAACGCTGGTTTGCCTTCAACTGGAGCATTGTCCAATTCTGGACACCGTACTTTAGGAAGAATGTGGGGACATTAGAGAGCGTGCAGAAAAGATTCACAAGCCTGGTTCCAGATATGAGGGACTTCAGTTACGTGGATAGATTGGAGAAGCTGGGGTTGTTCTCTGTGTCGCTCTCTGCCTTGCTCTCTCTGTCTCTCCCTCCTGCTCTCTCTGACACCAAGAGGGAGACCGAGGGAGAGAGGCTTAGATGTGCAGGCAGAGAGAGGGCTGTGGATAAGGATAAGGTTGGAGATAGTGAGATTGTTGGGGTGGATTGAAAGGGAGAATGTAAGATATATTCATTTGATGTAATCCTTCACTGCTGTGTACGCAAACAGAGAAAGATCGGTATGCAGAGTTAAATATTGGTCGAGTGGAAGAAATGTGGATGAAGTTGGGGCCGAGGCGGCGAGTTGCAATGATCAGGAAGGAAAACATTCCTTTGTAAACATCCAGCAAGGTATTCGACCATGGAAGCCATCACACCCTCATGATATTGGTGTGGAAATCTTGTAATCTATGCCCATGGTTATTGACTCCTCTGTTAAGGGAAATGGGTCCTTCTTATCCACTCTATCCAGTCCCGTCATTATTTTATACACTTCAATTAAATCTTCCCTTCAACCATCTGTGCTCCAAAGACATCAATTCCAGCCTATTCAATCTTAATTCATAGTTAAAATTCTCCATTCCTGACAACATCCTCTGTAAATCTCCTCTGTACCCTCTCCAGTGTGATCACATCCTTCCTGTAATGTGGTGACCAGAACTGTACACAGTACTCTGGCTGTGGTCGAACTAGTGTTTTACACAGTTCTAGCATAACCTCCCTGCTCTGACATTGTCTGCATCGGCTAATAAAGGAAAGTATTCCGTAAGCCTTCTTAACCATCTTATCCATCTGTCCTGTTACCCTCAGGAATCAGTGGAAGTCTCTCCAAGCCCCCTCTGTTCTCAGTCTGAGACATTGTTCAGTTAGATTGAAAGAGCAATGTAAAACATAATAATATGATGTAATCCTTCACTGCAGTATACACAGACAATCGAGAGAGAGGCATGGAGTGTGAAACATCGGGGTGGAGGGAGAAAGATAGATGGAGATGGTAACAAATTGGAAAGGAGTGATGGGGACTGAGAGAGAGGTAATCTCTGGTAAACTCTCTTGCTGGTAATCTCTCTCCATCTCTATCTCTCTCTTCCCCTCCCTTCTACTCTCTGAAACCCTATTACTTCTCTCTGTTACTCACTTTCCAAGTCTATCTCTCTGCTTATCTCCCTCTATCTCTATCTCCCTCTGTACACTATCTCAACCTCTCCCTCTTGCCCTCAGGATGGGAAGAGGGAGAAAGAGATACAGAGAAAGGGTGCCGCAGGCAGTGTGAGATGAGGAGAAAGAGACAGAGGAACAGTGAGTCTGGCGTTGGTCGATATATCTTTACTCTGTATCTAACCCCGTGCGTACCTGCCCTGCGAGTATTCGATGGGGACAGTCTCGGATGGGGAGGACTGTCTAAAAATCAAAAATTAGTCGAAAGCCCTTTCAAAGATGAAATTTAGAAACAATTCTACATACAAAGAGTGGTAGAAGTTTGGAACTGACTTCTACAAATGGCCCCTCCCCATCTCTGCAATCTCCTCCAGCTCCACAATCCATCTGCGATCCTCGAATTCTGGCATCTTTAGGATCCCCAGTTTGAATCGGCCCACCATTGGTGTCCGTGCCTTCAAGCTGCCAAGACCCTAACTCTGGAATTCCTTTCCTAAACCTCTCCGTCTCACTCACTCTCTTTCCTCTTTGAAGATGCTTCCTCAAACCAACCTCTTTTTGTTCGTGCAGTGTAATATCTCCTTCAGTGACTCGGTGTCAACTTTTTATTTGCCTTATTTATTTGTTGGATCTGTGCGTTACTGGCCAGGCCAGCATTTATTACCCATTCCTAATTGCCCTTGAGAAGGTGGTGTTGAGCCTCCTTCTTGAACCGCTGCAGTCCATGTGGTGTAGGTACACCCACAGTGCTGTTAGGAAGGGAGTTCCAGGATTTTGACCCAGTAACAGTGAAGGAATGGTGATATAGTTTCAAGTTAGGATGGTGTGTGACTTTAGTTGTTGTGTGCGGACAGTATTTTCTGTGCGCAGTCCATTTAAATTTTTAATTATTTATTTTTTTAACGTGGTTAGATGTCAAGTTTCTCCCACGAACTGCCTGTCTTCCCGTATCTCCTCACTCTTTCTGCTCCTCTCTCCCTCCTTCTCTAAATCCACTGCTTTACTCTGTATCTAAACTCACACTGTACCTGCCCTGGGAGGTCTCATTATGGTGCTTGAGCAATGAGTTATACACTTCCAGCATAACCTCCCTTCTCTTATATACTTTAACAGCCTTGTTGGGAATGTCACTGCAGTTTGAAAATATGAAACACTGATCCATTATTCACCCCTAAAACACTCACACGAACCTCCAAAAACAGGACTGGGCAGATAATGAGGATTGTTAATGATTGTTACAACTTGTCTCATCCTCTCTCTGTCTCTCCCTCTCATGTCTGTTTCTTCCCATCTTTCTCTCTCTCTCTCTCCCTCACCCTCTCCCTCTTTCTCTGCCTCTTTCCATGACTCTGTCTCTAACACCATCTCTCTCTCCTTGGACAGAAATATTTTTATCCAATTCTTGGTTAATTTTGAACCTGTAAATCTTGCCCTTGCTGGGAACGTCACTGCAGATTGAAAATATCAAACACTTTTCAACACTCGCCCCCTAAACTCCCACACTAAGCCACCAAGACAGGACTGTTCGAACTAGAACATTACAGCGCAGCACAGGCTCTTCGGCCCTCGATTTTGCGCCGACCTGTGAAACCATCTGAACGACACTATTCCATTTTCATCCATATGTCTATCCAATGACCACTTAAATGCCCTTAAAGTTGGCGAATCTCCTACTGTTGCAGGCAGGGCGTTCCACACCCCTACTACTCTCTGAGTAAACAAACTACCTCTGACATCTCTCCTTTCTCTATCACCCCTCAACTTAAAGCTATGTCCCCCCGTGTTTGCCATCACCATCCTCGGAAAAAGACTCTCACTGTCCACCCTATCTAACCCTCTGATTATCTTATATGTCTCTATTAAGTCCACCTCTCCTCCTCCTTCTCTCCAACGAAAACAACCTCAAGTCCCTCAGCCTTTCCTGTGTAGATGATGGGGATTGTTACTGATGTTCTGTCAAGGTCCCCTCAGACACTGTATCCCATTTCCCCTGCTTCTAAAGTTTGTCAGTGTTTAATAATATTTTTTCAACAATATTAAATCTCTCTTAAGTTTGAAAATATCAATCACTGATCCAACACTTGCCCCCAAAACACTCACACTAAACCTCTGATATTTGCTTTCAAAATTAGTTCTTGCACACAGCCAGTTTTACTTTTTAATTCTCTCTTATTTCAACATTATTAGATGGAAAGTTTTTCCTATAATCTCGCCCTCGCTCTCTCTCTCTCTGTCTGTCTCTTCCTCTGTCTCTGTTTCGCCCTCTGTTTGTCTCTCTCTCCACATCTCTCTCTGTCCCTTTCTCACTCTGCGTCTGTCTCTCTCCCTCTAAATCTGTCTCCCTCGCTTTCTCCCTGTCTCTCTCCCTCTGCATCTGCCTGCCTCACTTTCTGTCTGTCTCACTCTGCATTTGCCTCCCTCCCTTTCTGTCTGTCCCCCTCTGTTTCTCCTTTTTCCTCTATCATTCTAGCTCTGTCTCTCTCTCTCCCTCTGTCTCTGTCCCACTCTGTCTGTCTCTCTCTCCGGCTGTGTCTCACTCCCTCCATCTCTCCGTCCCTCTGTGCATGAACAGCAATGCCTTGAGCCATTTGTTTGGTTAATTTTGATTCTTTAACTCATGCTTTTGTTGGGATTGTCAATGCAGTTTGAAAATATCAAACACTCATCTAACACTCATCCCTAAAACACTGACATTAAACCCCTAATGGAGGACTGGGCAGACAATGGGGATTGTTACTGGGGTTCCATCAAGGTCTCATTTCACTATCTCTTCTGTCTCTCACTGTCTTCCCCTTTGTCCCTCTCTCCCATTTCTCCATTTGTTTTCGTTTCCCTCTTCTCCTCTTTCCTTCATCGCCCCCAACTTTACACATAGAGAGGGTGCTCCTTCCACTTCATAAATAGATTGGGAGCTCCCTCCACTTTATACATAGAGAGGGAGCTCCCTCTGTTTTCTATAGCTGAAGTGGTGGGATTTGAACCTCTGTCCCCAGGCCATCAGCTTGGGCCTCTGGATTACGTGACCATTGATATTATCACTATCCAACTGCCTCCCAAACGGATGCGTACAATGTCTGTCCCATAATATCACTCACAGTAGTTCTGGGCTGTAACCCTGAACATGGTCCCGAATCAGAGACTCAAAGTTTACATTTGAACTGGGAAAAGGCAGAAACAGAGTGAAACGGGAATGCTTTTTTCTTTTTTTTACTCTTTCATGGGATGTGGGCTTCGCTGGCCAGGCCAGCATTTATTGCCCATCCCTAATTGCCCTTGACATGGTGGTGGTGAGCTGCCTTCTTGAACTGCAGCAGTCCATTTGGGGTAGGTACACCCACAGTGCTGTTGGGAAGTGAGTTCCAGGATTTTGACCCAGCGACAGTGAGGGAACGCCGATATAGTTCCAAGTCATGATGGTGTGTGACTTGGAGGGGAACTTGTAGGTGGTGGTATTCCCATGTATGTGCTGCCCTTGTCCTTCTAGTTGGTCGTGGTCGCGGGTTTGGAAGGTGCTATCTAAGGAGCCTTGGTGCATTGCTGCAGTGCATCTTGTAGATGGCACACACTGCTGCCACCATGCGTCGGTGGTGGAGGGAGTGAATGTTTGTGGTTGGTGTGCCAATCAAACGGGCTGCTTTGTCCTGGATGGTGTTGAGCTTCTTGAGTGTTGTTGGAGCTGCACCCATCCAGGAAAGTGGAGAGTATTCCATCACACTCCTGACTTGTGCCTTGTAGATGGTGGACAGGCTTTGGGGAGTCAGGAGGTGAGTTACTCGCCTCAGGATTCCTAGTCTCTGACCTGCTCTTGTAGCCATGGTATTTATGTGACGACTCCAGTTCAGTTTCTGGTCAATGGTAGCATCTAGGATGTTGATAGTGGGGGTTTCAGCGATGGTAATGCCGTTGAATGTCAAGGGGAGATGGTTACATTCTCTCTTGTTGAGATGGTCATTGCCTGGCACTTGTGTGGCGTGAATGTTACTTGCCACTTATCAGCCCAAGCCTGGATATTGTCCAGGTCTTGCTGCATATCTACACAGACTGCTTCAGTATCTGAGGAGTCACGAATGGTGCTGAACATTGTGCAATCATCAGCGAACATCCCCACTTCTGACCTTATGATTGAAGGAAGGTCATTGATGAAGCTGCTGAAGATGGTTGGACCCAGGACACTACCCTGAGGAACTCCTGCAGTGATGTCCTTTCCTATCCTGAGTGGTGTGAAACAGGGCTGTGTTCTCGCACCCACACTTTTTTGGGATTTTCTTCTCCCTGCTGCTTTCACATGCGTTCAAATCCTCTGAAGAAGGAATTTTCCTCCACACAAGATCAGGGGGCAGGTTGTTCAACCTTGCCCGTCTAAGAGCGAAGTCCAAAGTACGGAAAGTCCTCATCAGAGAACTCCTCTTTGCTGACGATGCTGCTTTAACATCTCACACTGAAGAATGCCTGCAGAGTCTCATCGACAGGTTTGCGTCTGCCTGCAATGAATTTGGCCTAACCATCAGCCTCAAGAAAACGAACATCATGGGGCAGGATGTCAGAAATGCTCCATCCATCAATATTGGCGACCACGCTCTGGAAGTGGTTCAAGAGTTCACCTACCTAGGCTCAACTATCACCAGTAACCTGTCTCTAGATGCAGAAATCATCAAGCGCATGGGTAAGGCTTCCACTGCTATGTCCAGACTGGCCAAGAGAGTGTGGGAAAATGGCGCACTGACACGGAACACAAAAGTCCGAGTGTATCAGGCCTGTGTCCTCAGTACCTTGCTCTACGGCAGCGAGGCCTGGACAACGTATGCCAGCCAAGAGCGACGTCTCAATTCATTCCATCTTCGCTGCCTTCGGAGAATACTTGGCATCAGGTGGCAGGACTATATCTCCAACACAGAAGTCCTTGAAGCGGCCAACACCCCCAGCTTATACACACTACTGAGTCAGCGGCGCTTGAGATGGCTTGGCCATGTGAGCCGCATGGAAGATGGCAGGATCCCCAAAGACACATTGTACAGCGAGCTCGCCACTGGTATCAGACCCACCGGCCGTCCATGTCTCCGTTATAAAGACGTCTGCAAACGCGACATGAAATCGTGTGACATTGATCACAAGTCGTGGGAGTCAGTTGCCAGCATTCGCCAGAGCTGGCGGGCAGCCATAAAGACAGGGCTAAATTGTTGCGAGTCGAAGAGACTTAGTAGTTGGCAGGAAAAAGGACAGAGGCGCAAGGGGAGAGCCAACTGTGCAACAGCCCCAACAAACAAATTTCTCTGCAGCACCTGTGGAAGAGCCTGTCACTCCAGAATTGGCCTTTATAGCCACTCCAGGCGCTGCTTCACAAACCACTGACCACCTCCAGGGGCGTATCCATTGTCTCTCGAGATAAGGAGGCCCAAAAGAAAAATAATTTATGTGACGACTCCAGTTCAGTTTCTGGTCAATGGTAGCATCTAGGATGTTGATAGTGGGGGTTTCAGCGATGGTAATGCCGTTGAATGTCAAGGGGAGATGGTTACATTCTCTCTTGTTGAGATGGTCATTGCCTGGCACTTGTGTGGCGCGAATGTTACTTGCCACTTATCAGCCCAAGCCTGGATATTGTCCAGGTCTTGCTGCATTTCTACACAGACTTCTTCAGTATCTGAGGAGTCACGAATGGTGCTGAACATTGTGCAATCATCAGCGAACATCCCCACTTCTGACCTTATGATTGAAGGAAGGTCATTGATGAAGCTGCTGAAGATGGTTGGACCCAGGACACTACCCTGAGGAACTCCTGCAGTGATGTCCTGGAGCTCAGATGATTGACCTCCAACAACCACAGCCATCTTCCTTTGTGCTAGGTATGACTCCAGCCAGCGGAGGGTTTTCCCCCGGATTCCCATTGACCTCAGTTTTGCTAGGGCTCCTTGATGCCACACTCGGTCGAATGCTGCCTTGATGTCAAGGGCAGTCACTCTCACCTCACCTCTTGAGTTCAGCTCTTTTGTTCATGTTTGAACCAAGGTTGTAATGAGGTCAGGAGCTGAGTGGCCCTGGCGGAACCCAAACTGAGCGTGACTGTGCAGGTTGTTGCTAAGCAAGTCCCTGGATTCAGTGTCCACTGCAGACAGATCATTTACATTTACTATAGAAATGCCAGGAGTGAACAAGGTCAATGCAATAATATGGAAAACGTAAATGAAGCCACTCATAATTGCCATCCATTCAGTTTGAGTACCGATTTCAGTTTTATTTCGAGAGAGGGCGGCACAGTGGCGCAGTGGTTAGCACCGCAGCCTTACAGCTCCAGGGACCCGGGTTCGATTCCAGGTACTGCCTGTGTGGAGTTTGCAAGTTCTCCCTGTGTCTGCGTGGGTTTTCTCCGGGTGCTCCGGTTTCTTCCCACAAGCCAAAAGACTTGCAGGTTGATAGGTAAGTTGGCCATTATAAATTGTCACTAGTTTAGGGAGGTGGTAGGGAAATATAGGGACAGGTGGGGATGTTTGGTAGGAATATGAGATTAGTGTAGGATTAGTATAAATGGGTGGTTGATGTTCGGCACAGACTCGGTGGGCCGAAGGGCCTGTTTCAGTGCTGTATCTCTAATCTAAAAAAGAGGTCTTACTCAGAAAATGTCATTGACATTGCAATAATTGTGTTTTATCCACCACATTATTTACATCAGAGTCAAAGCTGCTGATGTAATGTGTTTGTTCAGGAGAGTGTAACTAATACCAATGATCAGGGGGAGAACCATGTCAGTAGAGACCAATCCCCTGGAGAAATCAGGACCCATTGTAATGGATCAGCTCAGAGTGCCTGCTGGAGTTGTGGATTTCAGGATAACAGAAGTCTCTGCTTCTCACAGAAATGGGACATCGAGGAATGCATCAGATAGAAGACATTTATTATCCTGTACTTGCAGCAATTGGAGTTGCTGGTAAGCAGTATCTCAGCTGTTAATAGTGTAAATCGATGTTAACTGTGCTGCTGTATTTGGTATATTTTCCCTCTGTGTGTGTTACACAGCCACCTGCTCTTTTCCAGCAATTTACTGATGGAATCTCCTCATTGTCTACTGTTTCATTCTTGCAGGAGCTGCATTATGTATTTATTGGTATTGTTTTAAGGAACTGTGGCATAGTTGCTGGATTATTCTGTGTATTGTATGTATTGGAATGAGATGTTTCAGTTCGGATCAATAACCAGACAATTAGGAGTTTTAAAGATTTTCATGATGTGGATCTAACATTTCCTGGAATATTTTTATGATTTTTTTTCAGTGATTGATAATGAGACATCTCACAGTATCAGTGTTACAAGGGGACAGAACAATGCCCTCCCTCCCCAATAACATGGCTCAGTCTAACTGTGATTTCAATGTGTTTATTGATTATCACTGTTATCAAATATTATTTCATTCTGTGTGTGTGTGACGCTGCTTCAGAAGTCTGGCTACTGAACTGAGTTTGCTGCTGACACTTTCACTTCTCCTTCTCTGCTTCACTGCGGAACCTTCACTGTCACTGGGCTACATTGTAAAATAGAATGTATTGATGTGATGTTTTATTGGTTTACACTCTGTCAGTTGGAATCAAGAGACTTTCCATTTATCTGTAGATTATCAGCTGCAGCGCTGATGTTAGTGTTTTATTAATTAAACAATCCTACATTCAAACAGATTACTTTATAATTCTAGCAGTAGGAATTTCAATGATTGTGAGGTTTGTCTGGAAGTAGCTTTCGATCCTGTTTATTCCATGTATTGTAGATGAAGTGAAGAGTGTCGGTGAACAAGTGGAGACTTGGGTGTTCTGTAGATACATTAAATTATTCACAGAAGTTTGACCATTGAAGAAACTGACTCTGAGAATAAAATCATTGAACCTGGGGCTGGTGAACAGAACACAGACGCAGAATGTTAGGAATAAATCAGATGTCAAAAGTAGCCTTCAGTAACAGTTTACAGGGTGTGAGTACTCCAGAGAGATAGGGAAGGAGAAAAGGAGCAGGAAGAGCGAAACCGACGGGAAAAGAAAAGCAGAAGTAATGAGAAAGAGAAAGAAGCAGCAGTGTAAATAATTCACTATCATAAAGTGCTGGAATGTCCAGAACAATTAGTGAGAGAAACTGTGAGTTGAAGTTGTCTGTTGTCAGATTGTGTTCATTTTCCTGTTGGACTTGATCCTCTGTGTTGAGTTCTGTCAGGTCCTCATTTTGTTTTGTAGAAAGTTCCTATTCCTTACTTAGTGACTGAATAAACAGAATAGAATCAGTTCATCACTGATGGTAATTCATTATTTAAATACTGCACTTTAAAATCTCTGTGACTGCTGAATTCAATAAAGAGCGAGGCTGATATCAGAAATATATTTACATTTATATTTAATAGCCTGTGCAAACTAAATATATTGACTATATTGTAGAAACAATGAACTGTTCTCCAACACCAATAACCACAGGGATTATTGTTTGAATGTATGAACTGAGTTGTATTGCTGGGATCTATAGATTAGATTTCCTCTAACACTCTGTTGCAGTCTCTCCCTGTGAATCTCAGCCTCTCCTCTCACTGTATTGAATCCTCAGTCTCCTCATCCATTGCTTCAGTTTATCCACTTTCCCAAACCATCTGCTCCAGTCTCCCCTCCTGCTCCAACATGTCCTTTTCCTGGAATTTAGAAGGTTATGGGGTTATTTGATGAATGTTTTCAAGATAATAAGGGAAACTGAACGGGTGGACAGAGAGTAACAATTCCCACTGGCTGCAGAATCAGGAACATGGGGGCGTAGTCTAAAAATCTAAACGCAGTATAAAAACCTTTCAGGAGTGAAATGAAGAAACACTTCAACACACCAGGTGTGGTATCAGTTTGTAACTCTCTTCCACAAACGGCAATTGATGCTTAGACACTTGTTGTTTTTAAATCTGAGTTTGATAGATTTTTGTTAACCAAAGCTATTAAGGGACAAAGATAGGTACATGGAGTTAGATCACACATCAGCCATGAGCTCATTGAATGACAGAAGAGGGTTGAGGGGCCAAATGGACTCCTCCTCTTCCTCTGTCCAATGACAAATATCTTGCTATCACTTTCTGTGTCTTGGTCTGTGTCTCTCTCTGTGTTTCTCTTTCTGTCTGTCTGTTTCTCTCTCTCTCCTCTCTCACACATCTGTGGAAATCCACAAACATTAGTCAGCCATTTTAGGCTGGTTCTTGGTGGCCATTTTATGTAACCACAACACTGGGACATTTATTCCAAGGCCGACTCCTCACCAATGTATGGGTCGTGCTTCAAATGTGACAGAGACAGAGACACTGAGACACACTGTACGAGAAAAGAATTAATCGTTCTCTTGTGCCTAATTATTTTC